>NC_137974.1:71317115-71917115 GCF_963924665.1 Micromys minutus
TAAATAAATTATATACATTAAAATGTTTGCCCTTATTTATTTACACTATCTTTAAAATTAAAATATCATAAAATCATTCGTTTCTTTCCCTATCATCCTTCCTCTCTCTCCAATTTGTATCCTTTTTATTTTTGTTTTATCTCTTTCTTTTTTCCTCTCTCTCTCTCTCTCTCTCTCTCTGTATGTTTATCTCTTTCTGTATGTCTTTCTCTGTCTCTGTCTGTCTGTCTCTCTGTGTGTGTGTGTGTGTGTGTGTGTGTGTGTGTGTGTGTGTGTTTTCTCACACAAGCTTGCAAATAGTCAAACATATAAATTAAATCTTTTAAAATCTACTAATTTAATATAATTTCAATAGTAGGTATACATTTCAGGGCAAATCATAGTTTCTTTGAAAAGCTCATGGATTAGTATGCTGACTATATACTCAATTAAGACTACTGCAATACAAATACTATCTAGAGACACTAATTCAAGAAGGAGTTTTTGTATACTTAGGTATTAACACTAACATTTTAAATAGTGTAAGTAACCCAGGTATGATCATACACTCATATAATCAAATTCAATTATTAAATGCATCTCTCATCAATGTATATGCATATGCATGTAAATTTATATGACTTACATTTATAATCACAATTTGTTTAAAAATAAAGTAGATGCAATAAATGAAAATATCTTTAAAGATTCTTGACAGGTTTTTATATGTAAAATATAGCAGTTAGCTCCCCATAGGAAGACCTGCAGTCTCAACTAACCTGGACCCCTGAGATCTCTCAGGCATTGAGCCACCAACCAGGCAGCATACACCAGCTGATATAAGGCCTCTGAGGAATACACAGCAGAGGAATGTCTTATCTGGCTTTAGTGGGAAAAGATATGCCTAACCCTGGAAAGACTTAAGTCTTAGGGAGTGGGGACTCATGGCAGAATGGAGGTGGGGAGGAGGGGAAATCCTTTTGTAGGTGAAGGAAGAAGGAGGATTGGGAGGAGAGGCTGTGGGAAGGCAGACAGACCAGCAAGGGGGTCAGTGCAGCACTGTAAAAACAAAACCACAATAATAGTAATACCATGAAAGATAGAAAGAAAAAAAGGAAGAGAAAAAAGAAGAAACAAAGAAGAAACAAAAAAAGAAAGAGAGAAATAAAGGATGAAAGAGAGAAAGAAAGGATTAAAAAGAGCATCTTCCGACTCACTGGTAACCCACAAATTACACAAGCCAGAAAAGCAGACTTTCCCTTTACTATTCTCCCTCAGCAAAAGATTCCCATATGCATTTCCTGGGAACCCATAGTCAATGTCTGCTAAGGAAGTACTATACTTTCTCTCTCCCAAACCCATTCCTACAGTCTCATCCCTAGCTCTGTCAGACTTCTGAGTATGGAATCTCCTTCCTTTATATTTCCACTTCCGGGACATGAGCAGATCATGATGGCACACCTTACTTTTTTTTTTCTTTGTTTTGGACCCCTTCCAACACATCTGTTCTCCTTCTACTCTCTCTCCACCTTTGACTGTTAGCTCACAATAATAAGAAACATTTCAAGAGAAATGTGGCCACATTAAACAGAATCATAAAAACACTCCGTAACAGGTAATCCACAGTAGTCACACACTTTTAGTAAGCAGAAAAGACAACAGAAACTTAAAAATGGAACACCCAGTCAGCAAAAGACAAAACAGGTATAATCACCTAGAATTACAATAATCCCAAACCCAGATGCCTTGACAGGAGCATAAAATTACAGTAAGAAATGGCATGAACACTGTACCTCTGGAAAAGTCCAGTAACTTTATACCAATTTGCCATGAGAGGTGTAACATAACTGACACCCGAGACAAGAACTCCAAAAGTCACCTTTATGAAAATCACACAGGACTTTGAAATGAAATGTCTAAATCTGTTGAAGAAATCTGAGCAAACACGAACAGTTGTATGGAATGAAGAAAACAGTATGAGACTTGCAGGGGAAATCAAAATCAATATAGAAAATCCAAACTGAGGGAAACTAAAAGTGAAAAATTTAGTTTCCTTGAACAGGAATATCTGAGCCAATCCAACAGAACAGGAAAGACATAAGATGCATTTCAGGGATTGAGGACAGAATACAAAAAGGAGATACATGTATCAAAGAAAATGTTAAATCTAAAATGATCCAACAACAAAATTTTCAGGAATCTAAGAAGCATGTAAAGACCAATTCTATAAATAATAAGAATAGAGCAAGGAGATCAATTTGGTGTTTTCTCAGAAAATTGGAAATAGGTCTACCTAAAGACCTAGCTACAACTCTCTTGGGAATATAGCCAAAGGCTGTCTCATAGTTTAACAGGAGTGTGTGTTCCATTATGTTCATAGTTGCCTTACTTGAGATAGCCAAAAGCTGTAAACAACCCAGATGTTCTATGAAAGGAAAATAGATATAGAAAATGTGGTACACAATGGAATACTACTCTGCTATTAAAAACGAGGTCATTCTGAGTTTTGAGGCAAATAGATGGAACTAGAAAATTTCATTCTGAGTGAGGTAATTCAGACCCAATATAACTTTCTTGGTATGCACTAACTTATATGTGGATATTAGAGGGGAAAAAAGACAGAATACCCAAGATACAGTCTACAGAGCCCAAAAAGGTCAACAAGCTCCAAGGCCCAAGTGAGGTTGCCCTAGTCCTACTTGGGAGAAGAAAGCAACCAAGTGTGGGTAGGAAGGGAGGACACTGGGAGGGAAAGGAAACAAGGGAAAGTGATCTGGTATTGGGTGAGGAAAAACAACTGAGGATCAGAGGGCCAGCAGAAAAAATGGAAACAGTCAACCTCAGGAAGTAGGAGATTGGAAGTACCCTCCAGAATGTACCAGAGATCTGTGACATGAAAGATCCTCAGGATTCAAAGCCTGGGAAACCTAGATAAAATTCCCAACAGTGAGGAGAGGGAACATGTAGATTTGAACTCCCGAAGAAAGATGGCATCAAGTGAGCAATGGAATTGCTGTCCCACAGTCAAAACTCTGGCCCATAACTTTTCTTCTCTGAAAGAACTTTAAGGATGGAAATGGAGAAAAGCCCAAGAAAAAGAAGGACCAGGGAAAGGCCCAAATGGTGATCCAGCTCAAGAGGATGCCCAAGGCCTTACATCATTACTGAGGCCATGGAATGCTCACAAAAAGGGACCTGTCATGACTGCCCTCAGAAAGACCCAACAAGCAGCTGAAAGAGACAAATGAACATATTTGTGCCCATCTGATCAACAGAAGCTGCTGACCCCTGTAGTGGAATTAGTGAAAGCTTAAGGAAGCTTAGGAGGAGGGTGGCCAAGTAAAAGAACTTGTAGTCCAGTAGTATCACAGTTTGCATATGCTTGATCTAGGGAGTGGCAATCTTAGAATGTGTGGCCTTGGAGGAAGTGTGCCACTCTGGGGGTGGGCTTGGAGACACTCCTAGCTGCCTGAGGATGTCACTCTGTTCCTGGCTTCCTTCTGATGAAGATGTGGAACTCTCAGCTCTGCCTGTATCATGACTGTCTGATGCTGCCATGTTCCCACATTGATGTTACTAGACTGAACTTCTGAACCTGTAAGCCTGCCCCAATTAAACGTTGTTCTTTATAAAATGTTCATTGGTCATGGTGTCTCTTCACAGCAGTAAAACACTAAGACAGTAGTTTCAGTTAAACTGGACTCCTGAGATTTCTCAGACACTGGATCACCAACCAGGCAACATACACCGGCTGATATGAGGTCCCCCATACACACACAGCAGAGGATTACCAGGTGGGTGTTCAGTCAGAGAAGGTACACCCAACAACCCTCAAGAGACTTGAGGCCCCAGGGAGTTTGGAGGTGTGGGAGGGTGAATCAGGTAGAGACATCCTTTTGGAGACAGGGTTGGGGGAGGAGGCTTGGGATGTGGAACAGTAGAAGAGTGGACCATGAGGGTAATAAAATCTGAAGTGGAAAAAACAAAACAAAACAAAACAAACAAACAAAATAACCCAAAACCTTTTACTGCATCAAGAAACTCATCAAGAAATGTATCACCTCAGAGTCAAGATTGAAATATGATATCCCAATAATATCAACCTGAAAATTCAAGACTGTTTAGCCATTTTAATATCTGACAAACTAGATTTCAAACTAAAATTAATCTTAAGATATTTCAATTATTAACATCACTGTACCATAAACTAGGACACCATGTTCACAAAAGAAATACTATAACTTAAGTCACATATTGACTCACACATACAATAGAAGGAAATAAAAAAAAAAAAAAAACAACATCAACATAATGAATCAATGAAACAAAAAATGAGTTCTTTCACAAAAACTAGGAGTTTGACAGATTCCTTGCAAATTAACTAATATATAGAGAATACCCAAATTAGCAAAATTAGAGAAAAAATAGAATGATAACAACAAAAATTGTGGAAATTTAAGAAATCATTGGGACATTTGAAAAAACTTTGTTCCAGAAAGTTGGAAAAGCAAAGCAATTATGTGTAAATATATTGTATGTAACTATATTAATATATAAATCAAAGGCTAATAAGAAATTTAACGAACATATAACCTCCATTGAGATTTTAGTCATAATTAATCTCTTTCTATATACCTGAATTTTTTTCTCATGAAATCAGCCAAATCTTTTTTTTTTTTCTCAGCATAAGAACATGTTTGTGCATAAGCAAAGGAAGGAAAAGAAAAGAATAGGTTTTAAGTATAGGTAATGTAAACAGAACTGCCCTGAACTATTTACACTCTAAGCACACCACAAGGTTCTGAGCACCTTTATGTGAAGCAGGAGATAATGGAGAAAGTGTTCATTAACACAAAGCCCTCCTCAGTCCCTCAGTCACCTCAGCTTCATTTCTTCCCCTTTTGGTCAACTTAGGTGAGATGCCCTCTGTTTCCTGCTTTCTGTCTCTCAGTAACCCTTTCCCAGTGGGAAGTCCAGTTGAAAGTCTAATGTGACCAAGGCTTTTGTGTCACCTCCTCCTAAGAGGATACCCAAGAACAAAGTATCACCAGAACTATAGAGCAGGTAACAAAGGATACAGAAATAGATAAAATGGATTTCTACAGCTTTGTTTCTTTTTGTATTCTTTTGTTTATTTTATTAAAGAACTGCTGAAAGGCTAGGTCAGCCACCTGTGTTGTGGTTTTCTTCAGTGGTCTGTATTTTAAAATAATTCCTTCTACTTGCAAATATATGTTGGGGAAATGTATTAATTATGATCAACCAAACTAACTTAATTGTTTCCAACTAATTGTCTTACAAATTTAATATAAACCTAGAAAACATTAATTTTATCTGTGGGGATGAGAATAATTTAAATATTTGAAGCTGTTAGAGAAGGGAGAGAAAGGCAAAGGGATGGGGGAGGGCAAAGAAAGAGAAGAAGGGGTTAGGTCATAGGAGATGCCTGGAGACTGCTGCTTCAGACAAAGGTAAGAAGAAAGCCTGAAGATAATGTCTATTTTTGTAAGGTGAAATAATTACATCATACTTTACTAAAATGGGACAGAGACTTACGAAATAAAAGCAAAACAATGAATTTGTGTGTGTGTGTTTAAATTCTTTACAACCTGTCATTGATATAATTTGACAAAGTGCCAACAATTTTCAGCATTCTGGCAGATTACATTTATTTCGATCTCACAAATGTATGCTGGGGCATTTCCACCATCTGCTCTGTAAACTTCTGTTGAGGGAAGGACAATAGATACTTCTGCACATCCGTGTCCAAATCCAGTCAGAGGGGATTTACTGTACTAAACAGAAAGCAACCACAGTGAAACTGAAGAGAAGAAGGATACTATTCAGGGCAATGAACGAAGAAAGAGTTGATAGCTTTATTGCTTCTTGTTTTTAAAATATTAGATATACAAAAACTGGATAATTTTTTATTGTTTTGACGTACAATTAATATCTATGAATCTATCCTGGGAAATAATTAACAGATCAAGAAACATTATATCAGGCCATATTTACTGATTACATTTGTTGTGGAATTTCCTACTTTGCATGAAATGAAAACTGATAAAAAAGTATTTTTTCTTAATTAATTTAAATATTTGTAGAAAACAAACCATTTATAAGCACCAAACTGTTATTTTTGTTTAAAAATGTGCAATGTTGCCTAAAAACACAGGCATTTTGTTATCAAATTGTTTATGGCATCCATCCAAAAAGAATTTTAATTTAACTGTGCCCTCATCCTATTTCTGGTCTAGCTAATAGGCTGTTCTAGGGAATGTATCAATTTGTGAGATGAAACTTTTTTTCTGCCTACACCTCTATGTACACCTATGAGCTTGTTGGTGTATGTTCATGAACACACACATGCACACACACACACACACACACACACACACACACACACACACACTTACAGTCCTAAGAGAGAGGGGAGAGGAAGGTAAAAGAGAGGAGTGAGAGGGAAGGGGTGGAGAGCGAGAGAGACAGGGGTGGGGAGAAAGAGGGAGGGAAAGAGACAGAGAGAGAGCATAAAAACCTTTATTTTTCCTTTTTAAAATTATTTTATTGGATATTCTCTTTATTTACATTTCAAATGTTATCCCCATTCTCACCCCTACCATCCCCCTCCCCTCCATTTATTTCCAAGAATATGCTCCCTCTCCCAGTTACCTTACATTTCCAAATACCTTGGCATTTCCCTACACTGTGAAAAAGCAGCTTCACTGTACCAAAGGCCTCTTCTTCCATTGATGCCAAACAATGCCATCCTTTGCTACACATGCAACTGGAGCCATGGGCCCCTCCATGTGTGCTCAGTGATTGTTGTTTTGCAGGGTTTGCTTGGTTGATAATGTTGTTCTTCCTATGAGGCTGCAAACTCAGCTCCTTCAGTTTTTTCTCTAACACCTTCATTGGGGTCCCCATGTTCAGTCCTGTGGTTAGCTGCAAGCATCCTCAGTTGTATCTGAATGACTCTGGCAGAGCCTCCAAGAAGGTATACATATCTGGTTCCTGACAGCAATCACTTCTTGGCTTTAGCAATAGTGCTTGGTTTTGGTAGCTGCATATGGGTTAGATTCCAAGGTGAGGTGGTCTTTGATTGATCTTTTATTCGATCTCTGCTCCTCTATTTGACCTTGTCATTTCTCCCTGTGAGTGTTTTGTTCTACCTTCTAAAAAGGACTGAGTCATCCAGATTCTGACCTTTCTTCTTTTTGAGCTTCATAAGGTCTGTGAATTGTAAGTTGTTTCTTGGGAAATCAGAGCTTTTAGGGGCTGGTATCTGCTTATCAGTGAGTACATACCATGTGTGTTTTCAGTAACTTTATTTCAAAAAAAAAAAAAAAAAAAAAAAGAAAAGAAAAGAAAGAAAGAAAGAAAGAAAAGAAAAGAGAAAGATCATTCTGAGACTGCCTCACCTGGGGATCCAATGCATACGCAACCCAACTAAACCCAAGCACTATTCCTGATGCCAAGAAGTGCACACTGGCAGGAGTCAGATATGGTTTCCTCCTCAGAGACTCTTCTAGAGTCATATAGATACAGTTGAAGACGATTGCAACTAACCATCAGACTGAACACAGGGACCCCAATGAAAGATCTAGAGAAAGGACTGAAGGACCTGAAAGGGTTTCCAACCCCATGGGAAGAAATAATGATCAACTAACAAAATCCACCACAGCTCCCAGGGACAAAAACACCAAATCATTGAGAGATTTATGACTCCAGTTGCATATGCAGCAGAGAATTGAAATTGCTTTCATCAATTCAAGAAGAGGCCTTTTGTCCAGTGAAGGTGCTTTTTCCCAGTGTAGGGGAACTCCAAGACTCTGAGGCGGAGAGGGTGGTTTGGAGAGAGAGCACCTTCATAGAAACAAGTGGAAGCAGAGGAATGGGAGTAGGGGAAAAGGGGATAACATTTGAAATGTAAACACAGAGATCATTCAATAAAAAAAGAAAAAAAATAAGGCCTTTATTTATTTATTTCTATTTTTTTCCATTCTATCTCCAAGCTGACCACAGAATCTGGGTGTAAAATTTATTTTCTGGAAGAGTTCTTTTGTTTCTAATCAAATTCATCAAGTCTGCTGTAATTTTGAGTTTCTATATTTTAATTTCTTCAGTAGATTCTTGAAAATTTTATAAATTTATACATGATATAAATTTATTTAGCTATAAGGATATACAAGCAAAAAAACTCATAAAAATTGAATTATTCTTGCTTTAATAATATTTCATTAAAATACGTGTACTGATATCAACAAAACTCTTAGAACTAAATATGTATACATACAAATATATATACACTAATCATATAATTCAATGTAACTCCCAAAAATGTCATTTGCATACAATAATTCCAAGACTCTATGAATATTTATTTATAAAACAAAACATATGAATGTCATTTTAAAGAGAAGTTACCCTGTAAATTCCACTAGGTTATGTCATTATTGTCTCAGATGATTTTGTAGATTTACAGGAAAAATGATTCTTTATAACATAGGTGTAGAAATTGGAGTTCTGTAGTCACAAATTCCAGAATTCTGGCAGTCACTAGGATCACAGATACAGAGAATCACTTTACCTAGCAATCCAGTGAGAGCCAAGCCTACCCAACTGATGTAAATAATATTCCTATTGTTTTAAGTCACAAAGTTCATGGCAAATTATTATACTTACCATGAGAAGATTAGAATCTTTAAACAAAGGATTTCATGGTGTTGAAAATATTGGTTTAGAAATGATGACTAAAACAACAGTCTCTTCTTGCTGTTTATAGAATTCAGGTCCTGCATATGGCAGCTAAGCATTCTACTATTGAGCTGAAGCCACAACCTTTGAACTTATGCTTTTAAAAGTTCAACAATTAGTATTGATCATTGTGAAACATTTATTGCATTACTACAGTGCAACGAGGTCTGCAAGGGTTTCCACAGAGGCGAATAAGCTTGACCTTTCTTCTTCCTGGGTCTTGAAATACTGCTATCTTCCATGTATGTTTGTTTCTAAAAGAAACTGCAAAACCAAATATCCAGCTATAGTGGATACCACCTAATAATAAAGAGATCTATTAGAAGTAATGCTTACTGTGAACTCTGGCATGAAAGAACGTATCTGCAACCATTTTTAAATTGGTTATTTTATTTATTTACATTTAAAATGTTATCTCCCATTCCCAGTTTCTTCTCTATAAACCCCTTCTCCTTTTTCCCCCATTTCTCCATCTTTATGATGGTGATCTTTCTCACACCAGCCTAATCTTACCTCACAAAACTATCATTCCCTTACCCCGGATCATCAAGATTCCACAGGACTAAGGGGCTCCCTTGAATTGATGCCAAATAAGTCAATCCCCTGATAAATATCCGGTCAGACCCATGGGTCCCCGAACGTGTACTCTTTGGTTGGTAGTTTACTCTTTGGGACCTTTGGTTTGGTTGGCTGACATTGTTGTTCTTCCTATAGGGTTGCAAACCCCTTCAACTCTTTCAGTCCTTGCCCCAAATTCTCCATTGGGGTCCCTGAGCTCAGTCTGACATTTGCATGCATCTGAATCCTGCCTCCTCTGCCTATGACTATGTGCTTTTGCGCATAAAAGTCCTAAGATCATTTGTTTTGTGATTAGCAGCAAGGTCTTTGTTAAGACAGTCTATGGTTCTTACAACAAGCATTATGACACAAGTCATGTTTCTCTGTTTATGATTATACACATCTCCTACACACATACCAATAAATCTATGTGCCTGTAAGTATTTGTGGTTTCTGTGTGTGTGTGTGTGTGTGTGAGTGTGTGTGTGTGTGTGTGTGTGTGTGTGAGAGAGAGAGAGAGAGAGAGAGAGAGAGAGAGAGAGAGAGAGAGAGAGAGAGAGAGAGAGAGAGAGAGAGAGAGAGGAACATAAAAAATAAAGATCAACCATGAGAAATGTCTGCCTACACCTCTGAGAAGCTATGACTTAAGAATGCACAAAAACTCAGACAGAATGGGCTTTGAGGAAACAGGAGATAGTGAGAACTCTATCCAGTACAAGACAGGAAGGGGAAATATGTCTTTCATTTGAGCATCAACAAATATTTTCATTTTGTGTTATCCCTTATACTGTCTCTAGTGATTGCCAGTAGTTGATGTTTTGTTTTGTTTTATAAAATGTTAGGTTTGAATCATTTAACACCTATACCCTGTTAAAGATCTTTTGAGTTGCTATAAATTGTTCCTGTCACCTTACAAAAATACAAGTTATATATAGTAAACGCTAATAAAAATGTTATAAAAAAGAAAGTATGCTTTGAATTCCTGTAGTTTCTCAGAAATAGTAGAAGCTCCTCATATTCATTGCAATGATGTAACAAAATCCCAGACGTTAGAACAACTTACACAAAAATGGAAGTACCGTTAATTCCTAGGAACCCAGCATATAAACAGCAAATCTGCCAAAACTAAAACAATTACCTAATCTATCAAAGTTATGGTTTTGAAAATGTCCCTTTATGTATTGACCTTTCTTTTAGCTTCCAATTTTCTGCTTCTGGCTAACATTTTTTGTTAATTGAGATCTGTTAACCCAGGAATTTCTGGTTATGCTTAAAAGCTCACACTGAGAAAATCTTGGATTAGTAGCCAGTAGGCTGACAAAGGCTTTCTTCTGGCTTGATCCCATGTTATATATACATATAAAAACACACACATTTTGTGTTCACGTTTAAAATGAGCTAAATGGTTTCCTGTTTGAGATTGAAATAATAATTAATTTTATATGAAAGAATGCAGGTTGGTAGATCCTTTTATCTTCTATGTAGAACTAGGCACAGTCTAAATGTGTTAGTTGTCTTAAGTTCTTGTTGATAATTGTGATATCATTCTTTTCATCCTTAAGACAACAAAAATAAAGTTTAAAGTCAACTTCAAAGGACAGTCTAAGGGGCAGGATGTACCTCAATTGGTAGAATAATTGCATCAACGCAAATGGCCCATAATTTCTCACCATTTTGTAAATAGGTGTGAACTCTTAAAGGTGCAACCCTTCTGCCCTGAAAATGAAAACACTGATTGATCAACACTTCTGGATTTTCCTTGGCTATATCAAAAATCTACACTATCCTTAGCTACACAAATCTCTTTCTCAAAACAGAATAACTTAGATATTTTTGTTAGTGTTTCCATAAAGCATATAGATTGTCTCTGAGCTTCATAAAAAGAAAATTTAGTTCATGGTTGAAGGTGCAGAAAAAAAATATCTGCTCTGGACAGAAGTTAAATATCCCTGTTCCATTTTTTTTTTTTTTTTTTTTTTTTTTTTACTGAAATATCTGAGAATACAAACTACAGAATTACTCTATGTCAAATAATGGTTGATCCATAAGTGTTTTTATTTCTAGACATCCCATCAACAGGCTGTAACAGAAAGAAGACATTTTCTTTTCTACCTTGTCAATTGTTTTAAACCTTTTTTCAAACAACGTTCTTTATCTACAAGGGGAACACAAGGAACACTCTTAAGCATGAGGTCAAAAACAAAAAATAAAAAAGTGAATATGAATGTATAACTAAAAATAGCATGTACACAAATATCCAAATACCCTACATTTGGACACACATTGGGGTGCCCTCATTTAGTGAAAATGATCTTCAAGCCTCAGATCAAGTCAAAAATCTTGAGACAAGAGACCATCTTTTCTGCTATAACAGAAGCTAAATCAGAGGCAAATGGGTTGTACATCTAGAGCAGAAAAGGAAATGCTACTTATGAATATTTACCTCTCCAGAAAGATGAGCACCATCTGACTTAGTCATTAACTCAAGATGACATTGACCTTCTAAAATTAGTACATAAGAACATTGTGGAAACGGCTAAGCCTGGAACTTACAGTAATTTATTAAACCAGCAATTGAAAATGGGGAAGAGAGGGGGGGTGAGTGGGTTGGTGGGTCACCCTCATAGAAGCATGGGGAGGTAAAATGGAATAGGGGGTTTATGGAGGGGAAACCAGAAAAGGAGATAACATTTAAAATCTAAATAAAATATATCCAATAAAAAAAAAGAAAGAAAAAGGCTTTAGGAGTAGAAGATACTTCTAACATATGTCTTTCAGAAGCATAATCTATGTAAGTTGTTTTGATGCAGGCAAAGGCAGGCAAAACATAAATTGAGACCTGTTATTGGAAGAGAAGGAAGGGTAGGTGGGAATAAAGTTTCAGAAAGAGCAGGAGAAGCCAGAACCGGGGAGTAGGACTAATGTGGAGGATAATGCAGAGGATCCTCTCTGTGTCTCTCCATAGGTTGTTATGAATATTTTATAAGAAATAGATTTGTACAAGATTGTCTTGTCTAGGTGGGAAAATTGTTTCATATCAATTAAATCAGAGTTTAGTGTATGGTGTTTTCCTTCACGCGGTGACTCAATTGAGTTCAAGAGAAGGCACAGTGACAGGATGCACCAAGCCCACCATCTAAACAGGATATATGGGCTTTCTCCAGTAGCAAATCGTGAAGAGAATTGTGAGAGGGTAGCTGCTGTTGGGACCATGGGGGTGACTGCAGGGATTGTGAGTTGAGTAGAGAGGCAGCTAGGAGAGAGAGAGAGAGAGAGAGAGAGAGAGAGAGAGAGAGAGAGAGAGAGAGAGAGAGAGAGAGAGAGAGACAGAGAGAGACAGAGAGACAGACGGAGAGACGGAGAGAGGGAGAGAGGGAGGGAGGGAAGGAGGGAGGGAGGGAGGGAATCTCTAAAGGGGATTCTGCTGAGATAAATGTAATGGAAGTCCTGTTATGACCCTTGCTTGCTGCTGAGATTAATTAATGCTAGTTCTATATAGCCCTCAGGTCCGGGAACTAAAATGAATGAAACCGTCCCAGTCAGAGAGTATCTGGTGCAACTTGGAACAGTGACAGGATGAAACAGGTTACAGTCTTTTTTTTTTTTTTTTTTTAATATTTACCGTAACAGATCCACAGGCAAGCTGTTCAGGAAGGTTCCAGAACAGGTGGGAAGAATACATTGTGTTTGACTTTATTCTCCTACGAGTTACAAGTAACTCTCAATATAAGATCATCTTCATTTATACAGTATCGTGCTTAGATATTTGCTCAGTTTTAAAGGACAGACTACACAGTAATGTTTTAATCCTTGTCTCATTTCATTGGTATAAGCAAGGTCACGTTGATTAAGGTGATAGTCTATGTAAATCCCAACTCATCAGAAGCAGAGACATATGATTTCTTCCCACTTCTACAATACTTTGCATATACTTTTGGAAGAACATATTGCTTGATGTCTTTATATTTATTTTTGTCTGGCTCACAAAATAGGCAAGTAACCACTTGCTCGAAATGTGCTGGGAGGGACCTTATTTCACCTCGTTTTGTGATTCGGTAAAAATTTTAATGAGAGTGGACTACCTCTGTTCAACAAAAAATATCCTGATTTCTGCCAAGATGACTTGCTTATCTCATATGAAGGAGACTCTACAGCTCTTTGTTCTTTATACAGTAATTTTAATTTGTTTGAGGTCATTTTAAATTTTTTCTATAGTCACAATCAACATTAGTACACTATTTATGACCCTGGGCTTTGAATAGATCCATGTATACTGTGCAATACAGAATATTAAAAAAAGAAGGTGCAGCAAAAAAAAATCAATTATACTCTTATCT
Source organism: Micromys minutus (assembly GCF_963924665.1). Lineage (NCBI taxonomy): Eukaryota > Metazoa > Chordata > Mammalia > Rodentia > Muridae > Micromys > Micromys minutus. Next base: position 71,330,747 of record NC_137974.1, read on the forward strand.
TCAAAATTCGTTTTTTTTTTTTTTTTTCAGTTGCAACAGAGAGAGCAAGATTGATGAGATGCCTCCTAGAGTTTAAGCAATCACCATGGACCTGCAGTCTGATGTTCAGTAACCCTGTGATCCAGGGTCACTTCACTACTTGCAAATTGGGCCTATCATAAGTATTACATTTATTCAGAAATTTATGATGCTTTAAAAAACATTTAGGTGTTAAAAAAATCACAAAAATGTCAACCACTGTGTTTCACATATTTAATTCTGGCCCATTAATAGACTGACTCAAGAGGGTTTGCTATATATTTAAAAGCATCCTGGTTTACTTAGTTTCAGATCAGCATAGGCTTGATCACCAGACCCTGTCTCAGAAGAACAAAACAGATCATCAAAAGAAAGAACCCTGCTGAAATGCACAATATAAAATGTCAAAATACACACTGATAAAGGTTGAAATTACAAAAAGAAAAGATGGTTTTAGTAGATCTATTGACTGAAACAAAAAGATAAAGTAGGCTCCAGACCATGTCCCCACTGAGGCTAGAAGCAGCAATAATTCCTTACCTACACCAAGAAAAAGGTGGGTAGAGCAAACTAGTACAGAATATCTCAGACTAAAATAGAACAGACAGGAATTACGAGAGGATCCCACAGGCCCTGAAGATAGACTGTCAAAGTTCCATGTATCATTTTCATCTGCATTGTGTATCTTCTTCAGCCACAAAGCTTTATCAGAAAATTGTCATTTAATTTTCAACTCCCGATGGCTTTAAAACACCCGAAATCGAATAGAAGTGATGCTTTGTCTTGTACTAGAATAGTCCTCCTCAAAAATTGACTTCATTTTAGTAAAGGCTCTGTACTAGTGAAGAAGAAACAGCCCAGGAAGGAGAGGTCTACAGAGAGGCTTACAGTTTTATACGAGAGTGATTTTGAGATAAAACTTATGGCTTTTCTATGGTAATTTTTCTATGCTAACCCTGAAATTAAAACTAACATACAAGCAAATAAAATTGTATTGATTCAGTTATGTCAAGAATTCTGTTTCCACTCATCCACTGGTGAAGCTTAAAGGTAAGATTAAGAAGAGAATTAGGAAGGGGGAAATGGTCAAACCAACTTGAAGAGCTGAGGCATATCTTTATGTTGTCAATAAATTCTAGAGAATGCAAAGTAGTTTTGGGAAAAGTAGCTGCCTCTTTTGACAAACAAATACTCCAAGATTGACACACAGATGTGTGGAACCCAGACAGATATTCTGGATTTCAGGAAGAAAAGCAAAATCTTCTCACCAAATGAAGAACGTATGGAGCTCTTTGTATTCATTGGAATGGTAAAAGAAAGTGTCAAACCAATTATCATGTAGAGAATCATTTTCATTCATCGAATATTATTAGTAAGAAAAAAAAAACTTTCTCTTCTGACATAGAAATGTCTTGAAGTTAAAACTTTATTTGCTACTAGAGATGTAAATACCTCTATGTGTGGGCCCAAATCTACAATTGTCAACTATGTAAGATGAAAGCATATACTTTAGATTTTGGTGAAATCAGTGATGGCATGTCACTACCCTCTCACATAAGAATTAATGTCTACCACCACTTCCGGCAGGCCTGAAATCCTGCTCTTATGTCTCAAAGATTTATGATCTCAATATTATTTTTAAAACAAGAATTATACTACAAAATGCACAATGGGAAAAAATAGCTGTTTTATTTTTTTGTTGTTGTTGTCTAGAATGAATATTTTATACAAAAGCAATTTGCATTTTCAATGTCAAAGATGAAAAACTGAAGAAAAAACCCTGTTATTTTAAGAAGCACAAGTTAAAGTTGTAGAAACAAACATGAGGAGAGCCCTTGGTGCCATTTTCTATGAATTTGGCAGGAATTTTACATTGGGTTAGAAAATAGGCTCAAGATGAATAGAGCTGAAGAATATGTTCTTTCTATCTTGATGATTATTGTTAGGAAACTTGAATATAGTAAGCATGGGAGCTTTGTTCATGCTTTCTTTGTTTCTTGACTATCTGTTTATGCCTTAGGTATGACCATATTCTTTGCATGTACCTGAATGATATAAAAGCAGACTGAAAAAAAAAAAAAACTCTTCATCTTAAAAACTGGCTGGAGTCAAGTTACACTGTTGTCTAATTGTCTTTTCTTTTTTAACCCTCTCTTCCTAGAGACTCTACTGACTGACTGAGTTGGCTTGGTCACACATGTAAAATATATGTGTATCCAACAACCCATTTCATTCATTCTCTAAGGTATAAAGACATATACTGACGTTCTAGTATTTAATATTAAACCGTTTAATGATTATGGAAACTGAACTTGTGTTCTTTCTTTTATGTTTACATTTCTTTATTGAACAACTTTATTTTTTATTTTTTTTAAATTGAACAAATTTATTTAAAATACAAAAGATCAATGTACAGAGTTTAAAAGCATTTTTGCATAAGAGTGTATGAATACATTTTTGTTAGTATTTGATTTTTTAACAACTTTATTTTACAAAATAAAGATAAATGTACAGATTTGAAGCATTTTTTGCATAAAATTATACAATACATTTTTGTCAGTACTTGTTTTTTTTTTTTTTTTTTTTTTTTAAGGTTTGATAGTCTGAGCTTGTGTTCTTGCCAGTAACATCTTAATACATATCAATTCAGCTTTGACAAATGTAATGGCCATTAGTATATGTGCTGCTAAAGCAAGCACTGTGACAGAAATTACTAAGCTGAATAGATGAAGATAAACTTCAGATACACTTCAAATCTCTTTCTATCTTTCTTTTTTAGCATTCAGAGAAAAGTAGAACTATTGCAACAATGGAAAACAATGGTGGTGTAATGATAATGGGACACCTCCCTGAATAAAATGTCATTGTCCTTAAAGTTCTTTCACCTGGGATTCTGTACTATATAGTGTAACACAGACACCTTGAACTATGGGTGCTGTGTGATTCATAGTAATCTTTCACTTTTAACTAGAAATACTTTCCGTGTTAAAACTAATACTTTAACTAGATGCTCCTTTCATAGAGATCTTGAAGTACTGGAATCATTTTACATGAAGTCCAAAACTGTAGTACTGAGAATACTGCATCTGCTAGAAGAAAAAGTCCCTTCTGATGGTAAGTTTGAGATAGGATTCTCTACAGAGAATGCTCACTACCATCACCAGCTCCCTTCTATCACCAGCACTGACTTTGATTTTTTATCTATGGTTTCTCTCCATAGATGTGAGTTGATATCTCTAAAAAGAAATGTTGGACCAGGTTGTGATATTAGTGAACACTGAAATCTCATTGTACTACTATGGCATGAATAAATTAGATATTTTGAGTCATATAGGAGTTCGTGTAAAAGTTGCAGGTATTATATGTCACCTAAAATTCAATTCATCACTTTGTTTAAGAATTTAAATGATATTCACCATAATGAGTTTTCTTCCTTCACATTCACTTTCTAGTCAATTGTGCATTTATCTACTGTTCTCAGCTAGAAGCAAGGAACTAAAAATAAGCTGTTAAACTATGTAGTTAACTCTGCCTACCTATCTTTCCATCATTTATCCTCTAATTATATATCATATATCTCAATCATATAATGAACAAAATCCTAGACTACATTTTCATTCATTATTCTGAATAGACAGCGGGGAAAATATAGACAGTACATGAAAATTCCTGTGATACATTTTTTGCAATATAGGAATTAGTCAATCATTGCCTCTAGGTCTGTTTCCACTTTCTTTATCCAGAGATAGACTTTTTATAAAGATAAGACAAAAAATAATGATTCTCCCCAATACTATTTGACTCTGAATGTCTACCATATGTATGTGCAGCTGAGGCTCATTAACATTATAGATTTGCAGAGTGTGGCTAAGTGCTACAGCTGTAATTTTTAGTTTAAATTATAGCAATATTGAACAGAAGATATGCAAGAGCACTTATTTCAAATTATATGTCTTTTTCTTTCTAAAAATGAGATATTAAGTGCATCCTGCTTTAGTGCTGTTGAGGACTTCCTCATATTTCTTAAAGACAGGTATTTAAATTAGTATGTTCCTTTTGAAAATGTCATTACTGAAGACATCTCATTTCTTTCATGATAACCCTTTTTCAAAGAAGCCTAATAAGCAGTTCCACACAGAATCGACTTCCCTTTGAAATAATGAGGAGAAATAATGAGCAATAGATATTTACAGGTAGGAGTGACAGCGGCTGCGCTTGTGAATTAACAGGTTTTGGTGACAAGTGTTACAAGGAACTCACAGCCAATTCTCTGGAGCAGTCATGCTCCACTGGTTGAATAATATACTTTGGATGTTTCCCTAAATATGTATTTACATGAATGATCATAGCAGCTATAAAAAAGACAATTATATCAAGGAAGTGAGTAATGCACTCCTTATGAGACTTGATCTGGTAGTAGATATTTATTTAGTTTCAAGTGCAATTTTCAGTGACACTTTTAAAGAAAAATTACTTATTAAGTCAAAGTAGCAACTACAGAGGACTATTTTACTGATTGGAGATATAATAATAATGAGTTCTCTACTCACTAAGACAAATTATGTTTGTTATTTTATTCTCAATTTTAGATGTCTATATTGACTATATGTTTTACTTTGTTCTTATTCATAGTTTAAATACTTTTTGATGTGAACAAATAATAAAATATAAAATTATTATCAGTTCACAATGTATAGTCAAAGAAGTGTTCAAGAATTGGTATGTCAGAAGCATGATGAATGATGACCAAATACATAGGCAGAAGATTAAAACTGCACATATTTAATAATTTGTATATCTAGAGTTCTTACTATGGGATTTGTTTAGTTTCGGCATATTTTGGGAATGTTTAAATATGTATTTCATCTTTAGAAGGAAAATAAGTTGAGCAACTGTGCATTCAGCTTTGTCTATGAATATGCTTGATGGACATATTTTTATTATATTTTAGAACAGAATCTAATATTCAGAATCATATTCTACTTTTAAAAATGTATATTCACTATAAGTATTTCTCTAATTCTCTATCATGGTACACTTTTATAGCGATTATGTGCTTAGTTTATTCTTAAATATTTTGAAGTGAGTCGATAATACATCACTTTTATATTATCAGAACTCCCTAGTAATTGACATAACAGAGACGATCTACATTTGCAGCCCTATCATCATTTCTGCTATGTTACTTGGTTGCATACTTCATAAAACCACAAGTCCATTCACTGACGCATGAGCACATAGTTTCCGTAGCTGTGAGGTCAGACCAAAACTAATTGGAAAAATTATATTTTTTAATTAAATTTGTGATGTCTCTCTAAATATTTCAGTTTGAGAAATGTTAAAGAATTTTTTTTATATTTCTGTGTTATTTTAAGTGATAGAGACATAATCTGAAGAGAGTGTTTTGGTCTTGTGGTAGCTGCTTGATGACCCAGTGTAGGGGAATGCTAGGGTACTGAGGTGGGAGGGTGTGTGGGGAGCCACCCTAACAAAGCAGAGGAGTGGAATAGAGTATTTGTTGAGAGGAAACTGAGAAGGAGGATAACATTTGAAATGTAAATTATAAAAATATCCAACAAAAATGAAATAAAAGATGGTCATATGAAAGAAAATCTGGCATATGGATAGAAAGCACAACTGAACAGCATGGGAAAAAAAAAAAAAAAAAAAAACCTTGCTCTACATTCTTGAGACTTAGAGCCTTAGTCGCTTTTCAGCTCACCAGCTCAATTTCAGCCTAGCAAGTGTTTTCCACTTTGCTTGTGTTTGACTCTCTACACAGTCATCCCTGGTCCAATCCTTTGTTACAAGTGGGAAGAACATGGAAATCTCTCCTGGTGTCTCCTAGACACGTGAGAACATCTTTTGTGAACCTGCTCTGGAAGGAATTGAATACCTCGGAACTTAAAATAGTTCTAATGTTGACAAAAAACCATCAAAGAACTAATTCTACAAGTCAATTGAAGTGGTGTTATTAAATTTTATAATACATAAACATTCTTAAAATAGGCATTACACTTTTATTATCTTGCCATATATTCAGTTTATATTAACATTTTAATTATGCTTAAACTATAGAGAATAAATGTTTCTAAAAGTTATGTTCCTACATAGTAAAGTTTCCAAATTTATAGTGAAAAATATAAAGCCTATGCCCTACCATAGGATAATATTTGATGTTCGTGGATACCTATTTTTATGACAGTGATCCTGGATGTAGATAATTTTTGGTTAATATTTTTTTTCTATATAATGTGTCATTCATAATGTTTTTATACACTTGACATTTTCATTACATCTTTTCTGAGTATCTTTTTATGATTATTTTTTCTGCCTCATTTTTTCTATTAAATATACAGTAAATGCATCATAACTTAATATATGTGTGTTTATTAATATGTATGCATGCACTACAGTAGAATGGTTACATATAGTTAATTAACAAATTTTCAATTTTTGGACTTTAATATTTTTAACACATACCCTTGCTGACCACAAACTCACTATGTCGTCAAAAATGATCTTGAGCTATCGATCCTCCTGCCTTTACTTCCAAATGGCCTGGGTTACAGGGATGGACCATTGTGTTAATTTTTCTGTTGTAGTCAGGATCAAAGGCAATATTTCTGGCATTTTAGGCAGATATTCCCCCAATTAAGCTGCATTCCTTGCATTTTCTTGTTTTTACTTTTTTCTTTTTTTTTTTTTGTGTTTGGTCTTGTGCTTAATTACACATATACTTTAGGTAATTTTTTCCTACATTTTCAGGTCTATAAGGATTAGAAGTGCAAGTGGACCAAAGATCTCCACATTAAACTAGGTACACTGAAACTATTAGATGAGAAAGTAGAGAAAAGCTTAGAACTCATAGTCACAAGAGAAAATTTTCTGAACAGAACACCAATGGCTCGTGCTCTAAGGTCCAATATTGACAAATGGGACTTAATGAGATTGCAAAGTTTCTGTAAGGCTAAAGACAGTGTCAAAAAAACAAAACAGCCACCAACAGAGTAGGAAAAGATCTTTACCAATCCCACATCAGTGAGAGGCCTAATATCAAAGATATACAAAGAACTCAAGAATCTAGACTCCAGAGAATCAAACAACCCTATTAAAAATGGGCTACAGAGTTAAACAAAAACTTCTCAATTGAGGAATATCGAATAGCTGAGAAACATCTAAGGAAGTTAGATGTTTCTAACATCCTCAGCCATCAGGGAAATGCAAATCAAAACAACCCTGAGATTCAACATCACACCAGTCAGATTGGCCAAGATCAAAAATTCAGATGACAGCAGATGCTGGCGAGGATGTGGGGTTGTAAACTGGTAAAACCACTCTGGAAATCAGTATGGCGATTCCTCAGAAAATTGGACATAGTACTACCTGAAGACCCAGTTATTCCACTTCTGGACATATACCCCAGTGACCCTCTAGCATACAACAAAGATACATGCACCACAATGTTCATAGCAGCTTCATTTATAATAGCCAGAATCTGGAAAGAACCCAGCTGTCCTTCAGTAGGTAAATGGATACAAAAATTATGGTACATTTACACAAAGGAGTACTACTCAGCTATCAGAAACAATGATTTTATGAAATTCTTAAGAAAATGGATGCATCTAGAGAATGTCATCCTGAGTGAAATAACCAAGTCACAAAGAACAGACATAATATTCAGTCACTGATAATTGGATACTAGCCTGAGAAAGCTGTGAACACCCCAGAAACAACTCACAGACTGTGTGAAGTTCAAGAAAAGAAAAGAAAAAAAAAAAAAAAAAAAAAAAACGAAAGAAAAATCCATTATGTTTATTTCTTATACACCAAGAAAAGTTTGACTAATTCCAGGTTATTTCTTGTTTTACATGTACTTTATGCTCATTGTAACTAGTAAGATCTTACTGTACACTATCAAACCTTAAAAAAAAAAGCTAAGCATGGACAAAAAGTGTATTTGTATATTTTTTATGCAAAAATGCTTAAAATTTGTACATTTATCTTTGCCTTTTTAAATAAAGTTCTTCAATCAAAAAAAGGTCATAATTTCACATAGGGTAGCTCAGTTTGCTGATGAGGCAGAATTTCAGGACTGCTGTTCAACATAGAGTTATTTATCTGATGGTTTCTGGCCTTGTCAGCTCTCAGCTGCATTGTATTGCAGAATTGTTATCAGTCTCATTTTGCCAGCTGGACAACAGAATGACATGAAGACAGGGATTAAAAGCAGGAAATACACAAACTGTTCAGAACAGAAGACAGACTGTACACATTCTATACATTTATTTTGCCCCAGGACATTTATGAATGAGGGAGAACCTTGTTTTGTTCACTTTCAGATGGTACCCTTAGGCTCCCTCTCACCCAAAGATTGATAAAAACTGTTCCTTCCAATTCTCCAGTATGATCCTGTATATAGTAGTCTGCTTTTACCAGTCACACATAGCCAATATAACAGCAATTACCCTTATTGTTCCATGGCTGCTGCTTCTTCTTCTTTTCTTGTTTTTTCTTCTTCTTCTTCTTCTTCTTCTTCTTCTTCTTCTTCTTCTTCTTCTTCTTCTTCTTCTTCTTCTTCTTCTTCTTCTCCTTCTCCTTCTCCTTCTCCTTCTCCTTCTCCTCCTCCTCCTCCTCCTCCTCCTCCTCCTCCTCCTCCTCCTCCTCCTCCTCCTCCTCCCCCTCCTCCTCCTTCTTCCTTCTACTTTCTACTTTCTCTTCACTCTCCTATCCTCTTCCTTCTCCTTTTTTATCCTTCTCCTTATTTAATCTGTTTGTAGTACCAACCCACATAGGTTCCACTGTCATTATTGGAAATCACTTCTTTCTACTGTTCTTATTAATAGTATACATTTTGTTGTTGTTGTTTTGGCAAGGAAAATAGGCCAATAGTGAAAAGGTATTCAGTCTTATATTTTTCTTCTCCATTCCCAAAGACATCTTATTTTGATTTTGAAGTGTTATCCAGTAGGAAACAAAAAATGATTAAATTTTTATGGTCACAAATTTATGAAGTCTAATTGTCAGAATCATCAATGTAATATATATCTTAATACTTAGAAACATTTAACAAAAAAAGACAAAGCATGCTGAACAGACTGTACAAAACAGACCCCTACATACATTACAGGCAATTCTAAATCCATCCTGCCAGAACAGAGTATAGCACAGAGGTCATTGAGAAAAAAATAAATAAAGCCACTATCCTTGTCCAGAATTATTTTCTTATTAAAAGTCTCATCTCATCTCATAATGTATCAGCTTTCATGGTTGTAAAGTAAGTATTATGCTATAAAATACTAAATTTGTAATGATGAACTTCCCAAATTTTAAGAGAATGTAGTTTCTGTAACTACTTACATTCATTATAATTTTCAAATATATTGAAGAAGCATCATGCATTTCATTAAAAATATTCCATAGTGCTAAATGCTCCATCTAGTGGCATAATTGAGCCCTGGTATAGTTTATCACACTTAAAATATAGTAACATTACTTCACACCTAAAATATATTAACATTTCTTTCTTCATGTAAACTTTGTTTAATTTGTGGCTAAGGAAACACCGACAATATTACTATAAAATCTACAAAACCCATACATCTTTCTATAGTGTTTATTTTGAACCTTCTTTATATATTACATACAAATTATTATACCACAGACAGTAGTTAATCATCTGTTTAATATTTTGTCTAATTTTGCAATACAATAAGTTAAATACATGTTTACCAAAGCATCTACAGACAGACCAAAATGTAATCATTTTAACTCTATGGCTTCCACATGCATCAACTCCATTCATTGTTTCAGTGGCAGATACTGTTTCTTAACGTTCTAAAAGTGTAAAAAGAAAAAGTAGAATATCTTAGTGTTCAGAATGTATATTAAAAAAGAAAAAAAATGAGAAAAAAGATACAAAATCCCCTTTAGATTGATAATTCCTTTCTAAGATATTAAAGATTAATGAGAAAAAATATAAACATGTTATTCATATGAAACAACAGATCATCATATCAATTTCATCCTGTAGGAATGATGAAGTCTCTGCAGATAATGTTAGTCTTAGGCTTTTTAACATCTTACAGCATAATAACTTTAATGTTAAGTGTATCATGAACATATGTTGAGAAATAAATAATATTTATTAAATTAAATTGACTATTATTAATTTATGATTTATAATATCATGATAAAAGGAAATTAAATCCAGAGTGCATCAAATAAATACGGATTATTACATTTTGATGAAAGTAAAGAGATATTGTTTAATCTTAATTTTATTTTTACTCTAATTTTTCATTTGATTTTACTGTGTATTTGCCTGAATGCATTTTTTTGTGTGTTTATGTGTGTTATTTTTGAACAAACATCATGTATTACAGCTATACATCATAGGACAACCACAGGAATCATTTTCCTCTCTCTTCCATGTGAGTCCAGAGAGTAGAGCTCAGGAACCTTTACCCTGTCACTAGTTCCTTTGCCTGTTCTTAAATACTTCGTTCATAGATTTTGTTTTATTTCCAGTTACATCTGAAAGATAATTATGTCCTTTTTTTCTGTCATTACCATTGGCATGGCATTTTTTTTACCTTTAATTAAATAACATCCTGTGAAAATTTTATAAATCAAAAAGATGTGAGCACAGTTGATCATGGTTATCTCTACTAGAATTTTTTTGGGGGGTATCATGCAAAGAATTTAGTTCATTATGATCATTGCCAGGGATGGCTGATGGGTAGGCTGACTATAGAAGAGAGAGATCTCAGCAACAACAACAACAAAAAATTCAGATTAGTAGATCTGCAAGTATCTAAAGAGTTTTACTAATTGATGATTTCCTTGGGTCTTTTTTTTTGATAAGCAAGATTTGTTATTTTTTTTTTATTTTTTTTTTATTTTTTTAAACGACTTTATTTTGAAAAACAAAGATAAATGTACAGATTTTAAACATTTTTTGCTTAAAATTATACATTTTTGTCAGTACTGTTTTTTCAGACATTAAAATAAATTTTACATAAAACCATGTGAATATGTTTTTTAGTCAGTACTTGATTTTTTTCAAGGGCTTGACAGTATGCATTGAAAACGTACTAGTTGCAATAAGCGTAAAGTACATGCAAAACAAAACACAACATGGAAATAGTCAAAGTCTTCTTGTTTTGTGAATATAAGTTTATTTTTTGTTTTCTTTATTTCTTGGACTTCATACAGTCAGTGAGTTGTTTCTGGGGGAGTGCAGGCCTCTGGGGTTAGCATCCCACTATCAGTGACTGCACATTATGTCTGTTCTTTTGTGACTAGGTTATCTCACTCAGGATGATCTTCTCTAGATGCAGCCATTTTCTTAAGAATTTGGTTAAGTCATTGTCTCTGGTGGCTGAGTAGTATTCCATTGTGTATATGTACCACAATTTTTGTATCCATTCGTCGTCTGAAGGACATCTGGGTTCCTTCCAGCTTCTGGCTATTATAAATAGAGCCGCTATGAACATTGTGGTGCATATATCTTTGTTGTGTATTAAAGTGTCTCTGGGGTATATGCCCAGAAGTGGAATAGCTGGGTCTTCAGGTAGTACTATATCCAGTTTTCTGAGGTATCGCCAGACAGATTTCCAGAGTAGTTGTATTAGCTTGCAACCCCACCAACAGTGGAGAAGTGTTCCTCTTTCTCCGCAGCCTCGCCAGCATCTGCTGTCATCTGAGTTTTGGATCTAGGCCAATCTGACTGGTGTGAGGTGAAATCTTAGGGTTGTTTTGATTTGCATTTCCCTGATGGCTAAGGATGTTGAGCACTTCCTCTAATGTTTCTCGGCCATTCGGTGTTCCTCAACTGAAAATGATTTGTTTAGCTCTGTACCCCATTTTTTAATAGGGTTATTGGATTCTCTGGTGTCTAGCTTTTTGAGTTCCTTGTACACCTTGGATATTAGGCCTCTATCTGATGTGGTGTTGGTAAAGATCTTTTCCCATTCTGTTGGTTGCCGTTTTGTTTTCTTGACGATGTCCTTAGCCTTACAGAAACTTTGCAATCTCATTAAGTCCCATTTGTTAATCTTTGACCTTAGAGCTTGAGCCATTGGTGTTTTGTTCAGGAAATTTTCTTCTGTGCCTATGTGTTCTAAGGTTTTCCCTACTTTCTCATCTAATAGTTTCAGTGTATCTGGTTTAATGTGGAGATCTTTAATCCACTTACACTTGAGCTTTGTACAAGGAGATAAGAACGGGTCTATTTTCATTCTTTTGCATGTTGAGTGCCAGTTGGTCCAGCACCATTTGTTGAATAGGCTGTCCTTTTTCCATTGAATGTTTACTGCTCCTTTGTCAAAAATCAGGTGACCATATACATGAGGGCTCATTTCTGGATCTTCTATTGTATTCCATTGATCCACTTGCCTATTTCTGTACCAGTACCATGCAGTTTTCAGCACAATTGCCTTGTAATATAGCTTGAGGTCAGGGATAGTGATTCCCGCAGATGTTTTTTTGTTGTTGAAGATGAATTTCGCTATTATACATCTTTTGTTATTCCATATGAAATTGCACATTGATCTTTCCAATTCCATGAAGAACTGGGTTGGAATTTTGATGGGGATTGCATTGAATCTGTAGATTGCTTTTGGTAGGATGGCCATTTTTAAGATGTTGATCTTTCCAATCCATGAGCATGGGAGATCTTTCCATTTTCTGAGATCCTCCTCAATTTCTTTCTTTAGAGGTTTGAAGTTCTTGTCATACAGGTCCTTCACTTCCTTAGTTAGAGTCACACCATGGAATTTCATAGTTTTTGTAACGATTGTGAAGGGTACCTTTTCGCTAATTTCTTTCTCCACATGTTTGTCCTTTGAGTATAGGAAGGCTACTGATTTGTTTGAGTTAATTTTGTATCTGGCCACTTTGCTGAACTTGTTTATCAGCTGTAGGAGTTCTCTGGTGGAATTTTTGGGGTCACTCAAGTACACTATCATGTCATCGGCAAAGAGTGATGTTTTTATCTCTTCCTTTCCGATTTGTATCCCCTTGATCTCCTTTTGCTGTCTAATTGCTCCAGCCAGGACTTCCAGTACTATGTTGAATAGGTAGGGAGAGAGTGGGCAGCCTTGTCGAGTCCCTGATTTTAGTGGGATTGCTTCAAGTTTCTCGCCATTAAGTTTGATGTTGGCTGTTGGTTTGCTGTATATTGCTTTTATTATGTTTAAATATGGGCCTTGGATTCCTGTTCTTTCCAGGACTTTTAACATGAAGGGGTGTTGGATTTTGTCGAATGCTTTCTCAGCGTCTAGTGAGATGACCATGTGATTTTGGTCTTTAAGTTTTATTATATGGTGGATTACATTGATGGATTTCCTTATGTTAAACCATCCCTGCATCCCAGGGATGAAGCCTACTTGGTCATGATGAATGATGATTTTGATGTGTTCTTGGATTCGGTTTGCAATGATTTTGTTGAGTATTTTTGCATCAATGTTCATAAGTGAGATTGGTCTGAAGTTTTCCTTCCTTGTAGGGTCTTGTGTGGCTAAGGTACGACGGTTATTGTAGCCTCAAAAAATGAGTTGGGTAATATTCCATCTGATTCTATCTTTTGGAATAGTTTGGCGAATATTGGTGTTATATCCCCAATAAATGTCTGATAAAACTCTGCACTGAACCCGTCTAGACCTGGGCTTTTTTTGGTTGGGAAGCTTTTGATGACTTCTATTTCTTTAGGTGTTATAGGGTTATTTAGATGGTTTACTTGGTCCTGGTTAAACTTTGGGAACTTGTATCTGTCTAGGAATTCATCCATTTCCTCCAGATTTTCCAATTTTGTGGAGTATAAGTTTTTGTAGTAGGATCTGATGATTTCTTGAATTTCCTCAGTTTCAGTTGTTATGTCACCACTTTCCTTTCTGATTTTGTTAATTTGGATACTCTCTCTTTGCCCTTTAGTTAGTCTGGCTAGGGGTTTATCAATCTTGTTGATTTTCTCAAAGAACCAACTCTTTGTTTTGTTGATTTTTTCAATGGTTCTTTTTTTTTCTATTTGGTCTATTTCTACCCTAATTTTGATTATTTCTTGCAGTCTACTCTTTTTGGGTATATCTGCTTCCTTTTGTTCTTGGGCTTTTAGCTGTGCTGTCAGGTTGCTGATGTGAGCTCTCTTCAGTTTCTTTTTGGAAGCACTTAGGGCTATGAGTTTTCCTCTCAATACTGCTTTAATTGCATCCCATAGATTTTGGTACGTTGTGTTATCGTTTTCGTTGAATTCTAGAAAGTCCTTAATTTCTTATTTATTTCTTCTTTGACCCTGCTATTTTTTAACAGAGCGTTGTTTAGTTTCCATGTGTATGTGGGCATTTTGTTGTCTTTGTTGTTGTTAAAGACCAGCCTTAGACCATGGTGATCTGAGAGGATGCATGGGAGTATTTCAATCTTCTTATATCGATGAAGGCTCGTTCTGTGTCGGATTATGTGGTCATTTTTTGAGAAGGTGCCATGGGGTGGTGAGAAGAAGCTGCATTCTTTTACTTTAGGATAGTATGTTCTGTATATATCTATTAATTCTAGTTGGTTCAAAGTCTCTGCTAGTTTTGCAGTGTCCTTGTTCAGTTTCTATTTCCCTGATCTGTCCATTAGTGAGAGTGGAGTATTAAAGTCTTTCGTTGTTATTGTGTGGGGTGAAATGTATTTTTTGAGCTTTAGTAGAGTTTCTTTTATGAAAGTGGGTGATTTTTTATTTGGAGCATATATGTTAAGGATTGAGAGTTCCTCCTGACAGATTTCCCCGGTAATGAGTAAAAAGTGTCCTTCTTTGTCTTTTTTGATAACTTTTGGTTGGAAATTTACTTTATTCGATATTAGAATAGCCACTCCAGCTTTCTTCTTGGAGCTGTTTGCTTGGAAGTTTTTTCCCACCCTTTTACTCTGAGATAGTGTCTGTCTCTGTCTCTGAGATGAGTTTCCTGTATGCAGCAAAAGGCTGGATTTTGTTTATGTATCCAGTCTGATAGCCTAGGTCTCTTTATTGGGGAGTTGAGACCATTTATGTTAATAGATATCAAGGAATAATTGTTTCTGTTTCCTGCCATTTTTGCATTTTTGGTTTGATTTGTGTCTGTGTTTTTTTTTCTTTTAGTTTCCTTGTTTAGGAGTTTTCTTGTTTTTACTAGGCTGTATTTTCCCTCCTTGTATTGGGTTTTCCACCTATAATTCGTTGTAGTGCTGGGTTTGTGGTCACATGTTGTGTGAATTTTGATTTGTCTTGAAATATCTTTGTCTCTCCATCGATGGTGATTGATAGTTTTGCTGGGTGTAGCAGCTTGGGCTGGCACTTGTGCTCTCTTAAGGAGTACGTGATGTCTGTCCAGGCTCTTCTAGCTTTCATAGTCTTTGTTGAGAAATCGGGTGTGAGTCTGATTGGTCTGCCTTTATATGTTACCTGACCTTTTTCCCTTACTGCTTTTAGTATTCTTTCTTTACTTTGGGCACTTGATGTTTTTACTATTATGTGTCAGGAGGTATTTCTTTTCTGGTCCAACCTATTTGGAGTTCTGAAGGCTTCTTTTATGCTCGTGGTCATCTCATTTATGAGGGTAGGGAAGTTTTCTTCTATGATTTTGTTGAAGATATTTACTGTGCCTCTTAGTTGATACTCTTCTCCCTCTTCTATTCCTATTATCCTTAGGTTCGGTCTTCTCATTGTGTCTTGTATTTCCTGGACATTTTGGGTTGGGAGCTTTTTGTTATTTGCATCTTCTCTGGCTGTTTTGTCTATGTTTGCAATGTTGTCTTCTGCCCCCGAGATTCTCTCCTCGATCTCTTGTAATCTGTTGGAAATGCTTGCTTCTGTTACTCCTGATTTCTTTTTTTTGGTGTTCTGACTCTAGGGTTATCTCTTTTAGTGCTTTCTTTATTGTGTCAATTTCTGTTTTAATTTCCCTCTTCCATTCCTTTATTTCTTTGGTTCTGTTTTCCTCTTGTTCTTTGAGTTCTTTGAGTGTGTTTCTTGTTTCTTCTTTAAAAGCTTCTGAATCTTTTTGCTTTTCCTCCCTTTCTTCTTTAAGTAACTCTATCAGCATCTTGAGGCATGATTTCAGGTCTATGTCTTCTTTCTCTGGAGTGTTTGGAATTCCGATGTTTGGTACTATCGGAGAGCTGGGTTCTGGTGTTGCTAGATTGTCTTGTTTTCCTTGGGATAAACTCTTTCTCTTTCCTCTTGCCACTTTGTTGTCAGTGATATGTTCTTGCCTTTCCCTTGTATCTGGTCTGTGTCCCTGGTACACTTTTCGTGTGCACTCCGCAGAGATCTCTCTACTCCCCGGCAGCCCAGGTTCCGGGTGGCAGCTGGGCCAGGCTCTGCACTGCGTCCTGAATTCGCCTCCGGGTAGGAACAATCGTTCCTAAGATCTGTTCCTGGTCACAGATGCTCAGCCCCAACACCCCGTTCCACCTTTCCGGCTGGCAGGTGAACCAGGCTTCACTCTGCGTCCTGAAGTCGTCTCCGGGTGGGAACAGAAGTTCCTAAGATCTGTTCCCGGTCACTGGATCGGGGAGGACAGGGCAGGTCAGGGCAGGGGGTGCCCTTTCCCTGTGCACTCCACAGAGATCCCTCTGCTCCCCAGCAGCCTAGGTCTCCCACTCACCAGTTGCTCAGCCTGTATGAGCAGCCTTTCCGGCTGGCAGTTGGGCCAGGCTCTGCTCTGTGTCCTGAAGTAGTCTCCGGGTGGGAACAGAAGTTCCTAAGATCTGTTCCTGGTCACTGGATCGGGGAGGACAGGGCAGGTCAGGGCAGGGGGTGCCCTTTCCGTGTGCACTCTGCAGAGATCCCTCTGCTCCCCAGCAGCCTAGGTCTCCCACTCACCAGTTGCTCAGCCTGTATGAGCCGCCTTTCCGGCTGGCAGTTGGGCCAGGCTCCGCTCTCAATTTCATTGGGTCTTATTCACAGAGTATCCAGGGTTTAAAGCAAGGAATGGGATAAGTAAGAGTGGCATATTAAACCCTTTATCTTTGATCCTGCTGCTCTTCTTGATACTTTTTCAGGAAGGTGTTTTATTTTGGCCTCACATTGAGGATTGGGCAAAGGTCAGAAGCTTAGGAGGAGAGCAGCTTAACTAGGGCAGCATGCTTTAGTCTAATCTATACCAGTATGCTGTGTTTTGGAAAATAAAGAATAGAAATTTTCTTCAATATTCTTTCAGCATCTTCAGGATCACTGGGGTTCACATAAAATCCAACATCATCGAAACATCTACTTGCTGTAGTAAATGGAATCTTTTTCCTTCCACAATTTCTGCAGCTGAGGATATTTAACAGGCTGAAGCAGCCTCTTCCTGAGCAAGCATAGACTGCTTTTACAGATTACAAGTATATTCTGAAAAAGTACAATGCACTTTTGTTATGAGCCACAGAAAGCTTAGATCTATGTTTATGTATGATAATTGTATAGAATCGCCGACATGTTGATTGCTTTTACTGGATCGTAACTAGTTTGTGAATTACCATATAATGAATGCTTGACTTTCAGCATGTGATACTGTTGAGAGGTGATACAATGCTTAGATGGTGGTTCCAAATGGAAGGGGGGACATGGCAATATAACCTTGTGAAGACACTTGAAGCAAGGTTTTTTCTCTCTCTTTCTGTTTCCCAGAAGCCCTGGGGTGAACAAACTTCATCAAGGTTTCTCATGTAAACACCATGCTGCTCTATTCAGAAAAAAAAGGGACAACTGACCAATGATATCTGAGATCACTAGCAAAATTAATCTGTTGATTAGTCACATTAAAATTGTGTTTTCTTCAGATATGTTCAAATATTGTCAGAAAGCTGATTAATGTACTAATATAAATTTTATTTTATTTGATATTTATATTTTTGACTGTACTAGGCATTTGCACAGGGCCTTACCCAGGCATATAGTAGGCAAGAATATTATCATTGAGCTATGACTTCATCCTCCTCCCATTGTTATTCCCTACTTGGTATTTTGAAATTTTATTTCACTAATTTGTCCATGTTGGCCTTAAACATCTGATTAATTCTGCTTCTTGGTCTATGATTATAGCCCCACATCAGCAAACCTAATATTAAGTAACTTTCACGAAATTTTTACTTGATATTTTTTATATTCTGCTAACATTAACACCTGTGTTTACTACTCAATAGGTTATCCTAAAAAATTTTATTTTTGGAATTGAAAATATCTGTTTATAATTCACAAAAGAAGGAAGTATTTAGATTCTGAAAGCGTATTTACTTCATACTGAATAATCACAAGCTGAACCTTAGGCCACCTTAAAATATGCCAGACCTTATTGTTAATAGAACTGATGAGTATCCAGAAAAACATAATGCAAATTTAAGAATTATTCATGAATAGTTGGAGGATTGACATTTACATAAAATTTGCATTGCAGAGACATAGGTACTTGCAATATTTAATCTCTTTCTTGGTATGCATTTTTTAATATAATAATTACTTTCTTGCAATATTTTCCAATCTAGTTCTCTAGAATAGGAAAGATAAATCTAATGATCTGGAGAATAAGAATTAGTGCAAATTAAAGATCTCAGGCCTTTCAAATGAAGGATATATGCACAAGGTAGAATAAACAAAAGCCATTATTTCCAAGTTCACTCTTTAAGAATCAGAAAATAGATGCATGATCCCATGGAATACTTAGATTTAGATTAAATGTGTCAAAGAAGAAAGGAAAATGATTCAACTATCACTACTCGTTAATATCTCTTAACATAAATGGATTAAATCTGCCCCGACAAAAGACATAGGCTATCAGACTGGAAATATAAACAGGACCCAGCATTTTGCTGCATAAAGGAAACTCATCTCAGTGACAAAGACAGACACTACCTCAGAGTAAAGGAAAGGATAAAACTTTCCAAGAAAATGGTCCCAAGAAAAAAGCTGGAATAGCCATTCTAATATTGAATAAAATGGAATTTTAACCAAAAATTATCAAGAAGGTAGGGAAAGAAACATTTTACTCATCAAAATAAAATTTTATCAAGATGAACTTTCAATTCTAAACACCTATGCTCCAAATATAAGGGAATACACACTCATGAAAGAAATTCTACTAAAGTTCAGAGCATGTATTGCACCAAACACAATAATAGTGGGAGACTTCAACACCCCATTTCATCAGTGGACAGATCATGAAAGCAGAAACTGAATAGAGAGATAGTGAAACTAACCAAGGCTATGAAGCAACTTCCAAAATGGACCATATAACCAGTCACTGAACAAGCCTCAACAGAAATAAGATGGTCGAGACACTCCCATGAAATGAGGCTGATCTTCAAAAAACAACAAAAAGCTCACATACATGTGGAAGATGAACAGTGTTCTATTCAACAATAGCTTAGTCAAGGAAGAAATAAAGAAAGAAGTAGAAGACATTTTAGAAAATAACAAAAATTAAGGTACAACATACCCAAACTTATGTGATACAATGGAAGCAGTGCTAATAGGAAAGGTCATAGATCTGATTGCCTCTAAAAAAAAAAAAAACTACAGAGAGCATATACTAGCAGCTTGATAGCACATTTAAATGCTCTAAAGCAAAAGGAACAGGTAACCCCAAGAGGAGTAGATATCAGGAAATAATTAAAATCATAGCTGAAATCAAACAAGTAGAAACAAAAAGAAATAAATACACACACACACACACACACACACACACACACACACACACACACACACACACAAATTAACAAAACCAGGAGCTGGTTCTTTGAGAAAATCAACAGGATTTTAGAACCCTTAGCCAGACTAATGAGAGGGGTGGAAAGTGTATCCAAATTGCCAAAATCAGAAATTAAAGAGGAGACATAACAATAAAAACTGAAAAAATAAGAAGTCATCAAATCCTAATACAAAAGTCTATATTCAACAAAACTGGAAAATCTAGAAGAAATGGACAATTATCTAGACAGACACTAGTTACCAAAGTTAAATCAAGATCAGATAAACCATATAAACAGTCCTATAAACCCTAAAGAAATATAAGTAGTCATCAAAAGCCTCAAAACCAAAAAGAAAAAAAAAAAGACAGGTTTATTACTGAATTCTGTCAGACCTTCATAGAAGATCTAATAACAATACTACCAAACTGTTCCACAAAATATAAACAGAGGGAGCACTGCTCCTTCAGTGTTCAGAGCCAAAATCACTCTTATACTTAAAGACAGAAAGACGCTACAAAAAAAAAAAAAAAGAACTTAAGACTAAATTTTCTCATGAACATTGATGCAAGTACACTTAATAAAATCCTTGCAAACTGAATCTAATAACACATCAAAAAGGATCATTCATGAGGATGTAGACTTCAGTCCAGAAATGCAATAATAGTTCAATATATGAAAATCTATCAATGTAATCCTCTATATATACAAACTCAAAGAAAAAAATCACATGATAATCTCCATAAGTGGTGAGAAAGTATTGGAAAAATTATTGGAAAAATATTCACAACTTTCCATGTTGAAAGTTTTGGAAAGATCAGAAATTCAAGGACCATATTTAATATAGTAAAAGCAAACCAGTAGCCAACATGTAACTAAATGGTGACAAACTTGAAGTGATCCCACTACAATCAGGAACTAGATAGACAAGGCTGCCCTTTCCTCTTAGCTATTCTATATAGTACTGGAAGTACTAGCCAGAAAAATCAGACAGAAAAAAGAGGTCAAAGGTATACAAATTGAAAAGGAATAAGTCAAAAATATTACTATTTGCAGATGATATTATACTTAAGTGACTCCCCAAATTTCACCAGAGAACTTTTACAGCTGATAAATACCTTAAGCAAAATGTCTAGTTAATAAAATTAACTCAAACAAATTAGTAGCCTTCCTCTACTTAAAAAATAAACAGGCTGCAAAAGAAATTAGAGAATCGACACCATTTACAATAGCCACAAAGAATTTAAAATACCTAGGAGTGACCCTAACCAAGCAAGTGAAGGATCTGTATGACAGGTACTTCAAGTCTCTGAAGAGGGAAATTGAGGAAAACCCCAGAATGTAGAAAAATCTCCCTTGCTCATGGATTGGAAGGATCAACATTTTAAAAATTGTCATTTTACCTAAAGCAATCTACAATTTTAATAAAATCCCCATCAAAATTGCAACTCAATTATTCCTAGAGTTAGAAAGAGCAATTTGCAAATTCATTTGGAAAAAAAAACTCAGGATAGTAAAAACAATTTTCAAAAATGAAAAGAAAAACAAAAGCAGTAACAACAAAATCCCCCAAACAAACAAACAAAAACAAAAAACAAAAAAAAAAAACAAAAAAAAACAAAAACAAAAAAAAAAAAAAAAAAAAAAAAAAAAAAAAAAAAACCTTCAGGGATTTACCATCCCTGATCTCAAGCTGCATTACAGATAAACTGTGATAAAACCTGCATGGTATTGGTACAGAGAGAGCCAGGTAGATCAGTGGCATAGAACTGAAGACCCAGAAATGAATACACATACCTATGGTCACTCGATCTTTTATAAAGAGCTAAAAACATTCAATGGAAAAGGACAGCCTCTTAAACAAATGGTGTTGGTTCAACTGGCATTCAGAATTCAGAAGGATGAAAATCCTTCCATTCTCATCTCTTATACAAAGCTCAAAACCCATGAACAGCATCACAGTTGTAATCCATTAACAGAAATAGTTGAAACTTGGGAATCTATTGAACAGAGAATTTGGGAAAGGTGATTGTTAACAAAAGAAAAATCAATCTCATTAGCAAGGGTCTCCAAATTTTCTAGATAATCATTTTCTACCTATGTCCAAACTTGAGAAGAATCAATTCAAAGATAATTATACTGTTTTATTTCACACTTTGCCCTTATCCATTAGTAAACATTAATGTAAATACTTGACCATTTTTTATGATTCCACAAATGATGCTGTTGCACACAGATGCACATTTTTATGTTTTTTGCCTCCTCATTAGTACACTTAAATTGTTAATCATGGATTAAAATCTTTCTTACTTTTACAAATTGACTGTCTTCCTTAGTTTTAAGAAAACTAGTGAAAAATGTCACAGTCTTATCTTTGTTCCCTGATTGATTGTTCTATTATTAACCAATGACCTCAGAGTTTCCATGAATTTATTATTTTATTGTATTTTTGACTATTATATATCATTTTTGCTATTTTCATTACATAAAATATGTAATAAATCCTGGCTAATTTTTAGATTTATGTTATTTTGCTTGATGTATGTCTGAGCATGTTTATCTCTATGTGGATGTGTGAGTGTCCATGGAAGGCAGATTATCTACAAGTATTTATGAACTCAATATGAATCCTCTGTAAAAGTATCATTTGCTCACAGCTTTGGAGACATCTTTCTAGTCCTAATGTGATGGTTCTTTGAGCAGCATTTTGTATACTATATTCCTGTTATCTCTAAATATGAGCACTATAATAGCATAGACAAGATAAACATCTATAAATAACTATAATAATATGTGTTAAGAAATTAAATTCTTTAGTATAATCATCAAAATAGTTGAGTCAAGTTTAAGCTGGCATTAATATTTTAAGAAAGAAAACATAGGATATATTTTGCATTCATAATTACAATAGAAAACCCTATATGGAATTAATGAGAGTAATTATAAGATTTCCAGTGTTTAAAATTTTATTGCCAGAAACACAGTTCTCCATGGAATTGCTACCCTGACTGTCATTTATGAGCTAGACAATCAAAGACTCAGTTTCCAGCTCAAAGGAAACACTGAACTTGGTGAACCAGACTGCCCTCTTGTTTGTTTTTACCATCCATAGGAATAGCATAAGCCTAGAATATTGTATGTTGCAGCATGGTACTTCTGGGGTTCTTTAAGGGAGTTCTGATGGAATGTGCCTCTATGAATTCTAGCATCCCCTTTCAAATTGCTTCAAGTGCATCATTAATACTCTACAAATTATTGAAAAAAATTGAAACAGTTGTCATGAGAACTAGAGAAAAATTAATCAACATAATTCATTCCACATAACACAATATTTTTCACCTTTGTTAAATATTTCTATGAATATCCATATTCTTCATTTTAGTAGTATGCATTATGTTAGAATGTGTGGACTCCAGAATTAAATAAGACCTCTTAGGTCCTGACACTGTTGTCAAGGTTCATTATTTTTCTCTAGGTGAAGTCACCACCTTGGTCATTGAAGGTATTATCCATGCTCCCAGGCTTAAATTAATCTTTAGAGGAATTCTTTTCTGACATACAGGTTGCTGAGGATAAAAATTAGGTTAATCATACAGAAAAGGTTAGAAGGAAAAAATTCGACATCAAAGTGGAGCACATCATTCAATTTATAAAACCCATAGTGGGCAGACATTGGAACTGGAAAAAGAAATGAAAGTCGAGAGCAGTATGTGGGAGTAGGGAGGGTCATAGCTAGTATATAGTTATGAAATTATTTAATCAAATTAATGCACTGGAACTTATATGTAAAAATTTTAGTTCTTTCCTAGTAAGAAAAATTAAGACCTCTTCCTTCATATAAGTAAATATGTGGCTGTATCAAAAGAGTCAAGAGGTTTCTAAAATTTAATATTGTTAATTTTTTAAAAAAATAAAAACAATAGATTACCTAAATTAAGACAATGTATAATTCATAAAAATATGTTTTCAGTCTTTTTCCAGTGGATTAATTTAAAAGTCAGATAAACCATGGCCTTTATACACTACACTTATTAACCACTTATGTTTATTAGTTCATTTTCTAGAAAGGTAGTATATTTTTGTCCAGCGTAGGAGTTTTTAGGATTCATTATACTTTAATTTATTTTATATTATTTTTATTAGATACTCTGTATCCAATAAACTCTGAGTTGTTATCCATTTTCCCCTTACTGCTCCCATTCCCCTTCCTCCTCCATTTCCCTTCACGAAGGTGCACTCCCTCACAATCACCCTCTCCAACCCATTGCTTTGAAATTCCCCTACATTGGGAATACATGCCCTCCCTGAACCAAAGCCTTTTCTCACATTGATGCCAGACACTGCTATCTTCAGTTATATATGCAAATGGAACAATAGATCTCTCAATGTGTGCACAAAGGTTGGTGTTTTAATCCATGGGAGTTTTGGAGAGTTTGGTTGGTTGATAATGTTCTTCCCATGAGGTTGCAACCCATTTCAGGTCCTTAGGTTCTCTCTTTATCACCCTCACTGTGTTTGCTGAGTTCAGATGGTTAGCTGCAAGCATGCTTAAATATATCTATATGACTCTAACATAGTCCTTGAGAAGGCATCTCAATCTGGTTCCTTCCAGTGAGTATTCTTTGGGATCAGTTAGAGTGCTGGGATTTGGTAGCTGCTTATGTAGTAGATCCTCAGGTGAGGCAGCATCTGAATGATCTTTTCTTCAATCCCTGTTCCTCTATTTGACCTTGCATTTTCTCAAGTGAGTGTTTTGTTATCCCTTCTAAGAAGGATTGAGGCATCCCCACTTTGGCCTTCCTTCTTTTTGATACTCATAAGGTCTGTGAATTGTTTCTTGAGTATTCAGAGATTTCTGGAGATAGTATCAGCTTATCAATGAGTACATATTATGTGTGTTCTTTTGTGACTGGATTACCTCACTGAGAATGATAGTCTTGAATTCCATCCATTTGCCTACCAATTTCTTTTTTTTTTCTTTCTTTTTTTATTGAAAAACTTTATTTTAAGAAACAAGGATAAATGTACAAATTTTAAGCATTTTTAAAGAAAAGTATATGAATATATTTTTAAGGTTTTAATTCAGTATTTATGCATACATATACATACACATATGTATATAGGTAACACTAATATAGAAAAAGAGGCTATTAACTTGAAGGGATAGGAGAGAAACTGGGAGGGGTTGGGGGAGGGAAGGGGATGTGATACAGTTCGATTTTACCTAAAATATATTCTTTTTTTTTTTTAGTTTTTTTCTTTCTTACTTACTTTTTATTTTATTTTTTCTTGAAATTCACAGTCTGTGACTTGTTTCTGGGATGTTCACAGCTTTCAGAGATTAGTATCCCATTATAAATGACTGTATATTATGTCTGTTTTTTTGTGACTGGGTAATCTCACTCATGATGATATTCTGGAGATTCATCCAATTTCTTAAGAATTTCGTTAAGTCATTGTTTCTGGTAGCTCAGTATTACTTCATTGTGTAAATGTACCACACTTTTTGTACCCATTCATCCACTGTAGGACATCTGGGTAAGTTCTAGCTTCTGGCTATTATAATAGAGCTGCTATGAACATTGTGGTACATGTATCTTTTTGTATGTTGGAGCGTCTCTAGGGTAAATGCCCAGAAGTGGAATAACTGGGTCTTCAGGTAGTACTATGTCCAGTTTTCTGAGGAACCGCCAGACTGATTTCCAGAGTGGTTGTAACAGTTTAAAAGCCCACCAACAGTGGAGAAGTGTTCCTCTTTCTCCAAATCCTCACCAGCATCTGTTGTCATCTAAGATTTGGTTCTTGGCCAATCTGACTGGTGTGAGGTGGAATCTCAGGGTTGTTTTAATTTGCATTACCCCAATGGCTAAGCATATTGATCACTTCCTTACATATTTCTCAGTCATTCGATATTCCTCGATTGAGAAGTTTTTGTTTAACTCTGTACCCCATTTTTAATAGGGTTGTTTGATTCTCTGGTGTCTAGCTTTTTAAGATCTTTGTATACCTTGGATATTAGGCCTCTATGTGATGTGGGGTTGGTAAAGATCTTTTGTCACTGTTGGCTGCCATTTTGTTTTCTTTAAAGTGTCTTTAGCCTTACAGAAATTTTGCAATCTCATTAAGTTCCATTTGTCAATCTTTGACCTTAGAACTCGAGCCATTGGTGTTCTGTTCACGAAATTTTCTCCTGTTCCTATGAGTTCTAAGGTTTTCCCGACTTTCTCATCTAATAGTTTCAGTGTACCTGGTTTAATGTGGAGATCTTTGATACACTTACACTTGAGCTTTGTACAAGTAGATAAGAAAGGGTCTAGTTTCATTCTTCTGCATGATGAGTGCCAGATGGATCAACACCATTTGTGAATATGCTGTCCTTTTTCCATTGAATGTTTATAGCCCCTTTGTCAAAAATCAGGTGACCATGTACTTGAGGACTCATTTATGGATCTTCTATACTATTCCATTGATAAGCGTGCCTATTTCTGTAATAGCACCATGCAGTTTTCTGCACAATTGCCTAGTAATATAGCTTGAAGTCAGTAATAGTGATTCCCTCAGATATTTTCTTGTTTTTGAGGATAGATTTTGCTATTCTAGGTCTTTTGTTATTCCAGATGAAATTGCTCATTGGTCTTTCCAACTCAATGAAGAACTGAGTTGGAATTTTGATGGGGATTGCAATGAATCTGCAGATTGTTTTTGGTAAGATGACCATTTATGGTCCTTTCCCTATGTGTTCTAATCTTTTCCAAACTTTCACTTTTAATAGTTTCAGTATACCTCGTTTTATGTGGATGTCTTTGATCTACTTGCACTAGATCATTGTGCAAGGAGATACGAAAATTAGTTTTACCTTCTTCTGCATGCTTACTGCCAGTTGAAAGAACACCATTTGTTGAGGAGGCTGTCTTTTTTTTCATTGAACATTTTTAGTTTCTTTGTCTAAGATCAAGTGACCATAGGTGTGTGGGTTCATTTTCTGGTCTTCAATTCTGTTCCATTGATCTACCTGCCTATCTCTGTACCAATGTCATGTAGTTTTTATCACAATTGCTTTGTAATATAGCTTGTGATCAGAGATGGTGATTCCCAAAATTGTTTTATTCTTGAGACTAGATTTTGCTATTCTATTTTTTTAGGTATTTCAGATGAATTTGCAAATTGTTCTTTCCAACACTATAAAGAATTGAGTTGGAACTTTGATGGTGATTGCTTTGAATCTGTAATTGATATTGGCAAGGTGGCCATTTTTAAAATGTTGATCCTTCAAACCCATGAGCATGGGAAATTTTTTCATCTTCTGAGATCATCTTCCATTTACTTCTTCAGAGTCTTGAAGTTCTTGTCATACAGATCTTTTACTTGCCTGGTTAGGATCACCCCAAGGTATTTTATAATCTTTGTGACTATTGTGAAGGGGGGTGATTCTGATTCTCTAAATTCTTTCTCAGCCTGTTTATCCTTGAGTAGAGGAAAGCAGTTGATTTGTTTGAGTTAATTTTATATCCAACCACTTTCCTGACATTGTTTAATAGCTGTAAAAGTTCTCTGGTGAAATTTTGGGGGTCACTTAAGCAAACTATCATATCATTGTTGTCTTATTGCTATGGCCAGACCTTCAGTACTATTTTGAATAGTTAGAGGGAGGGAGCAGCCTTGTCAATTCCTTGATTTTAATGGGGAAACTTAGTTTGTCTCTGTTTAGTTTGATATTGAATTTTGCTTTGCTGTGTATTGCTTTTAGCAAGTTTAGGTATGGGATCTTGAATTCTTCATCTTTCCAAGACTTTTTATCATGAAGGGGTCTTGAATTTTGTCAAATGCTTTCTCCAAATCTAGTGAGATGATCATGTGGTTTTTTTTTCTTCAGTTTGTTTATATAGTGTATTATGTTGAATGATTTCCATATATTGAACCAATGAAAGAAGTGTTAAGAGAAAAAAAATCATAGTGCTGAGCACCTCCAAAAAGAAACTAGAAATTGCATACACTAACAACTTGACAGTACAACAGAAAGCTCTAGAACAGAAAGAAACAGATACAGCAAAGAGAAGAAGACAGCAGGAAATAACCAAGCTCACAGCTGAAATCAACCAAATAGAGACAAAAAGAACTATATAAAGAATCAACAAAAACAAGAACTGGTTCTTTGAGGAAATCAACAAGATTGATAAGCCCTTAGCCAGATTAACCAAAGGGCAGAAAAAAGTATCCAAATTGAAAAAATTAGAAATGAAAGGGGAGACATAAAAACAGAAACTGAGGAAATTCAAGAAATCATTGGATTTGATTACACAAGCCTATACTCAACAAAGCTGCAAAATATAGAGGACAAGTACAATTTTCTCTACTAGCTACAAAGTTTAAATCAGGATCAGATAGACCATCTAAGTAGTCCCATAACTTCTAACCCCTAAAGAAATAGAAGCAGTCACCAGAAGCCTCACAACCAATATATACATATATATATATATATATATATATATATATATATATATATATATATATATTACACAACTCACTCTTTGAAGCTACAAATACAGTAATTTCTAAACTATTCAAAGACCATACAAAAAATCTAGACCAATTTCCCTTATGAACTTTAATGCAAAAATACTCAATATAATTCTTACACACCAAATCTAAGTACACATGAAAATTATCATTGACCATGATCAAGTAGGCTTCATTCCAGGGATTTAAAATAAAGAAACTCAAAGAAAAAAATCACATGATTCTTTCTCTAGATGCTGAGAAAGCATTTGACTAAATTCAACACCCCTACATGATAAAGTCTTGGACAGGTCAGGTATTCAAGGAACGTATTTAAACATATTAAAAGCAATATACAACAAACCAGTAGTGACCATAATAGTAAATAATGACAAACTTGAAGTAATCCTACTGAAATCGGGGATGAGACAAGGCTGACCACTCTCTCCCTACCTATTCAATATAGTACTTGAAGTACTAACCAAAAAAATAAGACAACAAAAAGGGGTCAAGGAAATAGAAAATGGAAAGTAAGAAATCAAAATATAACTATTTACAGATGATATGATAATATACTTAAGTGAACCCAAAAATCCCACAAGGGAACTTATAATAGACACCTTTCACAAAGTGGTT
This sequence comes from Micromys minutus, assembly GCF_963924665.1. Lineage (NCBI taxonomy): Eukaryota > Metazoa > Chordata > Mammalia > Rodentia > Muridae > Micromys > Micromys minutus. Next base: position 71,359,586 of record NC_137974.1, read on the forward strand.
GGCAACAAAATTAACTCAAACAAATTATTATACTTTCTCTACTCAAAAGACAAACAGGCTGAGAAAGAAATTAGAGAATTGACACTCTTTATAAAAAGTGAACTTTCTGTACAACAAGAACTTCAAGTTCCTAAAGAAGAAATATGAAGACAAACTCAGAAGATGCAAAGATCTTCCATGCTCATAAATTGAAAGGATCTACATTGTAAAAATGATCATCTTGCCTAAGGTACTCTACAAATTCAATGCAATCCCCATCGAAATTCCAACTCAATTTTCTATATAGAGTTTGAAAGGAAAATTTGCATATTCATTTGAAATAATAAAAAACCCAGAAAAGCAAAACATATTCTCAACAATTAAAAAAAAAAAAAACCTTCTGGGTGAATCACCATCCCGGACCTCAAATGCATTACTGATCAATAGTGATAAAAACTGCGTTGTACATGTACAGGTAGAACAATGGAATAAAATTGAAAACCCAGAAATAATCCTGCACTTAATCTTTGACAAAGGAGCTAAAATCAATCAATGAAAAAAAAAAACAACCTCTTCGACAAATGGTGTTCGTTCAACTGGTAGTCAGCATGCAGAAGAATACAAATTGATTCCTTCTTATATCCTTGTACAAAGCTCAAATCCAAGTGAATCAAAGACCATTTTATAAAACCAGGTGCACTGAAACTAATAGAATAGAAAGTGGGAGAAAGCTTAGAACACATGGGCACTTGGGGAATTTTTATTAATAGAACACCAATGTCCTATGCCCTAAGATCAAGAATCGACAAATGGGATTTCATGAAATTGGAAAGCTTATGTAAGGCAAAGGACACTGTCAAAAGAACAAAATGGCAAGCACCAGATTTGGAAATGATCTTTACTAATACTAGATTTGATAGAGGGCTAGTATCCAATATATACAAAGCACTCAAGAAGTTAGACTCTACAAAATAAAATAATCCTACTAAAATGGGGTTCAGATCTACACAGGGACTTCTCAACTGAGGGATATGGAATGGCTGAAAAGCCCGAAAAGAAATGCTCAACATCCCTAGTCATCAGGGACATGCAAACCAAAACAACCCTAAGATTTTACCTCACACCAGTCAGAATGGCGAAGATCAAAATCTCAGGTGATGGCAAATATTGGCAAAGATGTCGATGAAGAGGAACTTTCCTTCCTTATCGGTGGGGTTGTAAGCTGGTACAACCACTCTAGAAATCAGTCTGGCAGTTCCTCAGAATACTGAACATAATATTGCCTGAGGACCCAGCTATTCCCCAACATCTAAAAAGGGCACATGCTCAACAATGTTCATAGCAGCCTTATTTATAATAGCCAGAACCTGGATAGATCCCAAATGTTGTTCAACAGAGGAATGGATAAAGAAATTGAGGTATGTATACACAATAGCGAACTACTCAGTTATTAAAAACAACAAGTTTATGAAATTCCTAAGCAAATGGATGGAACATGAAGCTATCATCCTGAATGTTGCAACCTAATCACAAAAGAGCACTCATGATATGCACTCATTTATAAGCAGATATTACCTCACCACATCGCCCCCCAAAAAGCTCAGAATACACAAGAAATCATCCACAGAACTTATGAAGCTCAAAAAGAAGGAAGAGAAAAATGTGGATGCCACAGTCTTTTTTAGAAAGGAGAACAAAACAGGGGAGAAAATAGAAGGTCTAATAAAAGAGCAGGGATTGAAGAAAAGATCTCCAGAGTCTGCCTTACCTGGAGAACCACCCCATATGTAGTCAACAAGTGCAAGCACTATCACTGATGCCCAGAAGAGTGGCAGGAACCAGACATGGATGTCTCCTTGGAGGCTCTCCCAGAGTCATATTGATACAGAAAAGGATGCTTGCAGCTAGATATCAGACTGAACATGGGGACAAGAATGAAAGAGATAGATAAAGAACTGAAAGAGCTGAAAGATTTGCACATGTATGGTAAAAATAACATCATCAACCAGCCAAGGCACTGAGGTGGAGAGGGTGATTGGGAGAGGGAGCAACTTCATGGAAGCAAACTGAGGGTTAGGATGGAGGGAATTGGGGGTGGGGAGGGGTATAACATTAGAAATGTAAATAGAGAGAATATCCAATAAATTTGAAAAAGGAAAGTATACAATAATAAGCAAATACAAATATCTGTACATACAGTTTATAGTTATATATGTTATAACTGGCTATATATCATAAATAGGCTATATTTGTGACTGAAAAAGCATAAATGTGGTGAGCAATATTAGAACAAATCAATGAATGGAAAGAAAATTGGAACATAAAATAGAAACTTTTCAATATAAAACTGTCAGAAAGGAATAAAAGGATGAAAAGAATGAAAAAATCTACTTTAATGTAAGATTTCATCAGAGTGGTGAATTTTAACCTATAGTAGTTGGTGAAAAAGAAGAAAGCTACTAAATATAAACATATATAACAAATGATAGGAAAAAATTTCAAATTTGGAGAAACACATTAATACCAAGCCTTATAAATATCAAAGATTTAAATTTTATTGCAATAAATGTTTTTTAGCATTGTAGCAATAAGAAAATACACAATAGATATAACCAAATAATCAAAGAGTATCAACAGAAAAAAAATATTACAAATGACCAAGTGTAGAGAGTAAGGAGTAAAGAGTAATGAGGAACTTTCAAAGTAAGGAGAAAATCAGACAACAGCAAGTCATTACCTATCATTAATTACCTGGATTTAATGAGACTAAATTATCTAATCAATAAGCATAAAGGAGCTAAGTGAATGAGACAATGAAACCCAACTCTTATCTTTCTAAAGTTTACACAAATCACATCAATAGATATACCGACTGAAATTGAGTATATAAAAAATGCAGTTAATAAAACATAAACCAAAAGAGAATACACTGTCTACTTTTGCATCCAAAATAAATAAATAAACTTCACATCAACATTGAAAACAGTTAAAGTAAGAATGCTTCATTGGAGAAAAGGTATCTTTGAGAGATTGAAAAATGTATAAACGTATACATACAAAAATAATACAACTTTATTCCAACATAAAACACAATGTAGAGATTAAGTTATTATACAATGTCGGATTATAATATTATCCTATAATACTTTACCATTAGTGCTAAATGTTCTTGACTGAATATCTACATTGAATATTAAAGTTTAAATTGTTCTTCTTAAAAAGTACACATAATAGGTATATACTGTTTAGCTAATCAAATTGTAGCAGATGGACATACATGGATACATAGATTCAAAAGTGCAGTTAGGACCATTCTTGAAGATTTATGTCATAACAGACCAGTGCATTTTCTGATATTACAAAAAAAAGACTAAATGACTAATTTGAATTTTTAAAATTAAATGCTATTCTACAATTAACCCTACTCTTTATTATTTTCCTTTATTACCAGTTAGCCTACAATCCCATCTAGTCCCTTTCCCATGTTTCAGCAGTTTGGTTTGGTTTGCTGTTCCACAGAGTTTAAATGGAACCTTTTGAGAATGCTGATAGATGATTAGTGCAATTAGATAGGCTTTTGCCTGAAGCTGACGGAGCAGAGCCAAATAGTAAAAGGAGAGAGCCCACACTGGAGGTCTCCACCAAATCCTTTCCTTGCAGATCAGGGAACCCCACAGAAGATGCAAATAAATTGTACAACAGGGAAGGGATGAGACCATCAGGAAAACATGTCCCACAGAATTAGCCAAGCAGGTTTCACAGAGGCTCACAGAGTCTGAAGTGTCAGTCACAGGGACAGTAAGATCTGAGCTATTCCTCTCCAAATATGTTAGGGTTACTAACTTGGTGTTTTCATGGGACTCCAAAGAGCAGAAGAGCAGGTGTGTTACTATATCAGCTGCCCTCGGTACTCTTTCTTTTTACTGAGTTGCTTTGCCTAGCCTAGATATTAGGGTTTGTGTATCATGTCATTGTATCTTTTTTAATGATATTTGGGTAATACCATTGGAAGGCCTACTTTGCCTGGAAAAAATTGAGGAGAAATTGATGGGGAAGAAAAGATGTGAGGAGGGCTGTGAGGAGCAAAGGAGAGGAAACCGCAGTTCAGACAGATTGTATGAGAAAATTATTATTATTATTATCACTATTATTATTATTATTAGTAGTAGTAGTAGTATTGTTTTTGCTGTTGTTATTATTATATTTAAATGTAAAATATCTGTGAAAATGAAAAAATATTAAGGTACCCTATATGTAATGGCATTGTCCTATAATCTCATCATTTGAATGCTGAGTCAGGAGGATTGAGTAAGAACAAAACAGCCTACACCGTAAAAACCAACATTGTAAAATGATTTACCATGACAGATTTATGTAACCAAGCTTTTAAATTTGGAGGGTAGAGGCAAGCATATCTCTGAGTATAAGGCTTGCCTGGACTACAAGAAAGTTCTAGGACATCCAGGGTCACATACAAAATAAAACACTGTCAAAAGAAGATAAAATAAAATAAATTAGATCAATTATGATCTCAAATAAACTGCATACTATTTTATTTTCAGGAAACAAAAGGTAAAATTTTATACAAAGAAGTAAATAATGACATTTAGATGGAAATGACCATATCTGATAAGTAATAGAACATGTCTATAACCACAATGATTAACTTTCAAAAGCAAAATAAACAAAAACTTAACTAGAGTAAGAAAAAGTAAAACATAAATGAGTTTTAAGATGAAAGTTGAAGTATAACTTTAAGGCAATGAGAGTTCTACAAAGGTATTTTCACATGAACAAGAAAAACAAAACAACTCTTTGAAGGGATGAGCTGATCTAGGTAATTTTTTCATCTAGGTTACATATTCCAAGGTGACTAGTTTGTGTCAAGATGACAATAAAGTTGAGCATTCCTAAAGAATGTTAGAGTTCAAAGTCAGTGGATGCCAAACAGTGATGTCCCAGTAGGAATCTAAACCACAGAAACATTGGTTTCATGTGGACAGTTCTGTTCCACCACTTAGCTAATTTCCTGCCTTCCTTGGGGAAATTTCACTAACAATATGAGAAAAAAAAAAAACTTTCAGCCTTTTCTTTACCTCACTTCCCATATGGAAGAGAGTTACTCACACAGTGAGAACAGCTATGGTTGCCAGAGATTTTGAGTGGTGTGTCCTTATAGCTGAGATACTGCCAAACTTACCTAAAAGTGAAGGCAGGCTTTCTCCCTGTAAAGTCGGGTGGGAAATTAAGAAGGAAAAAATGCAACCTGATGGTATTGTGCCTGACAGGAAGACTTTGATTCCACTCTGTAGCTCTGCCTCCATGTTTGCTTTTCTGAAAAAACTCTTAGGAAATTTTCTAAACAAACTCTTGAAAATGAATATATAGAAATATATTATATTAATAAATAATTAAGAAATGAATATGCAGTCAATATATTATATATAACATCAATATAATAATATATTAATATATATTTAATAATGTGTATTATTAAATAATAATATATTACTAATTACACATATTAGGAGCTGGTGGGTCTCATAGAAAATTCTGCATCAGAAGAGAGAAAGGGAGAGAGGGGGAAGCAGAATGCTAACAACTCTAAGTATCTGCTCACTCTTCTTCTCCAAGTGAATTGCTCATGTTATTGCACTGGTTTATCTATTTTGGTTCTTGAATTTTTCCTCCAAAATACCTTCACATTTGTGCGTTTTCTAATTTCCTGAACATAATGAAGTAAATTGGGAAGCCTTGTTGGCAACGTTAAAAGTGCCCATGCCAGTAATATTCAATGTGTTTACTGCAGATTATGCTTGATGCTGCCAATAGCAGAACTGTTTATGAATTGTATTAGTTAGAGATAGTGACATGTACACCCTGAATCTCTCTTATTGATAATATAGTTTGGCAGGTGCTTTATAGACACAGGATGAGGCATGAACCATCAAGCTGTATGGTTACAGTCTACAATGTAACAGTATATAAGCATGGGAAAAGCATCTTTATTATATTCAAATAAACTTTAATTATCTAACAGAAAACCTTTAGATATGAGGAGGAAGGTTTACCATTTATATAAAAAATTCACAAAAAATTTTTAACTTATGACTTCCCTGGATAGTTTAAACATGCCTTAAGCAAACATGATGCTATATTTAATTTGTATGTACAAAATTCAATTTTTGGTTGTGGGTATTCACACATATGTGTTATGATGCTTTGCTATAAATCATCCCTTACCACTGCTGTTCACTTCCTCCTGCTGATTCCTTCTGCTGTCAATATTTCCCATATGGCTTCCTATCACGTGAATCTCATCAGCATCCATTGTCCACCATTGCCCTCTCCATTAAGATTTTTCCTCCCATTCTAGGCTTCTCTTTCTATACATGTGTACTTTAAATATAGGTTTAACAGGAGGAGAAAAGGTGATTTCTTTTGCGCGGTATACTTTATTGCACATAACATAATGCTTTCTCTTTCTGTCCATTTTCCTCTACCTGTTGTTATATTTATTTTGTTATATCTGAACAGAATTCTGTGCGCATGTGTACCACATGTCCTCCTTCAATGATGGACACTGATAACAGTCTTATTTCCTGCATGTGAACTATGCAGCATTACAGGTAACTAGGTGAGGATCTCTGTAGTATACCGACTTGCAGCAAGTCCAGTATTTCTAAGAGAGCTTTTAGCTGGGTCATAGTAGCTGTTTCCCCTGCTCTTCATCCCTCTTTGTTTCTGTATTTAATTCTTTCTTTCTACTTTTACTTCCCATCTTCCTTCTCTTCTTCTTCTACTACTGCTTTTTCTTCTATTTCTTCTACTTCTTCTTCTTCACTCTATCATTATTACATAAATAATGGCTTTCATTTTCCATCTTCTGGCCATTATTTATTGCTATTTTTCTCTACACAATAGTCATTATATGCAAAATAAAATTCCAAAAAAAATATTTTTTGTGTTGTTCTGCTAAAGAACACAGTTGCAAACTTTAAAAAAAATATTTAGTTTGGGTATTCACTTCTCATTTTAAAATCTGCTCTTTCAGATTTTAAGCATATTTATTGACCACATGGTTTATTTTTTCTTACTTGATTTCTTTTTCAATTATTTATATCATGTCTATGAGGAAAATAAAATTTTCTAGTTCGTCACCTTGCATCCTCACTCCTGTGACCACTTATTTTGCTATGCAAAATTTTCTAAAACATTATATTATTTATATTATATCTTACTATATCATATAACCCATGTGTTTAATCTCAGGATTTTACACTGGATTATTAGAGTTTCCATGAGTGAAGTGTTTCCTACCTATTGAAATTCTTTGTCTGTGTTTCTCTTTGGCAGTTTAGGTTTTATATTTTTCTTTAGGTTTGAGATAAAGATTTTATTTTGTTCTTCTATGAGACCATATTTAGTCTTGTCACTATTTCCGTATAGTGGCTATTTTCTACAATACAGTTTTGGTGATTTTGTGGAAAATCAGGTGGCTGTAGCTGTTTGTATTAATTTCCCTATTCATTTCATTAGTTTTGTATCTGCTGAGGCTTCATCTTCTCCTGTCAAAACAGAACAAAATGTTGACAATATTGAATTATTTTATACTTGTAGCAGAAATGTCGACTAGTGTAGACTCAAGAGAATAGAATGGTAGTATCTCAAAACACCAAAATAAGCAAACAAATGAAAATGCTATATGATGCTACTGTACCATTCCTGAACACTTAGAGAAAAGTCTCCAAGTTAACAGATATCAGCGACCCTGGCACATTGATGTTTACTGATGAACTATATATATTATATAGATAAGTTATCAGATCAGGTTTGATTTTCACAAAGAGGAATACATAATAGGAAAATGATGAGCACAAAATTGAATTTTTCATCAATGAAGAACTAAGCTATATCACATACTGTAAATTGGATAACACTATATTATATATTGAGTAAAATAAGAGATCTAAGAAAAACAAACATTATATGGTTTCTCTTGTCATTCCTAGAATTCTTAATAGCAAAATCATGTGTGTATGTGTAAAATAAAGCAGCTTAATAAAAGTGGAGTTTATTTTCATTTACAATTTAATGTTACAGGTCTTTTTTTTTTAGGTCTACATTTTATTACACACATGTATGCCAGGGTGATGAGGTGGGAGTGGGGGGTTGGCAGTGGGAACATCTCCATGGAAGCAAGGGGAGGGGAGGGGGATGGGAGAGGGGAAAAAAAGGATAACATTAGGAACCGAGAGAATGAAACGAGAAATCAGAAAGTCGTGAGTGCCAGGACTAAGCTTGCTTTTTGACATTTCTTCAGGCAATGACCCAAATTATATTGGAAGCATCAACAGTAGTAGTGACTCTTTTTCTCAATCAACACATTCATGTGCCCAAATGTTTGATTTTATAAAGATTTTAAATTCTACCAAATTTAAAATAATACTTTTATTTTCACGGGAGTGTGTGATAAAATCGTTTATATTTTTGGAGCAAATTTTAGATATATTGCATAAATATAAACTAATTCAAAATATAAGCATATATTTCTTATATTTTCATGACATAGATCACTATATATTATCTACACTTTATAGTAAATATACTCATTATATTCTATTTTTACACTTAAGGCATTGTCAAATATAAACCTCAGTACCTAATGCATATAATTCTTCATATAAACAAGCAAAATAGAAAGGAAAAATAAATCTAACAACATAAAAATACTACCAAATACTTGGATAAAATTTAGAATATAAATTATATAACAAACAGAAAAAAATTCAAATGAAAAATTTATAAAAATGCATATGGAGCATTAGACTCTTCTTTCAGGATTCTTGAAAGTTGAGAAAGTTGCAAGGAAAGATCTGGATGAGTTGAGCCATGAACTCTTGCCTTTCTTGGAGTTTATATCTGTAGTGGACAAATGTCTGTGAGAACTGTCACTTTAATAGTTTCCATTATTTTGTACTGTTGCCTTATATTGGACACAATTTCCTTTATAGTAAATATGGTGTGAATAGATTCTCTCTACCTAAACTCCATAAATCATGTGCCAGGAGAATGTACAAAGGTTGGCTACATGGTGTTCCCTAGCTTCATTTGGAAATGTAGGAAAAAATATACAACATTGAGACTGGTCTTCCTCCTTCATCACTCTTGGTTCCTAACTGTCCTGATGAAGTGATGGAGTTGGTGTCAAGTAGTCATTTGCAACTTCATAAGTCATAAAAAAAAGTAAAGGAAAGACCAAAGGCTATCCCAAGCCTTTGTTCACCCACTGATGATAAAGTGCTCAGAAAATAACCAGAGATGTGGCCCCCAACATGGTACAGTTTGGGTTTCTTGATCAGGTTCCATTTCTCTGAGAGTTAAAGATTTAAAAGGCAAGAAAATAATTTGAGCATGGCCAGTGACAGTGGAGAAACCTCAAGCAACACAGAAAAATCAACAGTTGAAGCAAGGTGTTTATTGGGAGTAAGAAACCACACATATACAACAGACACACAGAGAAAAGGATATCAGGGACCTAGTTCAGACAAACAGTCCAGTCTCGTCTCCTGTGTTGGGGCTTTTAAAGTGTATGGAAAGTGTACCTCTCCTAATCTGAAGTTAGTCAGTGTAAAGAGATAGAGTGTGCTTGATTGGTCAAGAACTGTGTAACTTGTTCTGATCCAGCATTGAACTTGTTGACCCTGTCGGGGGGCTTGTTTGTGGGAGTTAACAGCTTATACATCCTTTGTTTTAAGTTGCCAAGCTCTTGTTTCACATCAGGAGAGTGAAGAAGAAATGGTCACCTAGAAAATGTTCCTCCTGTTATCTATTTATGGTCACCCATATCATTTTCTCTCACTGGCTTTTTGCTCAAGTCTGTCAAACACAATGAAAATGATCAGTGATGAGATCTTTTATGATCTGTGGATGTGTGAGTTACCTTTCTTCCTGCATCTGAGATGAATTACCTCTTGCCTGCACACAACCCATGTCTAGTTTCCACTAGGTAACCTTCGATACTTACCTTCAAGTACTGGGGTAGCTCACCCCAGGTTAAATTTAGCCTTCGAACTTATGTTTATCTACTGCTCATATCTTCAGAGTAGTTCAGTTTCAAATAAGGGATTCCTCCTTAAATTTACCTGGCCACTTCTTTTATGGTGGCATAGTAACAGGAGAAATCCCTCTGGAAGACTGATATATCTGCTGAAAGACTCACTGTCTTAAGAATACACAACAACTGGATATAAGACTAATGGAATCTCCATTTTTTTTCTGAGAGTAAAACTGCCTGTATTTCATTGCAGAGATCACAAAGAGATTCTTTCTAGATCTCTTCTCCTAGGAAAGTGAGCAATTGGAGTTAAGTTCAGAAGACCTAATGTCTTTGCGGCATGTCATCATTCACTTCCCTCCACTTTTAAAGAAGCTTATCAATCATTTTTGCTACATTTGCAATGTTTTTCCTCATTTTCTCTTCGAGCTACACTTATTTCTGCTTGTTCTGACACTTCTTCATCCACGGTCACAAAAGCCTTCTGACTCCATCAAGTTACACAGATCACTTCATGTTTTATTTTTACAAGGAGGAATGTATGAACTTAAAGTCTCATCATAATTTATGTACAAATCTCTTAGATAATGATAGATTAGCTTGGAAACCTTAAGAAATGTATGGTTATATTAATAAGAATTGTTAAGAGAAAGTATTGAACTTTACAGAACATGGTGTATGCTTGTTTGTTTGTTTATAAATATCTGAAGATTCTTTTTTATTTAAACTTTATTTTAAAAAACAAAGATAAAAAAATATTAAACATTTTTGCATAAATGTATACAAATACAATTGTGTCAGTGCTTGGCTTTTTTTTTTTCTTTTTTTTAAGGTTTGATACTCTGCATCAAGGTCTTACTAGTTGCAATGAGCAAAAAGTACATGTAAAACAGGATGTAACCCGGAATTAGTCAACGTTTTCTTGGTGTGTAAGGATTGAGCATAAAACTCTAGTATACATGTCAATACAGCCATTCTACTTCTGTGCAAGTATGTGTGTTACTCATCAACTTTTTATATATCTGGACTCAGGTACTGTGAAAATCAAGAAAATAATCTGATTTATTAAAACACTGTAATTGTAATTTATGAGCTGTTCTTCACTAGTCATTTTCTATGACCTGAAACAACTATAGTTTTGATATGACTCAACCAATTCTACAGTGATAGATTCAATCATTGAAAAGGGTAGTCAATTTTAAACACGTTGTTTATCACTTTTAACAGACTATGGCAATTCACCTCAGCAAAATTTCATATATGCAAAACACAACCTTTCCCATCATATTTGGAATACTAAACTCCCTTAATTCTTACACTAGGAATGCACAATCCATTTTAAACTTTCCCTTGTGACATTCTGAAATAGAAACATCTCATTTATGAAAGCCCACAGTTGTCTTGTGAATTCTGGTATAATTTCCTAGTTTTTCTCTCTAGCTCTAATTGTGCATTAAATTAGTTACAAAGGGGCTGTTTGATGTTTAATAGCCACAATACTCTAGATGGAAAAAGATAATTTATATTTTGATTCAAATTTAACTCTATCTCTGTCTCTCTGTCTCTCTCTCTCTGTCTCTCTCTCTCTCTCTCTCTCTCTCTTTGTGTGTGTGTGTGTGTGTGTGTGTGTGTGACTGAGTGTGTGCGTGTGTGTGTGTGTGTGTGTGGGTGTGTGTCTTGACTGGCTTACATAAAGCTTTGGAGTTATTAAGACAAGAAATGTAAAAAAATAAACACTATTTTGTTATTTTAGAACCTTTAAATTGTACTCTATGTCCCCTCTGAATTCATATTTTATGATAATATTGACTAAATCATTTTGTGTAAACCTAAGGCACCATCTTACTTAGCTTATGAACTGATAGTATTAAAGACAGACAGGAATGAGTATCTCTAGAGTACCCAAATATTACTTATGTAATAATAATTATTAGTATTTCTATTTATGGAGAGAACTAAAAGATTGTATATTAAACATAATGAAATGTGTGTGCATTTGTGTGTAAATGAGAATAGGTGTGGTATTTTCCACAAATATGACATTAAAATAATGTATTTTAAGAAATGTTTCTGCATGTGGCATTATATAGCTAAACTTTCCTTTCTAAAGTTATGAAAAGTCATTGATAAAAGTAAAGATTTTTAAAATATTTAAATTAGTTCTTTGATTTTTTTAATCTAAGCAGGACTCTTATAGTTATATCATAAGGTAATTCGACTTCTAACTTTGTGGAGAAAAATCTGTCCTAATTTCATATTGCTTAGAGTAGTTTTCATTCCATGAACAGCATGCAGTGGTTCATTGCAATTTTCATCCTCATCAACATGTCTTGTTACTTTTTTTTAATGATTGATATTTGACTTAAGTAGTATGGACTCACTCACTGCTATTTAAATTAGTCATAAAGTTAGTCTAGGTTTATATCTCTAGATCTGTGAATTGAGAACATTCTATAAGTATGCACAATATATACTGTATATTCATAGGAGAAAGAAAACTCTGGTATTTGGCAAGAAAACTAGAACAAAGCAACAATTATCATGTGAAGCCAGATTTGGAAGAACAGTACACTCATTTTACACTTTCTTCTCATGTGTAGAGCCAAAGAAAAAGAAAACAACATATTTTTAAAATGCACATTAAAATGGATTTTATGACAGAGTAAGGAAGGTGATAATTTGTACTGAGATTCTAATTGTTCTGACTTCTCAAAAAAATATAGCTTAAGGTTATAAAACATGTCTTCCTTGCAAAACTTGAAAAAAAGGCTTCTGATTACTGAACCCATTCCAGACTGGATTTGAAAAAATTTAGCAAAGCACACTCTGGAAACTTCATCCCTTAGGACCAGCTCTTCTAGTACTTAGTGATGTTATACAACTTGCCAATGGGAAATAACAATGAATATTTAACCAAGTGGTTTATAAATCACAAGAGTGAAGAACATGGGAAGACAAACCAAAAAGTGTCTTAGTGGCACCGATGTGCTGAGGGCAACCAACACCTATCTAATTGATTTAAGAACCTCTCCAGGAAGGAGTTTATGCTTGGTACTGCAAACTTTACCAACTGCTTCTGGTTGTGGAGGTAAAAATATGCAGCAAGGAGGATGTATATTGTTTCTAAACACTTATTCTTATACTCATACATAAGTGTGAAAGATTGTTCATGAACTAGCTCAAGAATAGTATAGAAATCTACAAAGAATCAAGACGTAAAGAATAAGTAACACTAGAGGGACACATTCCATAAATCAACTGATGGTGCAATCTACATGGACAAGGTTTAGAAATATTTACAGAAGAAATAGCAAAAACTATTGTAGAATGGAGAGGACCTGAACCCAATACAAAGAATGTGATTGGGTAATGAAGACAACATGAGAACAAAATTTTTCATGTTAATGTTGATGATGTAATTGCACAAGACCCACCCCAAGTCGAAAATGACAGGAAATCAATGGATGTTTAAGGAAATCAAGTCAGTTTTCTCTAGAAAAGAGCCACCTTATACATTATACAATACTAAATAGTCAGCACCAACACATGTATATATAAGCAGTGCTAAAGGGATTCTGTAACCTCTTTCCCTCCTCTCTTTGTGAGTGTGTGTGTGTGTGTGTGTGTGTGTGTGTGTGTGTGTGTGTGTAAAATAATAAAAAAACTGTTTACCTAATATTTAGCTGGGTCTCTCTGCATCTGTTTCCATTGGTTTCTGGGTGTTGCCCCTCAGAGGATGGAAATACTCTGCTCCAGTCTGCAATCAAAATAGTATCATTAATAGTATCAGGGATTGTTTCATGCCCTTGGGATGAGTCTCAATTTGGACCAGTTGTTGGCTGTCCATTCCCTCAGTCTCTGCTCTTTCTGTGTTCTTGAACATCTTGTAGGCAGAACATGTTTTTGGATTGAAGACTTGTTTGGGGGTTGCTATCTTTATCCCTCCACTGAGAGTCCTTCTGGCTTTATTTCTCCACTGAGGGTCCTGCATAGGAGGGGGTTTCTTCAGGCTTCATATCCTTCATTGATAGGAGCTCTGAGAGTCTTGTTGAAGAGTAGGGGAAAAGATTGGCGGAGCAGAAAAGGATAAAATATCCATAAGAAAATCAAGAGTCAAATAACCTGTACCCTTGAGGTTTCCATACATTGAACCACCAAAAAAAAAGAACTAGTGTGGGCTAGACCTAGTCACAACCCTACACACTCATAATGTAGCAAATGTGCATCTGGGTTTTCATACATGAACCTGAACAACTGGGGTTGGAGCTGTCTCTGAATCTGTTTGGTGTCTGCAGATCCCATTTCCTTAATGTGCTGTCTTATTTCGCCTAAGTAAGAAATAATGTTTATAGTTCTGCAGTGACTGAATGTGTCTGGATTGGTGACACCCAGGGATCCACCTGGCAGAATGGGAAGGAGTTCCTTCTAGGAGCTGTGGGAGCACTGGAGAAGAGAAAAGCTGTGGGAGCACTGGAGGAGAGAGGATCTGTTGAAGTACTGGAGGAGAGTGAAGGCAGATATTTGAATATAAAGGGATTAAATAAATGAATAAATGATTGAAAATTTGAACCATAGAAAAAGAAGAGGTCATGATATTCAGAGAAAGTAGTAGAAAGGACACAAAAGCAGTTAGGGAAAGTAAAGGGTAAAATTTATATAAATATGTATGAAATTTTAAAAAAAATGAAAGTTAAATAAAAAAGAATAATTGCTTATAAAATAAATAAATGGCAATGAAGATAGGAAAATTAAAATAACCTATATATACATTGTTAAATTTTAAAATGAAGTATTATTTTTATAACTAATCTACAATAAAGAAATATAAGTATTTTTATAGAAAAATGCAGATGGATGAAGTTAAAAGCAATCAATGAACAATAGCTCAACTCAGCACATTAACAAAACAAATGGATGCAAACAAAAAGGCAGCAGATGATAAATAGTTGGTGATGTAAATTTTTTTCATTGCTTGGTGTTAAAACAAATAAGTGTAAATTAAAATGAGTTTCTGAGAATTATCTAGTAATTATGACAGTAAAAATGCCAAAATATAGTGCTAAAAATACTCACAAACTCTTCATTTATAAATAACATATATTTACATATGATAAAAATAATTTATCTTATACAATAATAAATAATTTATGTAATTTATCTATGAGTGTGTTGAGCTGTACACATTACTAAAAGACATTTTGTATCTTCACAGTTAATTAAAGCCTGAAATTTAAATAGTTGTATCATTAGAATTGCCTCTCACTGCTTCTCTGAGCACCTGACTTGTCAAATTAAAAAAAATGGACAGATTTGAAAGATTCTTTTATTTTAATAAGATCATTTGGGGAACTTTCTAAGTATTTGACTGCTTGGATTCAAACTTAAAAGTTTATTTTACTATGTTATTTATGTGAGTTACTTGGTAAAATATGCTTTATCAACAATATTTACTTTATTTCTGTTTTAATGTATCTTTGTTATCATGAATTATTTGGTTAATGTTTGTTTAAATAAAGGAATTACTTTTAATTAATGTTGCCAATCCTACATTTTATCAACCTATATTTTTAAAAATTTTATATATCCTGGACTTCACCAAATTTAGGTAGTTTTTCCAAAGTACGTTTATGTAGACAGAGCAGTACAAATAGAACAGCCATTAATTACCGTATTTGAATCTGGGTAAAAACCTTAATACCTCTAAATAAGTAAAAAAACAAAATGAAAAATAAGTTTCGTTTCTAATCCTTCACATATAGGGTGATTTTTTTTTATACATCATGTAGGGTAAAGTCTATGAGTCTATCATTGGATGAGAAGAAAGTGTAGGCAGGGAAATGTCTGAAGAGAGGAGGAGGAGGAGCATGAGGAGATTCAAGATGGAGCCAAAGGAGGAGGTTATAGATCCAGGTGGTCTTAACTGGCAGTATGTAGATATGATTATTTCTAAGGGTTTCTATGGGTCAATTTGTTTTATGTAGGTGGGTGGTTTACATTTTTCTCAACTGGTTGTAAGCTTATTGTGTGGATGTATTGTGGATTGAAATTTTAACATATAAATCTCATTGCTAAATTATTGATTATTGAGTCATGATTTTACCGGGCTTTGGGAATATGAGCTAAGTTCTCAGATGGTAGAGAACTTAGCAGCCAGGTCAGAAGCAGCAAGGGCAGGCAAAGCAGACATCCTGGGTGAAAGGAATCCAGGGTCTCTGCAGAGCTACCAGTCATGCGGTACACAGAGCTGCACAGCTCCGTGACTGAGAGACGATGTGGCTCTGTACGGAGTGTAGAGCAAAGAAATCAGGTGCAGCCTTTTTAAAATATTTACTGTGCTCCTCACATCTATGAACATCTTGCCCTTTGTAAAAAGGTAATTTTATTTATGTGATTAAATACGGATCTTCGAAATTTGGAGATTTTGTTGGATTATCTGGGTATCCCTGAGAATTTCACTTGGACCAAGATATCCAAACAGGGAGGCAGAAGAGGACAATCATGATGAAGTTTGAGAAATGGAATAATCCCCAGATGGTAAAGCATTGGCTGAAGACCAAGATAGAAGAACAGGGATAAGGATTTGCACAAACCTATAAGGACTGGTGAAAATAAGAATACAACAAAACCGCTTATTTTCCTCAAACGAGAAAAACGATCCCAACACAAGCTTAATCATGGAGGCAATGGGAGGGGCAGGGGTGATGGGATTGTGAGAAAGGGAGAACATCTGAAATGTATATGCAGAAAATTTCCAATAAAAAATAAAAGAAAAAAATATTTGGTCCAATAAGGATTCCAAAGATTCTTTTATCTTCAAATCTGCAACATAGTAAATTTATGCATTTTCATATATACAGGAATAGTTGGACCTTATTATGACAGGAATAGGAAATTAGCATATGCAATTTTCATAATAACCTTACTTTTTTCCTTTATTTTTTAACAACTTTATTTTACAAAACAAAGATAAATGTACAGATTTTAAGCATTTTTTGCATAAAATTATACAATACATTTTTGTCAATACTTTTTTTCAGATTTTAAAATAATTTTTACATAAAATTATATGAATATATTTTTTAGTCAGTACTTGATTTTTTTAAAGGTTTCATAGTATGCATTGAAAACTTAATAGTTACAATGAGCATAAAGTACATGTAAAACAAAATGTAACATGGAAATAGTCAAAGTTTTCTTGTTGTATAAAGATTTTGTTTTGTTTTGTTTTGTTTTCTTTATTTCATGGACTTCATACAGTCTGTGAGTTGTTTCTGGGGCAGTGCGAGCCTCTGGAGTTAGCATCCCATTATCAGTGACTGCATATTATGTCTGTTCTTTTGTGACTGGGTTATCTCACTCAGGATGATATTCTCTAGATGCAGACATTTTCTTAAGAATTTGGTCAAGTCATTGTTTCTGGTGGCAGAGTAGTATTCCATTGTGTAAATGTACCACAATTTTTGTATCCATTCATCTACTGAAGGACATCTGGGTTCTTTCCAGCTTCTGGCTATTATAAATAGATCTGCTATGAACATTGTGGTGCATATATCTTTGTTGTGTACTAAGGTGTCTCTGGGGTATATGCCCAGAAGTGGAATAGCTGGGTCTTCAGGTAGTATTATGTCCAATTTTCTGATGTATTGCCAGACTGATTTCCAGAGTGGTTGTATTAGTTTGCAACCCTACCAACATCATCACCAACCATCATGAGTGTCACTAATAAAATTTCATTTTGTTTTATCATAGTAAGATATTTAAATTTTTCAGGATGAGCAATATCAATGTTTTAAAATATTTTATATAAATTCACAATATCAATCCACAGGCAGGTTACAGTCTCCTTCCTTTCATGTCCTAGAATACATAGAAATACTCAACAGCATTATTTTTTCAGTCTCAGTATCTCTATTTTCATATTTCGAAATATTTTACAGACCTTTACAAAACAGAAAATAGGCTACAATACTTATATTAGAAATATGCAAGGATTCTGTGTTTTATCTCCAAGGAAAATTCTTACTATAATATTAACAATATAAACCAAAGTGCCTATATATATTTTCCAAACTCTGTGTTATGCTATAAACTGAAACCTTCCTATGAGTTTGACACATTCACATAAATGTCAACAAAGTTTTCATATAAGACTTTTACTTTGAAGCAAATTTCTTCAATATTACTTGAGAATCTAGATGCCAGTTTCTTACTTTTACTTTCTTTATTTTTATTCTTAGTAACAGTTCCTGAAACTTTTACAGCTTAAATACTTTCTGTCTTAAACTGTGTTGATTACATTTTGACATTTAAAATATATGATTTAGATGAACATTTATTTCCATTCTGATTAAACAAGTGAATGTTCATAATTTTCAGTTTTATTACATAATTTTGAGCTCTGAATATATTAAGCATTAGCAAAAAGTGGTGCTGATTTTTGTTGAAATCAGCATGCTGATATAAATCTGACTTTTTTATTCTTACTCTGACAGTGTCAAAGCATGTTCCTGGCATTTCTAAGTGTTGCACCGTATTAAAAATAAATTCTAGCTGAAGTTCATTTTTAGTTTCCTTGATTGCTATCAGTTGTGTATTTAAAATGTAAAGAAACCTGTAAGAAACATCTTGACCTTCATTGTTTTTATTCACCTCTATTCTCATTTCTTGCATAAATTATTAAGTTTTTTAATACTGCTTGCTTTGAATGCAAAGGACATAAAGAATAAAAACAAACATAAACCAGGGTTATGAAATCACAAGTATGCAGGGAGAACGTTTATAAACTGCTGATTTTCTCAATTTCTGAATTCAAAGGGTATGCTTAGTTTTGTCACATTGTCCAACATCATCAGGTGAAACTGAAAATATAACAAAGTTCCCTACAAATTCCCTTCTCAGAAAACACTGTGAAATCCATCCATGAGCATCAAAGGTATCCATTTGACCTTTTCTGTTCTAGTATCCTAGAACAAGGGTAACACAACACTCTGTGTAGAGCCATAAGTCCCTAATCACTTATTCTTAGTCAAGATAATTAATATTTCGCAGAGGATGATGTCACCATTGGTATCAATTCAAATGAAGAACAGTGATGATAAGAAACACATTAAATAGCAGATGGGAAGAACTGTGATCTATGTTAGGTTCACATAAGAAAGATGTTGGACTCAGTCCTTTTTTCTGTTAGAGTTCATGAAATGTCATATACATACTTACATGCATTCATACATACAAACATACACACACACATATACACATATACATATCCAATTTTGATCAAACTTAGGATTCTTATCTCTTGTTTTCACATTTAGCCAGTTTTGGTATTTAAATGGGTGTTTATTTTATGACATTATAGCTCTACAAAATACCATTAAACAGTATTAAGACTTATACATGATGGGTAAAGGCATTTATCAAGAATGTACTATTGGAAAATATTATCACACACACACACACACACACACACACACACACACGCACATGTATACATATGTACAGTATCAAATCCCAATATTAAAAAAATCATTCAATTTCTAGGCCTTGATAAGTAGAGGATTTTAAAGTTATTTATTTTTGTTATAAAGTTTACATAAACTGTCAGAATCTCTCTTAGTTATTCCTGTCAATATGTAAAGAGTCAATGATGTTAATGGGTATTAAGTGCTCTTATTTTATATTTTTAAATAACCATAGACCCCAAAATACACTTTTGCTTGGTGCTTAAAGAAAAACTATTTAGAAGCCATGTTGCTTTATGCTCAGAATATCAGGATAGAACTGGACACTTGTTCAGCAAACATACATGCCTGCAGATTTGCTGTCTCACCTTCATGGACTGGAAAAACTGCTCCTCACAAATCCATCATTTCCCTCCAGATTTCCCTCCCCCTTTTGTTTTGCAGGTATCCATGGGTTACACACACCTCTAGAATGTCAGCTTTGTCATCAGATATAGAAGCTGAAGAGAGGTCAGTGATGGCTACAGTTGATCATCTTGGGACCACATTTGTCATTTCTATTCTTCTGACAAAATATAACTCTTCTCCCACAGCAGAAGAAATATCTCTGAATCCATTGCTTCTCCAGCATCTAAAAATATACAGCTTCAAAACTTTTGTGTAAATTTTCCACTTTGTCTGTTTTAGTAGGTCTCCTTCGATGATCAAACCCTGTGCATTATAATCACCATATTGAAATTTTAAAGTAAATCTGTTCCATGTTAAGTATTAACATTGTATGAGAAACAGATGAGAGCTTAACTTAAACTAATGAGAAATTTTAAGGAGCTGTTACTCTAAGACTCAAAAACTTTATAGACTCAAAAATTATTTTCAAATTAGAAAACACACAGAGAAATATTATTATTAAAGAGTAAGAGAAATATAACAGAAACTGAGGAAATTCAAAAAATTATCAGATTCTACTACTAAAGCCTATACTCAACAAAACAGGAAAATCTGGATGAAGAGAACAATTTTCTAGACAGATATAAGGGACCGGAGTTAAATCAGGATCAGATAAATCATCTAAACAGTCCCATAAACCCTAAAGAAATAGAAGCAGTCCTCAAAGTCTCCCAACACAAAAGACACTACTATATATATATATATATATATATATATATATATATATATATATATATATATATATATATGTATCTGGAAAGAACCCAGATGTTCTTCAATAAAAAAATGGATACAGAAAATGTGGTACAATTTCACAATGGAGTACTACTCAGCTATTAGAAACAATGACTTCATGAAATTCTTAGGCAAATGGATGGAACTAGAAACTACCATCCTGAGTGATGTAAAACAGGCACAAGAGAACACGCTTGGGCATGCACTTACTGATAAGTGGACACTATCCCCAAAGCTCAGACTATCCAAGAAAAAAAATCACAGAACTTATGAAGCCCAAAATAAAGTAAGGCCAAAGTGTGGATGCCTCAACCAAATACACATGGGAGGACATACAGGGACAAATAGAGGAGCAGGGACTGAAGAAAAGATCATCCAGGAACTGCCTCACCTGGGGATCCACTCCATATGCAGCTACCAAACATAATCACTATTGCTGATGCCAAGAAGGGCTTACTGGCAGGAGCCTGATGTGGTTGCCTCCTCAGAGGCTCTGCCAGGGCCAAACTGCTACAAATGAGGATGCTTGCAGGTAACAATTGAACTGAGTATAGGGACTCTAATAAAGGAGTTAGTAGAGAAAGGATTGAAGGAGCTGAAAAGTTTTGTAACCCCATGGGAAGAACAACATCATCAACCAACCAAACCCTCCATTGCTCCCAGGGACTAAAACAGTAACCAATGAGTACATATGGAGAGACAGATGACTGCAGTTGCATATGTTGAAGATACCATTGTAGGATATCAGTTGGGGGAGAGGGCTACATTCTAGACTGTATCTCTGAAAACATTCTCAATATACAGGGCCACATGTTTCAATTACCAAAGTTCTGAAACCATGGAGTTATATGAATAGCAGTTGCATTAAAGACTTTTGTTCTTTAGTTAGAACGCTAAAGTAAGCTCTTATATTGAAATAGCAAAAAAGAATATATGCAATGCAATCATATGACTACAAGCTAGACAATTTAAAAAACTTGGTTATTTTTATTAATAACAAGTTAATGTAGAAAATATGCACAAAACACACAGTATGGCATGAAAAAAATGAGTAATATTAAAAAAGAAGTAATATAAAGTTTGACCAATTGTGGTGACTGATCTTTATTCCTAACCAATTAGACTGATTAGTAAAGAATATGTGGAGGATTTTTCCAAAGGCAATTGACTAATCTCAACCATACATGACAGAAGAACCTTATCTTTCTGTGGACTTGGATTAAATAAATGAAGAAAAAAGCAACTGCAATAAGAATTTCATTCCTCCTCCTTCTCACCACCTTCTTGGTTACTGTAAAATGACATATTTTTATCCATCATACTAGAGCTTCTATATAGAACTGAAATCCTACTAATTATGTATGAGCTAAGTTTTTCTTCCTAGAACTGATTTTTTTTCTTCAGGTATTTATCATAGAACAGAAACCCGTCCTAGCAAAAGCTGGTACAATGCAGTACCATTACTTTGATATTGAAATAGCTATCTACTAATTGGGATTTCTAAATACATCTGGTGGCTCTAACACTTCTATATGTAAGTCTATGAATTCCTAGGGAGCTTACTATGATGAAAAAATAAACCATTTATTGGAAACCTAATGGAAAATGCATCGAGAAATGAGTAACTTGATTGACATTTTGTGAAAATATTCAAGAAGTGGGTGAGAAGGAGACTTAGAGACACTTTTGTTCACTAAATACTAATAAAAGAAATCAGTATATATAATTATAAGTATTTGTGGTTGTATCAGTAAAAACAACATAATCTCTATTGGTAGAAATGATAGACATGCATATTTATCCACACTTGAAAGTTCTCTTCCCAAACGTTACAACAGAAATAACAGAACTGTGAAAAATATAAAGTTAGAATTTTTGTTATTGAATTTCATAATGCTAAAATAAAACCATCAGTAACCTTGTCATTTTTGTTTCCTACTATGAACTATCAAGATTGTAAAACAATCAGAAATTCTGGTGTTGCCAGAAATACACATTGAGAGTGTCTCAGAGTCTTGGTAGGTATGCTAAATAGCAGAAAATTATAGATGCCCCCCCCCCAGTCATTATTGATGTTCAGACACATTTCACCTCTGTCCTCTGAGTTAGCACTTAGCCATACCCACAGACATCCCAGGCAACCAGAAATCGTGGTATCCAGAGTTATGACAAATATTATCTTTAATATAAGATATTCAAACTATAGGATCTAAATGATTATGTTTTATTTCTCTTTCAGCATCTGAAGAAAGCAACAGAGGAGAGCTAGCTTTTCTAACACTCTTTTTTTTCTTTTGTTCTTTGTTTCGTTTTGTGATGAATTTTTGTTGTTGATGTTTTTTTAACAGATTTTCTCGGTGTGTAGACATGACTGTTCAGGAATTTACTCTATAACCAGGCTGACCTTGAACTCACACAGTTAAATAGCCTCTGCCTTCAATGTGCTGGTATATAAGGCATGTGCTACCACTGACTGGCTTCTATATGTGCTTGTTGATTAGCAGATAAAAAGATTAAGATGAAGGAAGATGTACTTTAGGGAATATAACATTCAAAGTATACTTCCATGTATTTGTGCATGAAATTTTGCATGGAATTTATGCTCTGCAAATATGAAAAAAGTGTTACTGTCTATCATTCTAAAAATTTTCTTTTCAAATACCTCCATTACACAAAGGAAATATTGAAAGAAGACCATGAAGATTAAAATCTGACTGCAAAGTGGAAATTTGGCCTAGAGAATTTTGATTGTTTTTTGCACCTTTCATTTGCAATTAACATCATCATTTGAATCAACTGGACAATCTGCCCTCTATAGGCAAAAAGGTTATCAAAGTCTGTGATGCTTGTACAATTCTGGACTTCAAGTAACAATACTAAAAATGGCTAGTGTGTAATACAAACTTTCAGGGTGTAAAGAATTTAAAATGTCTTAGCTGAAATAGTGTAAGGTAATCAAAAGACAGCAATGGGAAGCAAAATGTATATTGTCATCAACTAACAAAAATTAAAAACTAATTTTTATATAATTTAAAAGAAAAATATACTATGTAAAATATGTGTTTCTGCTGATAAACCACTGATACCATCTTGAAAGTAGAACATCACTGAAATATCTGGAAAAATAAGACATAGTTCTTAAAAATAAAAAGCATGAATTAAGAATATAGCTATAAGGAAAAATTTCGTGGCTAGAAATACAGTTCAACAGAATAAATATCAATTAATGCAAAAAATGAGTGAATGTGGAATTAATATATAATATAATGTATTGATATATCATTTTTAAAACCTTTCAGAACTGAAAGAAAACAAATACGTAATGTGGACAAGCATAGGTAGTGGTTTGGTGGCTTGGGCTCTTGTTCTGATTAATGCTTACATACAACATTGTAATAGTAGACTTGTCAGACTAATTCCTTCATTTGCAACACACACACACACACACACACACACACACACATTACACACACACACACACACACACACACATACATACATACATACACACAAACAAACAAACACCTCTGAACAATGTGCTCCCTGAGAAATAATGGACCTTCAAATTACATTGGGCTACTATACTCCTATCTCTGCAAAGTAAGTTTCCTCCTCATGGAAAGAATCAAATGTGACTGGGTGCTGACTATTCAAATAATATCCAGAATATGAAAGATAGAAAGGACAATCTGTCTTGAACTGGCTTGAAATATACTCACAACAAGGCAATATGCACCTTTCAATAATTCTAAGAGCAATTGCCTATTTATTATGTATATCATCTTATGCTTGTATGTATCTGGAAATTTACATGATTAAATTCAAGTACACTACAGGAAATCCCATGTGCTGTAGGAAAATAAATCAAAATTGTGTGGCCTAATATTCCTAGCAAAGTAAAAAACCATCCAAACTACTCCACTTAGTCACCAACACACTTTTCTCTTGATCTCCATCAAAAAGAACCTCGGAACAATTCTGAGATTTTATATCCAGCAATTTTCACAGTACAGCCTCATTAATCTCTATTTCTTTGCTATTTTTTACAACTATTTTGAACCCCTTTTCTCACGAGTTTGGACAAGAAACCATAGAGCTGGAAATCCATGTGTCTACAAAAATTGGGCCAGACCCAGGCCACCAGTAACACAAGTAGGTCTGTTAGGAACTCAAGTAGAGTGCTTTTGAATCAACAGTGTGATGTATTGGGTTTGGTTTATATCACTTAAAGAGGTATTAGAACATTCAATGAAGAAAAGATAAACAACAAGTAATAGGAAAAAATGTGCATTATCTTGCCCTGAATTTTTTTTTCAGAATCATCTGTAAAGTAATGATGTGGGTAAGATTAATACAGAAGTTAGAAGAAAAAGTTTACTTGTAAGCATCAATCAAAGAAAATTGCATTCAATTCTGATAAAGCAAATGCTGAAGAAATAAAGTCCTTAATGATTAAAGGGGACATAACAACTTGAGGACAAAAATCTAATTTACCAGAAATATGCAACAATCATCTATACCTCTACAAGTGACGCTAAAATTACTGAAGCAGAAATTGACAAAATTAGAATAGAAAGACAATCAAGTAAATATAATTTCCTGGAGATATACAGTTCTCCTCTTAATAACACATGATACCACCCCTCACCACACTCACTAAGATATTGAAAAATGTTGTAACAGTCTAACGGGATGTAATTTTTACTTACATAATGTTCAGTCTGACAGTAATGGGTTTAGTCTCCAATATTATATAAAATACTAAATGGGATTTAGCTTCTTTTTGAACATAAAATAAACTAAAATATTTAATAAAGGTTAACAATGTGCATAAAATTTACTAGTATGCTTTAAAGTATAAAACACAATTACTATCTATAGGAGGGAAGTAAAGAAAAGGGCAAAAATCTTTGCCACCCATTAATGATTCTACGTAAAAATAATGAGTCTGGGCCGGTGCCTGAGCCGCCCGCCTCACCTCGCTTCTCCTGTCCCGGCGGAGGCCCGGGCGGCCAGCGCGAGCAGCGGGGACCATGTTCCAATGCAAGCTCACGGCCCTGGATTGCCACAACCCCGCAGGCTTCAACTGCAAAGATGAAACCGAATTTAGAAACTTTATCGTTTGGCTTGAAGACCAGAAAATCAGACACTACAAGATTGAAGACAGAGGTAACTTGAGAAACATCCACAGCAGTGACTGGCCCAAGTTCTTTGAAAAGTATCTCAAGGATGTTAACTGTCCCTTCACGATTCAGGATCGGCAAGAAGCCATTGACTGGCTTCTTGGGTTGGCTGTGAGACTTGAGTATGGAGATAACGCTGAAAAATACAAGGACTTAGTACCTGATAACAGGAAAAACACTGACAACGCAGCTAAAAATGCAGAACCACTGATCAACTTGGACGTAAATAATCCTGATTTTAAGGCGGGTGTCATGGCTCTGGCTAACCTCCTTCAGATTCAGCATCATGATGACTACTTGGTAATGCTTAAGGCAATTCGCATTTTGGTTCAGGAACGCCTAACACAGGATGCAGTTGCTAAAGCAAATCAAACAAAAGAGGGCCTACCTGTTGCTTTAGACAAACATATTCTTGGCTTTGACACAGGAGATGCAGTTCTTAATGAAGCTGCTCAGATCCTGCGGTTGCTGCACATAGAAGAGCTCAGAGAGCTACAGACAAAAATTAATGAAGCCATAGTAGCTGTTCAGGCCATCATTGCCGATCCAAAGACAGACCACAGACTGGGGAAAGTTGGAAGATGAGCACGAGGGTGTCAGCTTGTCACCTGCTTCGGGACAGGAACCGTAACACCGGCATGTTCGTGGAGGAGTCCCAGGAGATTGACCATGTTCTAGAGATTTACCACCACTGCTTTTTTTCTTTAATAAAGTTGGAGATGTAAAAAGGCAAAAAAAAATAATAATAATGAGTCTGAGTATATCACTAGTAATAGTATATTCTTTAAAACCTCAAAGGCAAAAGAGAGTAAAGGAATATGAAAATTATACATATTCACAGTCCAGCTGTTTCTATATGAAAATGTATTAAATTTTGATATCTGATATCTTGAATGTGTGTAAAGTGATTGTTGAAACATGTCTATATAACATAAATTATTTTGAAATATGTAGTATTTACTATTACTACTTTCAATTATGAAAACATTCTGGTTATATTTAAAGAGAATTGCTAAGAATCTAATAAATCATTTCTTTCCTGGTATACATTTATTAACAACTTCTGTTATAGGATATGGTCAAATATTTTTTTTTTTACTTTGGAGAATTTTTACTAATTCTTCAGAGTATAGAGTTTTATGTTATGTCTGTACATTGACTTTCATTTAATGCACTCCCATGGACATTGGTGGGAGAGTCACTGGTTTGGACACATGTCTTCACTTATTTTGGCTATACAGTGATATTATATGGTAATCCTATATTTTGTATTCCCACTACCTAATGATGAAATATTTAATTTCCCTTACAATCTAATACACAAACACACACACACACACACACACACACACACACACACACATATTTGTCAAAAAATGTGATTTTGGTTGAAAAAAGCTTTTCCCTAATATGATTTTATCATACACATTACCCTTCTTCCTTAATATCTCTCAATTCTCCCACATCTCTTCATCCACACAATATTATGTTCTTTATCTCTCCTACTCTCTTCAAACCAACTAAAGAACCAAACCAAAAGCATCAAAGAAATACACAATCAAAAACCACAAAATGAAAATTAAAAACAAATAAGGAAAAGACCAATATGCCAAAAATACCCTAACAAAGCAAAATGAGAAAAAAAAAAGTACTGCAAAATTTTATTAAGGTTACTCTGTGTGCCAACTACTTATAAGATCTATGTATCTTCTGAAACTTGGTATATTAGAGAAAAATCAATTTTCTTTTGCCAGTAGGTATCAAGTATAAATAGTTTCTTGGTCTAGGATGGGAGCTCATCTTTCCTCCATCCTTCTAGTACTTGAACCACATTTATCTTGAGTTTGTATATGGTTTGTGTATACTTCCAGGTGTGTGTGTGTGTGTGTGTGTGTGTGTGTTTGTGTGTGTGTGTGTGTGTTTTGTTTTGTGTTTGTGAGTGTGCACTCATATGTAGATAAATTTCATTGGATCTAGAAGACACTTTCCATAGAATTATCTAGATCTTTAAATATTAGTTAATTTGATTTTAAATTGTATTGTCTACATACTAGTTATGCAGATACCATTAAAATAGCTGTGATTTTCTGATATTTTATATGGAAAACTAGTTACCCAAAGGCATTTTTTGATATTTTAAATTGTGTCATAAATCTTATGCGTGTTTGTAGTATTTTTAGTATGTATGGACACATCCTTTTTTGGTTCAGGTACAGAGACATATCCTGCATTAAAATTTCAGAAGTTTACAAATCATTCTAGATATACAGGGTTTTGATTAAAAACATATAAAAATTAAATATTTTTTTTCAATTTTATTGGTTATTCTCTGTACTTACATGTTGAATGTTATACCTTGTCCCTGCACTCCCTTCTCTCCTCCCCCTCAACTTGCTGCCATGAAGGTGCTCACTTTCCCCACCACCTTCTCCACCTCAGTGCCTTGGCTGGTTGATAATATTGTTCTTCCCATGAGGTTGCAAACCTTTCAGCTCCTTTCAGCCCTTTGTCTAGCTCTTTCATTGAGGTGCCTGTGTTCAGTCTGATGGTTAGCTGCAAGCATTCTCATCCGTATCTATATGACTCTGGCAGAGCCTCTGAGGAGATATTATGAGCTAAATGTATTGTAGAAAGTCCTGACTGTGCCAGAATAAATGAATTAATGAATGAAAATAAATGAATGAACAAATAATTAGCTATGTAAATAAATAAATAAATTTAAGTTACAGCACTTAGGATTAAAGATCAACCAGCATGAGCAAGGTTTAAAGAGTCAATTGTGCAAACATAATATGAAATTGATAAAATGAATATAGCAATACATAGAAGTAAAAGATATGAAACAACAATGTAAAAAGGAGGGTAAATACTAAGGAAGAAGAAAGGAATCCTATTGACCAGTCTGAAGACTCATTATGTATCACATTCTCCTTGGAAACTAACTAAAAAGCAACCAAGAAATCACTTATAAAAAAAAGGTTGAGCTGCAGATTAACTCCAAATTTTAAAGTATCATTTTCTTAGTAGCTAACAGACAGACGAAAAAAAAAAAAAAAACCATTTGGGTGACAGAAATAATTCACAGTCACAGAAATAATTCACAGTCACTCCAATGAGTCAATTCATGACTATAAAAAGCCACAGATAAGTTCTTTACTAAAATTTACATAAATGTGGGTATAAGGTTGAGGCCTTCTGGACTTTTCCTCATCTTTAATAACTTACGTGTTATTTTCTATATTCAGTTTATTGTTAGACTATCGTACTGATGACAACTCATGGGTGTCAGAAGCACAGTTTCTTAGCAAATTTGACCATAATCTAGTCTTTAAAGTCGTTTTCCTTTTCCTCTTTTGAAATGGTTTTTGAGTCTTAAATGTAGGGTTGTTTTGTAGGTATGACCACTGAGACTAGGCTCCAACAATCCATATATTGATTGATTGTTGTTTTCTATAATAATCTTCCTGTGTTGCAAAAAGAATTTTCTTTGATGAGAGGTGAAGACTATACTCATTTTGAGTTCAAGGACTAATATTTATAATATATTTAGAATAGAAGTTTGGAATTGTTCTAGTTTAGAACAGTGGTCAGTGTGGTTTCTTCTTCTTGGTAGTTAGCTAGACTGTACTCACTATGAGTTCAAGGACAAATATTTAGGATTTACTTAGGAAATATTTAGTATATAATTAGTGATTGTGCTAGTTTATGTTTTTTTTTGCTTTTTTTTTCTTTTTTGTTGTTTTTGGGATGTTCAGGGCTTTCTAGGATTAGTATCCAATTATAAGTGACTGCATATTATGTCTGTTCTTTTGTGACTGGGTTATCTCACTCAGGAAGATATACTCTAGATGAATTGATTTTCTTGAGAATTTCATTAGGCCATTGTTTCTGATAGCTGAGTAGTATTTCATTGTGTAAATGTACCACAATTTTTGTATCCATTCATCTACTGAAGGACATCTGTGTTCATTCCACCTTCTGGCTATTATAAATAGAGCTGCAATGAACATTGTGGTGCATGTATCTTTGTTGTATGTTGGAGCATCTCTGGGGTAAATGCCCAGAAGTGGAATAACTGGGACTTCAGGTAGTACTATGTCCATTTTTCTGAGGAACAGCCAGACTAATTTCCATAGTGGTTGTACCAGTTTACAACCCCACCAACAGTGGAGAAGTGTTCCTCTTTCTCCGCATCCTCGCCAGCATCTATTGTCATCTGAGTTTTGGATCTTGGCCAATCTGATTGGTGTGAGGTAGAATCTCAGGGTTGTTTTGATTTGCATTTCTCTGATGGCTAAGGATGTTGAGCACTTTCTTAGATGTTTCTCAGCCATTCAATATTCCTCAATTGAGAAATTTTGTTTACGTCTGTACCCCATTTTTTAATAGGGTTGTTTGATCCCCTGGTGTCTAACTTTTTGAGTTCTTTGTATACCTTGGATATTTGGCCTCTATCTGATGTGGGGTTGGTAAAGATCTTTTCCCACTCCATTGGCTGCTGTTTTGTTTTTATGATAATGTCTTTAGCCTTACAGAAGGTTTGCAATCTCATTAAGTCCCATTTGTCAATCTTTGACCTTAGAGCTCGAGCTATTGGTGTTCTGTTTAGGAAATTCTCTCCTGTGCCTATGAGTTCTAAGGTTTTCCCGAGTTTCTTATCTAATAGTTTCAGTGTATCTGGTTTAATGTGGAGATCTTTGATCCATTTGCACTTGAGCTTTGTACAAGGAGATAAGCAAGGGTCTATTTTCATTCTTCTGCATGCTGATTGCCAGTTGGACCAACACCATTTGTTGAATAGGCTGTCCTTTTTCCATTGAACATTTACTGCTCCTTTGTCAAAAATCAGGTGACCATATACATGAGGGCTCATTTCTGGATCTTCTGTTCTATTCCATTGATCCACGTGTTTATTTCTGTACCAGTACCATGCAGTTTTCAGCACAATTGCCTTGTAATATAGCTTGAGGTCAGGTATAGTGATTCCCACAGATGTTTTCTTGTTGTGTAGGATGGATTTCACTATTCTAGGGTTTTTTTTTTTAATTCCAAATGAAATTGCACTTAGCTCTTTCCAACTCAATGAAGAAATGGGCTAGTTTAGAACAGACTTATTGTGGTTTCTCCTCCTTGGTAGTTAATTAGGTTTCCACTACCAAGAATTATTTTACTGCTGAGGGGGCCTTACGTTCAATTTTAAAGTTTTTGGTACCATGTGATTCACTACTGAACAGTTAGGGTATTCCACTTTGTTGGATAATGTTGTGGTTAATAGGTTTTGTAGTTGGCAGGTCTTCTAAAAGAAGGAAAAGTAGTCTTCTTAAGGGAAGAGGACACAGATAAATCCCATATAGACATCGCTGAAAAAACACATACAAGTAACATTATACAGACTTAGTAGCTTGTGACTGCTTATAAGAATATATGAATATAGTAAATTACATGTAATAAAAATTTATTTTACCAAAAATATTGATTTTTAATGGAGCAAGGAAAGTAGGTAGGAGGATTTGCAATGAGGAAAGCAAAGGAGATAATTTGATTATAAAATAACTTAATTTAAAAATATTTTATAATAATAACATAAATATTATTATAAATATTACCAATATGCAATTTATTCTAGCCTAGCAACATTATACAAGTTTTTTATTGTTTTACTGAAAGAAAAAAAGACTGTTATAAGGCATTTATAAACCTTTTACTTCTACATAATACCTTGAATGTAAATGAAGTTCAAACTATTATTCTTTTCATCTAAGCATTGTGCAGTTAACATTTATTTAATTAATTGCTGACTACTGTTTTAATTCTAAATAATAAGAGAAATCTTTAAAAAACACTAATATTCTAATATTTGTACATGAAGAATAGGCATGAAGTATAATAAAAGACAAAGCTTACTACTATAGAAATAATAGAAAGGAAACGAAAGAGAACTTGTTCCCCACAGATATTAGTTCAAACTTCTTAGTATAGTTTGATTTTTGAAGGACACAATTTTAGAAAAATTTTAATTCAGAAACTTTACTGTCCTGGCAATATATGGCATCCAGAGACCTAAGTCTATATGGATCTACTTGGAATTCAGACATGCCTCAGATTAGAGACACACCCTTAGTATACTCATTTAATCCCTAAAGGTAAGATTAGTTTCTAGAAATTTTTTAAAAGTACAGACAAAGAGAAGAATCAGAGAAAGATATGACAGAATGTGGTATACATACTATATGCTCAACTCTCATGGAAACAGACTGGATAAAAAGGGTATTTAAGATTGGTGAGGAATAAAATAGTGGGCTGTATGTGTGTGGCAGTTTTGCTGGCTTAGTTTTTAGGCGACAGGTGGTAGAGAGAATAAGTTAGACCTCAGTGATGACAGAATGAGCCAGAGAAAAAGAAGGTTCCAGAAGATTATAACATATTGCTGAAATTAGTATGTGGCCAAGCAGAGCAATTCAGTCAGAGGTCCCGATAAGCCTTGAATCAATAATCTTAGATTAGATTGTATACAGACCAGAAACTTTCCGGCTTAGGAATAGTTACAACAGATAAAAAATAATGCTCTGGGCTCAGCCAAAGCTATGCATTCACAGAGATTGGGTAGAGCTCTCATCACTTTTCATCACTTGATGAAATAAAAGTGACATTTACACATAGTATTTACACATAATAAAAGTTTGCATTTACATGCAAATTTGATATCAAGCTTCACTTTTATTTATTTTTTTCAAATACATTGACTTTTAATTTTCTCATGTTTCTTTGTTGCATTGAAGAAATTTTAAGGGATCATTTAAGAGAGTGGTTTGGAGAGGAAGCACCTTCCTGAAGGAATGAGAAGGGGCATGTGATTAAGGCAAAGGGGGTGACATCCGAAATGTAAATACAGAGAATATCCAAATTAAAAAAAAATAAAGTTGACGAATCAACAAGGGCAGTGAGAAATTTAAATACATTTTCTTCACTTCTGTTTATTAAGAGCTGTGGTGTCCTCTCCATTGAAAGTATATTTCATCATGCTACTCCTGTGTGTGGTTGTAGGCACACACATGTTCCAGAATGCATGTGGAAGTCACTGGCAAATCTGCTGCTCCTATAGCTTCACCCTTCCATCTTGTTTGACATAAGATATTTTCTCTACTGAGGAGGGCCATCTAGAGAACTCATGGGCTTCCAGAGATTCCACTGTGTCAATCTCCCTCTTTCCAAAGACTCACTGTCATTTCAGAAACTTAAGTCAGTATGGAGCATCTAGCTTTTAACATGAGGCTTATTATGCCTTTACATTTTTGTAACCAAGTCATTTCTCCATGCATGACTAGATTTTTCAAAACATAATAAGCTATAGCTCTTCATTATCATAAAATAAATATAAATATTAGAAGTTTATAAAATATAATATTACATTAAACAGCAGAAGACAACTAAAATATTAAATATTTCAATTAGATTTTGCGTATATTTGTAGCTTCTTTTCTTTTTTATTATCTTAATCTTTTTTTACAGTCTATTTGCTACCCCCATTCAGTCTATCCTCCAACAGTTCCTTATCCAATTTCTCCTTCCCCCAATCTACAAGAGGATGTCCCTACTCCCAATACCCAACTTGTATGGCCTCCCTATTCTCTGGGTTCTCATGTCTCTGGAGAGTTAGGTGCATCTTCTCTCACTGAGGCCAGACCAGGCTGTCCTCTGTTGGCTCAGTATATGAGAGATATCAGGGTTCCAAATTAGTAGAGACTGATGGTCTTCCTCGGAAGTCACCCTCCTACTCAGCTTCTTTTAGATTTTTCCTAATTCATCAACAGGGGTTTTCAACTTAAGTCCATTGGTTGGGTGAATGTATCTGCATCTTTCTGGGTCAGCTACTTATCGGGCCTCTTGGAGGGTAGCCATGCTAAGCTCCTGTTTGTAAGAACACCACAGTATCAGTTATATTCAGTTAAACATAGCTTTAGGTTTTACTATCACATATAAGATACATCTATACAAATACTGTTTTCAATGGAATGGTACCTATTGAAGTAATGTATGCTAAGAAGCACACATTAACTATCCACTTTAAACTATATATTAGACATACTCAGTACCTAGTTACCTTCTCTCTGGCTGGGATAAAAGAAACTTGAGGGAGAGAAAATATCATTTGCCTTACAGATTAAACTTTATCCTAGAAATAAGTTAGGGCAAGAACTCAACAGGAATGCAGAAACTAAGGCAAAGAAGGTGGGGAATAAATGAAATGACCCCGTTAGAATTCTAGGGAGCAGAACTATTAGGATATTTATGTCTTGCAATCAGGACAGATTGTAGATTAAAGTTAATGAGGCTAGGTTTCTCTTTCTGTAGCTTTCTCATGCCAGAGACTAGACCATGGGCATTAAAGCATCAGCTTGACCTCTCTACATTCATTTAGCATTGGGGGTTGTCTTCGGCAATCTGGCCTGGCTGTCACTTTTCAGAGAGCAAACTTGTGTCGTAGAATAATTACAGGCAGTTTGGACTCAATTCTCCATTCCTAAGGTCATCTTTACAGATTCCAGGAAGTTTCCTATGTTTCCACATTACTACCCCAACTTCCCTGTGGCATCCAGGCATACAGGTTTGTTCTGTACTCTCTCTCCTCAGCCTGTCACATGATTTCTCTGTGAGTTATTCAAGGCTGTAATAAAAATCATCATATACATGATGGCTCTGAACAAAATAATTATGAGTCGATTGGCAAAATGACCATGAGTTCTGACATTGGGTTAAGAGCTTATCCTGAAATCTATGTATCATCAAAGTCCTCCATTTACTATATGTTTAAAAATTATTTTATTTATTTACATTCTAAATGTTGACCT
Source organism: Micromys minutus (assembly GCF_963924665.1). Classification (NCBI taxonomy): domain Eukaryota; kingdom Metazoa; phylum Chordata; class Mammalia; order Rodentia; family Muridae; genus Micromys; species Micromys minutus. The sequence goes on from NC_137974.1 coordinate 71,394,297, forward strand.
CTTCCTGGTCCCACATCCCATGTTCTTCACTCCCTATCACCCCCTTTGCTTCTGAGAGGATGCTCTCAGACTCACACTCCCCACTCACATACCTTCACCTCAACTTCCCCCTATATGGTAACTCCCTTCTCTGGGGGCATAAAGTCTATAAGATAAGACTCATCCTCTTCCACTGAGGACAGACAATGTGTCTGTTCTCAAATGTGTCAGGCCACATATGTGCCTAGGATCATGGACCAGACCATGTATGCTCTTTCATTAGGGGAGATAGAAGAGAATCCCAGAAGACCAGGGAAATGAACTGAAATATATAGTTGCAAGAGTTAGAAGGCAGAAGAAACTTCTTGAAAGTTCCAGAGACCTGAGATGTGAGAGGCTCCCAAGACTCAGTTGGGATTACCTTAGCTGAAATGCCCAAGAGTGGGGAGATGGAACCAGAATAGACCACCTCCAGTAAATAGAGAATGCCCAAAGGGGGGTGGTGTCATTGTCTTAGTTAGGGTTTTACTGCTATGAACAAACATCATGACCAAGGCAACTCTCTCTCTCTCTCTCTCTCTCTCTCTCTCTCTCTCTCTCTCTCTATATATATATATATATATATATATATATATATATATATATATTACAGATATTTTTAAACAACTTTATTTTACAAAACAAAGATAAATGTACAAATTTTAAGCATTTTTTGCATAAAATCATACAATACATTTTTGTCAGTACTTTTTTTTCAGATTTTAAAATAATTTTACATAAAACTGTATGAATATATTTTTTAGTCAGTACTTGATTTTTTTAAAGGTTTCATAGTATGCATTGAAAACTTAATAGTTACAATGAGCATAAAGTACATGTAAAACAAAATGTAACATGGAAATAGTCAAAGTTTTCTTGTTGTATAAAGATTGTTTTGTTTTGTTTTGTTTTGTTTTCTTTATTTCTTGGACTTCATACAGTCTGTGAGTTGTTTCTGGGGCAGTGCGAGCCTCTGGAGTTAGCATCCCATTATCAGTGACTGCATATTATGTCTGTTCTTTTGTGACTGGGTTATCTCACTCAGAATGATATTCTCTAGGTGCAGCCATTTTCTTAAGAATTTGGTCAAGTCATTGTTTCTGGTGGCTGAGTACTATTCCATTGTGTAAATGTACCACAATTTTTGTATCCATTCATCTTCTGAAGGACATCTAGGTTTTTTCCAGCTTCTGGCAATTATAAATTAAGCTGCTATGAACATTGTGGTGCATATATCTTTGTTGTGTACTAAGGTGTCTCTGGGGTATATGCCCAGAAGTGGAATAGCTGGGTCTTCAGGTAGTATTTTGTCCAATTTTCTGAGGTATCGCCAGATTAATTTCCAGAGTGGTTGTATTAGTTTGCAACACCACCAAGAGTGGAAAAGTGTTCCTCTTTCTCCACAACCTTGCCATCATCTGTTGTCATCTGAGATTTGGATCTTGGCCAATCAGACTGGTGTGAGGTCGAATCTCAGGGTTGTTTAGATTTGAATTTCCCTGATGGCTAAGGATGTCGAACACTTCCTCAGATATTTCTCATCCATTCAATATTCTTCAACTGAGAAGGTATTGTTTAGCTCTGTGCCCCATTTTTTATTAGGGTTATTTGATTCTCTGGTGTCTAGTTTTTGAGTTCTTTGTATACCTTAGATATTAGGCCTCTATCTGATGTGGAGTTGGTAAAAATATTTTCCCATTCTGATGGCTGCCATTTTGTTTTCTTGACAATGTCCTTAGCCTTACAGAAACTTTGCAATCTCATTAAGTTTCATTTGTTAATGTTTGACCTTAGAGCTTGAGCCACTGGTGTTTTGTTCAGTAAATTTTCTCCTGTGCCTATACGTTCTAAAGTTTTCACATGGTCATCTCACTAGATGCTGAGAAAGCATTTGACAAAATTCAACACACCTTCATGTTAAAAGTCCTGGAAAGAACAGAAATCAAAGGTCCATACTTGAACATAATAAAAGCAATAAACAGCAAACCAACAGCCAACATCAAACTTAACGGTGGGAAACTTGAAGCAATCCCACTAAAATCAGAAACTCGACAAGGCTGCCCACTTTCCCCCTACCTAATCAACATAGTACTGGAAGTCCTGGCTGGAGCAATTAGACAGCAAAAGGAGATCAAGGGGATACAAATCAGAAAGGAAGAGATAAAAACATCACTCTTTTCCGATGACATGATAGTGTACTTGAGTGACCCCAAAAATTCCACCAGAGAACTCCTACAGCTGAGAAACAAGTTCAGCAAAGTGGCTGGATACAAAATTAACTCAAACAAATCAGTAGCCTTCCTATACTCAAACGACAAACATGTGGAGAAAGAAATTAGGGAAAAGGTACCCTTCACAATTGTCACAAGAACTATGAAATACCTTGGTGTGACTCTAACTAAGCAAGTGAAGAACATGTAAGACAACAACTTCAAACCTCTAAAGAAGGAATTGCATTTGTTGGGTGAATAATAGTTACCTCAGATTTTATAATCTTTGATCATTTGTTTCAATGTCATCATCAATAGAACGTTTTGGCTAAATTTTTGGAGCCTTCCTCATCAAAGCATCCATGAGGTATTTAAAGTGTTCTGTTTTTTTATCATAGAACAGTTTTATCTTGCTTGTCTTTAGAAATACTACCCTTACAATTCATATTACATAAACTTTGGAATATCTGAGTGATGGAAGGTGATATTTAATTATTTGCTGTTGTATGACTACATAGAACTTTTGTTGGATGGTATATTATGTTAGCATTCCTCTGATGAACTGCTGAAAGAAATAAAATAAAACAATATTTCTGTTGATTGAGCTGGAGAATGAATTGAAAATGAGTGAACAATATCAAAGTACAACCAAGACTTAAAATTATGAGAAGACTAAAAGTTAAAGTTAAACGTGGTCAAAAATTCTAATACTATAAATTACTGTGGCAGTTTGAATAAAAATGGCACCCATAGGCCCACAGGCATCATTAGGAGATGGCACCATTAGGAGGTGTGGCCTTATGGGTGTAGATGTGGCTTTGTTGGAGAGAAAAAGTCACAGAGAGGGGGTATTGCGGGGGTTGGGAGTGGTTTTTGTTCTCAGAAACTCAAGCGGGTGTTCATCCTTTTGACTGCCAAGCAGGATGTAGAATTCTCAGCTACTTCTCCATAACCCTGTCTGCATATACCATACACAACATTCCTCTCTTGGTTATAATTTACAAAATTTGAAACTCTAAGCCAGCCCACTTATAGAGTTGCAGTGGTCATGATGTTTCATCCAAGAAATAGAATATCTAAGAAAATTACTAGTCATATACATTTTCTGTATTGTATAGTGATATTTTTTATTTTTCAAAAAGATTTTATTAACCTCTTAAATTCATTGAAAACCAATAACAAGAGAAGTAAAGCCCTAAAAATGTTGAAATTTTTCCATATATCTCTCTATATAATTTTTAACCCAGAATTGTTCTTGTCTAAGAAGTTGTAAAAACTGAAACAGAGACTGAAGGAAAGGACATCCAGAGAATATTTGCTCTACTTAGGAATTTATCCTGTCGACAGACAATATTGTTGATGGAAAGATTCACTTGCTGACAGGAGTCTGATAATATGGACTGTTCTATCCTGCACCTGACAAACACAAATTCAGATATTCACAAACAACCTTAGAACTGAGCCTCGGCACCCCAATGCAAGAGCTGGGGACAGACTAAAGGAGTGAAGGGCTTTGCAACCCCATAGAAAGAGCAACGATATTAAGACACACCCCCTCAAATCTCCAAGAGACTAAGCCACCAACCAATGAGTACACATGGAGGAAGCCATGACACCAGATGTATATGGAGCAGAGGATGGCCTTATCTAGCATCAATGAGAAGGGTACTATGGAGGCTTGATGCCCCAATTTCATGATTTCTTATACTCTTCAAACATGAGAGCTGCACACATTTTCTATGCTGCTGGCACTGTAAATCACCAGTCTTTTATCAAGTATTCACTGTTTCAGACATCTTATCTAAGTCTCAAACATGAGAAAATCAGATTCACAGAGCTTCCACATTGCTGAGAGTATTCACTTGCTTGAATCTGTGATAGTCAGGGCACATTGCCTTCTCAAATCTCATAATAGAAACTAGAGGCTCTATGAAGGTCCACATTTTATATTTCTGAATTTGTATATGTATCATGACATAGGTACCATTTGCATCATCCTTTGGCTCTAAACAAATCAAAGTACCCAAGTAAACGGTAACAGTTTATGAACATTAGTTTAAGACCTACCAGTCACATTACTTTATTTTTTTTTAAAATAGGTTTCTATTAAATTTAGATTTAACAAGCTTAATGAAAGGCAAAATTGTTTTAAGAATTTTTACAGCCTAAGAATAAACCATTTTTCTATTCATGTTGTATATTACTCGTTAATGTTTGCCAGACTAATTTGCCATATTATTTTACAGTGCATTTTAATATTTTATCTATTTATGTACACATTTGTCTCTATATGCCATATGTGAATGGGTTCCCAGAGGACCAGTATAGGGTGTCAGATTCCTAGATACCACTCAATGTGAATATTAGGAAACAAATTCACATACTCTGAAAAAGCCCCGTGTTCTCTAAACTAAGGCATGTCTTTACACTCTCTGTTAGTCTTTTATTATCTCTACTGTACAAATTAATTGAACTCAACTGAATAATGTAATAAACAAAGATATATGTATGAAAACCATGGTATAGCATACCTACACATGTTAACATTTTCTTCAAACATATCTTTCTTTCCGGTTTTATATTGAAATCTACAGCTAGAATGTGGCTATAACCTTTCTGTCTTTACATAACTGAATCTCTTGAATGACTGCAAAGCATCCCATGAGCAACAAGTTAGTATATACTTTAAACACATTTAAATATAATAGATAAACTTAGGTCCCAGAAATGACTAAAGTACAAGCAGAATAAAGCAATATCTGTAGTCTATCAAAAGGGAAGGTAATATTTACTAGTTCCAGCACATTTGTAAAAACTCATCTGGGCATATGTTCAATATAATAAGTGTTTTTCTTTTTTAAATCTACATACGTACACACTCACACAAACACACACACACACACACACATACTTTTATCTTTAAAAATGTTTGTACATGTACATGTATTTATCTTATCTTCCTATTACTGACTCATCCAGTTTCCACCAGAAACTCCATTACATCTCTTTGCAAAATCCTTAAAGTTTTTGAGAATTCACTAGTAAATTCTCTCCACAGACAAGTTTATGGGATATGAATTCATCCACTGGGGAAAGGGTACCTATCAGGCACCACACTCCCATAGAAAAGTGACATTCCCATGAGCAGTCATAGACCACCCAGTAGTCTTTAGTAGCTGGCTCATGGGTACTCACACTCACCTTGTTAAAAATTTAACTAGCTTGATATTATATAGATATTGTATAGATACCTAAAAAATCTATTTAAGTGTGGACCAACCATATTGTATGAAGAAGACATTATTTCAGAACATTACTCCCCATCATCTGAATTACAATTTCTTTATCAGTAGTCTCAGTGAGCCTTGCTAGGCAGAAGATTTTGATGCATATGTACAGTCTGTAGCTGAAATCTCCAAGTCACTCACTTTTACTACTATGAACAATAATTTGTCTCTCCTTAATCATTATCCATTCTAATAAAAAGTTTCTCTGATGAAGGATCAGAATATCTCAAATATATAGGTATATACATAAATATATAGAACTTCTTCTGTGGGACTAGTATCAAATCCAATCGCTTATCCAAATAAACAGATTGCAACTATTTTCCCAGTGGACATGCTTTCCTTGGGAAGTCAGTATTCTCAAGGCCTATCATTGGGTGAGATTACGGATTAATTTGTTCCTTATCAGCCATAATAGCAACTTCATATACTCTAAGTGTTAGCCAGAAGAAGATTTTTTTGGTCCTTTTCAAAATTGTTTTTCTCTGTGTTCTATAACCAAAGTTTCTGGTATCTTAAGTAATAGGAATGTAGCATCTAGATATGACTTGTCATCAAGAATAATTTCAGTAACCTGTATTATTTTGGGGGTCTCCTGGGTTACTCTGACCAATAATAACTAATGCTGAATGTAAGATGCACCATTTTCTAATGTAGAATATTTCTATTTAAACTCTCTAAATAGTATAAAGTTTACGAATTCAAACATTTCACAAACTTCTGCACGAACATTTAGTTTTTCTTAAAACACGTTATAATCTCCCGTCATCTTATCACTCGATCCTCACTCCTACTTAAATATACAGCTCCTGAACCCTGAACACCACAAGATCTCGGGGTCTAGTATCTTTTAATAGTATAACATTTGAAACACTTTGCAAGATTATACTTCTCCATGCAGCTTCTTTATATGTACACCATTGCTACATTTATATGTACATTACTGCAATTTATTTACATACTTTCTGGCAACCAATTTCTCTATCCTGACTGCTCCATTTATTTTCTGAAACGTTATAGCCATAGATTTTCATTCACATTGTTTCTGTCTTAAATGTAATTATCCTGGCAGCAGCATGTTTCACATTCCATACCTTTCACATATCCTCCATAGTAACATACAAAATAAGACTTGAACTTAGAACCTTCATCTGATGGAGTATGTGTGCCATTTTTCTAAACCCAAGTGACCACAATCAGCATAACGATTTCTTTTTTTTTTTTTAACGACTTTATTTTGCAAAACAAAGATACATGTAAAGATTTTAAACATTTTTTGCTTAAAATTATACATTTTTGTCAGTACTGTTTTTTCAGACATTAAAATAAATTTTACATAAAACCATGTGAATATGTTTTTTAGTCAGTACTTGATTTTTTTTCAAGGGCTTGACAGTATGCATTGAAAACGTACTAGTTGAAATAAGCGTAAAGTACATGCAAAACAAAACGCAACATGGAAATAGTCAAAGTCTTCTTGTTTTGTGAATATATGTATATTTTTTTGTTTTCTTTATTTCTTGGACTTCATACAGTCTGTGAGTTGTTTCTGGGGGAGTGCAAGCATAACGATTTCTAATTCCATCAATCCACCAGCAAAATTCATGATTTAACATTATTTGAACAAATTTATTTTAAAACATAAAGATACATGTAAATATTTTAAGCAATTTTGCATAAAAGTATATGAATATATTTTGTCAGTACTTGGTTTGTTTTTAAAGGTTTGCTAGTGTGCATTAAGATCTTACTAGTTACAATGAGCATAAAGTACATGTAAAACAAGATGTGAACTGGAATTAGTCAAAGTTTTCTTGGTGTGTAAAGATTAAGCGCAATGGTTTTACATCTTTTTTTTTTCTTGAACTTCATATAGTCTGTGAGTTGTTTCTGGGGTGTTCAAAGCTTTCTGGGGTTGGTATCTAATTATTAGTGACTATATAAGTGTCTGCTCTTTTGTGACTGTGTTATCTCATTCAGTATGACATTCTCTAGATGCATCTATTTTCTAAAAAATTGCATAAAGTCAATGTTTCTGATAGCTGAGTAGTACTCTATTATGTAAATATACCATACTTTGTGTATCCATTCATCTATTGAAGAATATCTGGGTTCTTTCCAGCTTCTGGCTATTATAAATAGGGGTGCTATGAATATTGTGGTGCATGTGTCCTTGTTGTATGTTGGAACTTCTCTGGGGTATATGCCGAGAAGTGGAATAACTGGGTCTTCAGTTAGTACTATGTCCAATTTTCTGAGGAATTTCCAGACTAATTTTCAAAGTGGTTGTACCAGTTTACAACTCTAGCAAGAGTGGAGAGGTCTTTCTCTTTCTCTGCATCCTTGCCAGCACCTGCTGTCATCTGAATTTTTGATCTTAGTCATTCTGACTGCTGTGAGGTGGAATCTCAGGGTTGTTTTGATTTGCATTTCGCTGATGGCTAAGGATGTCAAACACTACCTTAGATGTTTCTCAGCTATTCCATATTCCTCAGTTGAAAACATTTGTTTATCTTTGTACCCCATTTTTAATGGGGTTGTTTGGTTCTCTGTTGTAGACTTCTTAAGTTCTTTGTATACCTTGGATATTAGGCCTCTATTTGATGTGGGTTTGGTAAAGATCTTTTTCCACTCTGTTGGCTGCCGTTTTGTTTTTTTGACAATGTCCTTAGCCTTACAGAAACTTTGCAATCTCATTAAGTCCCATTTCTCAATATTGGACCTTAGAGTACAAGCCATTGATGTTCTGTTCAGGAAATTTTTCTCCTGTTCCTGTGGGTTCTAAGGTTTGCCCAACTTTTCTTGTAATAATTTCAATGTACCTGGTTTAATGTGAAGAACTTTGATCCACTTGCACTTGATCTTTCTACAAAGAGATAAGAAAGTATCTATTTTCATTCTTCTGCATGCTGAGTGCAAGTTGGACCAACAGCATTTATTGAAGAGGCTGTACTTTTTCCATTGAATGTTTACAGCTCCTTGATAAAAATCAGGTGACCATATATGTGAGGGCTCATTTCTGAATCTTCTATTCTATTCCATTGATCCACCTCCCAATTTTGTTACCAGTACCATGCAGTTTTCAGAACAATTGCCTTGTAATATAGCTTGAGGTCAGGGATAGTGATTCCCGCAGATATTTTCTTTTTGTTGAGGATGGATTTTACTATTCTAGGTCTTTTTATTATTCCAGATGAAATTGCACATTGCTCTTTCAGACTCAATGAAGAGTTGGGTTGGAATTTTGATGGGGATTGCACTGAATTTGTAGATTGCTTTTGGTAAGATGGTCATTTTTAAAATGTTGTTTTTTCCAATTCATGAGCATGAAAGATCTTTCCATTTTCTGAGATCTTCCTCAATTTCCTTCTTTAGAGGTTTGAAGTTCTTGTCAAACGGGTCCTTCACTTGCTTAGAGTCACACCAAGGTATTTCATATTGTTTTTGACTACTGTAAAGAATTTCTTTTCACTATTTTCTTTCTCCATATGTTTATCCTTTGAGCAGAGCAAGGCTACTGATTTCTTTGAGTTAATTTTATATGCAGCCACTTTGCTGAACTTATTTATCAGCTGTATAAGTTCTTTGGTGGAATTTTAGGGGTCACTTAAGTACTCTATCATGTCATCTCCAAACAGTCAGGTTTTTACTTCTTCCTTTCCAATTTGTATCCCTTTGATTTCCACTTACTGTCTCATTACTCCATCAGGACTTCTAGTAATATGTTGAATTGGTAGGGGGAGAGTGAGCAGCTTTGTTGAGTCCCTGATTTTGTTGGGATACTTCAATTTCCCAGTGTTAAGTTTGATGTTGGGTGTTGGTTTGTTGTATATTGCGTGTATTATGTTTAGTTATGGGCCTTGGATTCCTGTTTTTTCTAAGACTTTTAACATGAAGGGGTGTTGAATATTGTCAAATGCTTTCTCACCATCTAGTGAGATGACCATGTGGTTTTTTACTTTGAGTTTTTTTTTTTTTTTTTTTTTGATTGTGGATTACGTTGATGGATTTCTGTATTTTAATTTCTGGGTCTTCAATTCTATATTATTGATCAAACTATCTGCCTCTGTACCAATATCATGTACTTTCTATTACTATTTCTCTGTAATAGAGCCTTACAGTTTCTTAATCTGTATCAGTAAATTTCTAGGAGAGCCTCTCAGGAGACATCTATATTAAGCTCTTATGAGCAGGCTCTTCTTGACATCAGCAATAGTGTCTGGGCTATATCGAATAGCTGAGAAGCACATGAAGAAATATTTAACATCTTTAGAAATCAGTGGAAAAACAATCAAACAACCCTGAGATTCTAACTCATACCAGTCAGAGTGGTTAAGATCAAAACCTCAGGTGACAGCAGATTCTGGAGAGGATGTAGAAAAAGAGGAACACTACTTCATTGTTAGTGGGATTGCATTCAGGTTCAACCATTCTAGAAATCAGTCTGGATGTTCTTCAGAAAATTGAACATAGTGTTACCTGTGTACCCACTATACCACTTTTGGACATATAGTTAAAAGATGCTGAACATAAAACAAGGACATAGGGTCCCCTTGTTTCATCACAGTCATATGTATAATAGCCAGTAGCTGGAAAGAACACAGATGTCCTTCAAGAGAGGACATCTAAATACAGACAATGAGGTGCATTTACACTATGGAGTACGACTCAGGTATTAAAAGCAATAATTTCTTGAAATTCTTATGCTATTGGATGGAACTAGAAAATTTCATCCTGAGTGAGGTAACCCAATCACACATGGTATGCATTCACTGATATGTGGATATTAGCCCCAAAATCAGAAGACCCAAGATATAATTCACAGATTATATGAAGTTCAAGAAAAAGGAAGACTAAAATGTGTATGCTTCAGTTCTTCTTAGAAGGGGAAACCCAAAATCTTGAAAGTAAGAAGACAGTGATAAAAGGCAACAAAACTTCAGAATAAGACCTAGCTCTCCCTTATTTTCCTAGCTATTTCAAAATGCTGCATGTCTAGAAACTGCTCTCATATTAACAGATGAGTGATCTCAAAATTTGTTCAGTCTCTTACTAGATGTTTTTTTCTAGTTCATTCTGTTTACCTGAGAATATCACAATTATATTTTTAATAACTCAGGGATATTCAAATGCAGTTTATAAGTATTATGTTTTCATAATCTGCTTGTCTGTGTATCTCCACAGCTTTTGCAATTTTTTTCTATTATGAATAGTTCAGCAATAAACATAAATGTGTAAGTGTCCTTTAGTATAATTTAGAGACCTTTTTGGTTTTTGTCCAAGAGTAATATGACTATCTAAATCTATTCACAGCTTAAAACTCCCACCCAAATTTCAATAGAAAGTACATAAGTTTATCCTTTCACCAGTAATGAATGAATGTTCCCCTCAAAACAGATAAAGAAATCAAGACATTTTGATAAACAATAAAAATTTCTTATTGTTTTATACACACCTATGAGAGTGTATTCTCTCTCTCTCTCTCTCTCTCTCTCTCTCTCTCTCTCTCTCTCTCTCTCTCTCTCTCTCTCTGTGTGTGTGTGTGTGTGTGTGTGTGTGCAGATGAAAGGCCAATCTTACAATCAGTTTTCTTATTCCTTGTGTCCTGAGCCACCAGAAAATCTCGCTCTCCAATTCTTTAGAAATTTGAGTGAATTCAGTATCTTTATATAATATACAATAAGCTTAAAAGATCAATAGTATTACTATATACTGTGAAAAGGTGATTACAAACATAATTTTAGAAACTCCAATGCTAAGATTATTAAAAAAATTAAAATACTTAAAACTAAGTTTATCCAAAAAATGTTCCTGTATACTAATATATTTGATAATTTTATTTATTTTCATATAATAAATATGAACAAAGACATATTAAGGAAAGAAAGTTTACTTGGTTATTTTAAACCTATGTGGTAATTATACTTTGAAATCATGGCAGTGTTTTGTCTATGTTTTCTATTTAAAAGTGGCCATCTTACCAAAAGCAATCTACAGATCTAAAGATTCAATGCAATTCCTATCAAAATTCTAACTCAATTCTTGATAAAGTTGGAAAAAGCAATTTTCAAACTCATCTGGAATAACAATAAACCTAGGATATCGAAATATATCCACAACAACAAGTAAAAACATGTGGGAATTACCATCACAGACCTCAAACTATATTACAAGGCAATTGAGTTAAAAACAGCATGGTACTAGTTCAGAGATAGGCAGGTAGATCAATAGAACAGAATAGAAGATCCAGAAATGAGCCCTCACATATATGGTCACTTGATTTTTGACAAAGTAGCTGTAAACATTCAATGGAAAAAGGACAGCCTCTTCAACAAATGGTGTTGGCTCAACTGGCATTCAACATGCAGAAGAATGATAATAGACCCTTTCTTGTCTCCTTGTACAAAGCTCAAGTGCAAGTGGATCAAAGATCTCCACATTAAACCAGAAACTCTGAAACTATTAGAAGAGAAAGTGGAGAAAAACTTAGAACACATAGGCACAGTGGAAATTTTCCTGAATACAACACCAATGGATTGTGCTCTAAGACCAAGAATCTAGAAATGGTACTTAATGAGATTTTAAAATTTCTGTAAGGCTAAGGATACTGTCCAGAAAACAAAATTGCAGCAAACAGATTGGGAAAAGATCTTTACCAATCCCACATCTGCTAGAGGTCTAATATTCAATATATACAAAGAACTCAAGATGTTAGACTCCAGAGAATCAAACATTCTTTTTTAAATGGTGGGTACAGAGCTAAAAATAGAATTCTCAATTGAAGAAAATTGAATGGTGGAGAAGCATCTGAGGAAGTGCTTGACATCCCTAGTCATCAAGGAATTTCAAATCAAAACAACCCCAAGATTCCACCTAACACCAGGCAGAATGGCTAAGATCAAATCGCAGATGACAGCAGATGCTGGCGAGGATGCAGAGAAAGAGGAACACTCCTCCACTGTTGATGGGGTAGTAACCTGGTACAAACACTCTGGAAATCAGCCTGGTGGTCCTCAGAAAATTCGACATAATCCTACCTGAAGACCCAGCTATTCCACTTCTGGGCATATACCCCAGAGATGCTCCAACCTAGAATAAGGACAAATGAAACACCATGTTCATACCATTCCTATTTATAATAGCCAGAACCTGGAAAGAACCCAAATTTCCTTCAGTGGATGAATGGTTACAAAAATGTGGTATATTTATACAATGAAGTACTACTCAGCTATTAGAAACAATGACTTTATAAAATTCCTAGGAAAATGAATGCATCTAAGGAATATCACCCTGAGTGTGTTAACCCAGTCACAAAAGAGGAGACATAAAGTGCAGTTACTGATAATTGAATATGAGCCCCAGAAAGCTTGGAATACCCCAGAAACAACTCATAGGCCATATGAAGCTCTAAAAATTGAATATAAGTGTATAGCACTCTCTCAGACTGTAGTACACCTAGATCTTAAACCATTAGTAATTCAAACGCTAAGAATATAGCCTTGTGGCAACTTTTGGTATTCAAAAATCATTTTGTTTAATCTATACACACCAAGAAAATGCTGCTTGTTTCCATGTTAGGTTCAGTTCTACATGAACTTTATGCTTATGGTAACTAGTGGGATTTCAATGCATGCTATCAAACCTCTAAAAGAATCAAGTATTGATAAAAAACATATTCATATTGTCTTATGCCAAAATGCTTTTATATATCTGTACATGTATCTTTCTTTTTTAAGAATGTTGTAAGAAAATTAATTAATTAGCTAATTAATTAATTTAAAGATTTTTTTTTAAAAAGAAAGCATGACAGCAAGAAAGATTTTTTCTCTCTTAATTTTTTCTTCAGTTAGTTAATTTGATTTGTTTTTTATTTTTATTGTTTTTTTTATTTACTTTTCAAATGCTATCCTCTCTTCTGGGTCCCCTCCTTAAACTCGATATTTCAAGCCTCTTCTCATGCCTTTATAAGGGTGCTTCCCAACCCACCCACCTACCCACGCACTCCTGCGCCACCATTTTAGCATTCCCATAAGCTGGGGCATCAAGGCCTCACAGGACCAAGGGCTTCCCCTCCTATTGATACCAGACTAAGCTACTCTCTACTACCTATGCATCTGGAGCCATGAGCATCATCATGTGCAAACTTTGGTTGGTGGTTTAATCTATGGAAGCTCTGAAAGTCTGTTGGATACATATTGTTCTTACTATAGGGTTGCAATGCCCTTCAACTCCTTCACTCCTTATCCTAAAGCCATCCTTGGTGTCTCCATGCTTAGTAACATGGTTGGCTGAGATAAAGCTTCTCTCTGTGTTCTGGTAGTCCTGGAAATCACTTTGGAAAACAATCTGGATTCAAACTGACCAAGGTGCATGTGCTTCTGCCTCCTTAGTTCTGGGATTAAAGCCTAGAAGGTCATATCTTCACGTACAAATGTGAAGCAGAAAAAGTGAACTAAAAGTCAGGTGAAGATATAAACTCTAAAACCTGCCCAAGTGACATCTTCCAGCAAGTCTGCACTCCCAATATCTGTCTCAATAGTGCCACTTACTGGCAACCAAATATTCAGATATCATAAATCTATTTGATCATTTTTATTCAAGCAACTCTAAACAGTACATATAAACTATTAAGAAAAGAAAAAAATATATATGAAAAATAATTGAAAATAACTCATATAAATGGTTACAATAAAACTAAAAGAAAAAAAAAAAGTCCTTTCTAGATTACCTGACATGCAGGTTAGTTACAAGTTCATTAAAGTTCCAAATTCACACATCACAGAAGTGAAAATATTTTTAATTAATATGGTATCATAAAGACCTCAGATTTTCTCAGCAGTATTGAGTAAAAGAACAAAGCTAGAGACATCACTCTAGTGGATGTGCGAACTCACTACAAAGCAGAGCAAGTTATATAAGCAGACTTATATAACTTAAACTAAAGGATCAAAGCAGAGAGACTAAAAATACTTCTCTCTATACTCAGGCATAGAAGTTTGACAAAGATGGTGTGAAAACTCAGTGATGTAAGGACAGTCTCATCAATAAATGATGCAGTAAAAAGGCAGCATTCATATATGCAAAATTCAAAATTGGGTCTTAATTTCACATTTAAAACCTGGTCAATTTGAATCAAAACATAAAAATATGAAATAAAACTGTGAAATATAACTAAAATGTTTCAAATGACATGCTATCATTCAAATGTCAGTCTTTGAATGTCTTTCATTGGAGGACATTTAATTAACTCATCCAGGACATGCGTTGTGGTACTGTATTTTGTTTAAGATCTCAAAGGCACAAGAAACAAAGATAAAATTATGGTTACATAAACTACAAGGCTTTGAGAGAGCAGTAATATGATTTTTCAATAAAGCAAAGGCAGCATTTAGCATGGTAGGTAATTTTGACAAACCATAGTGATATCAAGAATGTAATATTCAGAATATGTTTATTCAAATTCATCAAGAAGCTAACCCAATAACTAACAAGAAAAAAGTAGAAAATATGAAGACTCTGACCATGCCTGAAATCCCAGGACTCTGGTGCCCCCACAGAACAATTGTGAATTAAAGATAATTCTGAACAATTAATTAATGCCCAGACTTAAGTGAAAAGGCAAAAAATTAAAACATCAATGCTAAATATAATGAGAAATAAAACACATCAACTCCCCCCCCAAGTAGCAGTGTGTCATCATCAAAGACTTAGCTGTTATCAAAAAAATTAAAGATGCTGAGAGTTGAAGAAGAAAAAGAAAAGACACTTCTGTGAATAAGGTAGGTTAATATTCTTACATAGTACTGGATTTTAGTTTCCAAGACCGTCTTGGATGGCTATTTTACTTTCATATTATTTAGAAATAATTATATTTAAGAAAGAATGACTATATGTTATACTTTAAAACTGCTATTATTTCAAAAAGAATTAATATAATTCTATAATTTTATTATAGAATTCAGATATATTGAACATTAATAAAATATATTCATTAATCAATATAATTGACATATTAGTTAAATATTTTATATTTATACATGATATAGCTAATAATTATTTTAATAGTGCTTAATATAACTGCACAGCTCTAAATGGAGTTCTATAATATGTAAGAGACACTTTACATTGTTAATCTTTGTAGTACTTGGTTATTTAACATTTTTAGAGACAAGGGACTTCATTAGATGAATTATATTTTTTGAAGTAGTACTCTAGCAAACTACTGTGTCATGGTCCTGTTTTTCTCAGTCTTTTATCTTTGTTCTATCTATAAATAAAATTATAATTAAACTTGGGTTTAATCTCATGATAGTTAAGGTGTAATAGTTGAAATCAGTATGGACTTAGCCTATAGTTTACAGCTCCCTTTGTAACATTGCAGCTTTTTTGATCAATTAATGTAAAATTTAAGGTTCTAAAATACATAAATTTAGAATGCTGATTTTATTAATCAAATAGTGAATGTTTTATAACTAATTCTGAATCTCAAATAGAAATTTATTGAGAGAATTATAATTTATTCATCAAAAGTATATAAAGATATGACTGCTAACTTTAAAAAATTTACTTACTCACTGAATTAAAGTTAGTTTTTCATAAGAAAAATCATTCCAACTTTCACCCTCCTTATTGAAATCTGAGAGCTATCCATCTTCTACATAAGAAGAGAAAAAGTCTGCAACAAGATTATCATAGAAAACCACTGTAAATTAAGAAGTGTTTAACTTGTGAAATAACAACAGCTTTTATGTATCTAAAATTTTAAATAAAAAAGGAGTAAATTCACTGAGTCATGAAGAAGTTTGTTGGAGGCAAGAAAAGTAATAATTCCATTAGATGGATATATAAAATATGGGCAATGGTATTAAAATATTTCAGATATAAAAATCTATTATCTGTTTATAATTGAACAACTTCAAAAAAAACAAAGATAAATGTACAGATTTTACAAGCATTTTTGCATAAAAGTATATGAATACATTTTTGTCAGTATTGATTTTTTTAAAGGTTTGATAGTATGGTTAAAATCTCACTAGTTACAACGAGCATAAAGTACATCTAAAACAATATGTAACCTGGAAATACTCAAAGTTTTATTGCTTTGTAAAGATTAAGCATTATGTTTTTTTTTTTTTTTTTTTTGGCCTTTGTTTTTCTTGAACTTCATATAGTCTGTGAGTTTTTTCTGGGGTGTTCAGAGCTTTCTGGGGTTAGTATTCAATTATCAGTGACTACATATTATGTCTGTTCTTTTGTGACTGGGTTATCTCACTCAAGATGATATTTTCTAGATGCATACATTTTCTCAGAATTTCCTAAAGTCATTGTTTCTGATAGCTAACTAGTATTCCATTGTAAATATACCACAATTTTTGTATCCTTTCATCTACTGAAGGACATCTGGGTTCTTTCGAACTCCTGGCTATTATAAATAGGGCTGCTATGAACATTGTGGTGCATGTGTCTTTGTTGTATGTTGGAGCTTCTCTGGGGTATATGCCCAGAAATGGAATAACTGTGTCTTCAGTTAGTACTATACTTAATTTTCTAAGGACTTGCCAGACAGATTTCCAGAGTAGTTGTACCAGTTTACAACTCCACCAACAGTGGAGAAGTGTTTGTCTTTCTCTGTATCCTCACCAGCATCTGCTGTCATCTGAATTTTTGATCTTCACCATACTGACTGGTATGAAGTGGAATCTCAGGGTTGTTTTGATTTGCATTTCCCTGATGGCTAAGGATGTTGAGCACTTCCTTAGATGCTTCTCAGCCAGTTGATATTCCTCAATTGAGAACTTTTTGTTTAGCTCTGTACCCCATTTTTAATAGGGTTGTTTGATTTTCTGGTGTTTAACTTCTTGAGTTTTTTTTATACCTTGGATGGTAGGCCTCTATCTGATGTGGGGTTGCTAAAGATCTTTTCCCACTCTGTTTGCTTCCATTTTGTTTTCTTGACAGTGTCATTAGCCTTACAGAAGCTTTGCAATCTCATTAAGGCCCATTTGTTGATATTTGACGTTAGAGCATGAGTCATTGGTGTTTTGTTCAGGAAATTTTCTCCTGTGCCTATGTGTTCTAAGATTTTCCCCACTTTCTCTTCTAATAGTTTCAATGTACCTGGTTTAATGTGGAGATCTTTTTTTAATGCAGTTGAAAATACATTTCATAGACTGTTATTCTCTCATTTGAGTTTTGTTTGAAAATATTTAGAAAAAAAGAATAATATTTAAAATGAAAACTAAATATATTATGGAATTTTATTTGCTTTTTACCTGTTTTTATGTCACTCTATATATCTCTATTTTGTTATAAAAATAATGAAAATTATTTCTTAGAAGTGGATACATTAAAACTGCATAATTAATTTAAATTTATATTTATAACTCATTCAGGTGGTATTTACTGCCTTCCTTGTAATATACCATAAAAAAGTCATAAATGTCTAGCAGAATGACTTCTAATATGGACATATGAATTCTGTGATTATTTGGGTTTTAGTTATGAATGTATCAGTAACCAAGTGAGCACAGTATATTTATTTCTCCCTATCATTTTTTTGAGTGTCTTTAACAGATGTAGAATATGAATGAAGACATGATTATTTCTTTACACAATGTGTAATAATTATGAAAATGAGAAGAACAAAAGGATCAGTAAACCTCAGGACACTGGTTTTGTTGGAGATGAGAATTGGAGTGACAAAATCAATGTAAGCAAAGAACACTATAGAGTCAACTTCAAGGCATGTTGACTCCCATTTCCTTCTGTATGCCTTTGGCTTTTTGGGTAGTATCTTTCCTTTACTCTGGGTTTAGAGAAAGGCAACTCTTCTTTGGGATCACAGGACTTCATTGAATGAAATTTCAATGATCTTTTCTTTTTAACTATTCTTCAACTTAAATCAATGTAAAACTTTTAACATATGTACTGTTTGTCTTCTCCTGTGTGGAGAATAGGCATCTTTGGGAACAGAAATGTCCGCAGTGCAAATGCTTCACAGACCATGGTCTTCATCACTGGATCTATCTCTTAGAAGGCACAAAAATGTTTCAGAAAACAACTTAAGAAATTTCATTGTAATGGAAAACCTTTCTTATGGCTGTCATGGCATATTGCAGTGACAAAATGATGTTTCACATGAGCCTCATTGTTTTTCTTTATATTTCCAGGTGTTTGAGAATTAACAAGGCTTTCTTTTTCTTTTTTTTAATTTAAGAAAAGTTAAAGTTTAAATAGAGGTTCGTTTTTTTTTTTAATTTAGACTTTAAAATGTTCTACACAATTTTAACTAATTTAAACTCAGAATCTAAGATAATTATAAAAATACATTCAACGCTACTACTATTTTTTCTATTACCATGTAAGTTTTTCCAATAAGAACTGAAGAAGGACAAGTATTACTGGGGTATGGAAATTCAGTGTTTGTGTCTTTGGAAATGGAGTGAATGAAACTTCAGTGTGAGAAAATACCTTTCCCCAAGATTGTAAAACGATTTACGGCTTTGTGAAAATACCCGGAGCACATACAATTATATATCTATATTACTTATCATTTATGTTTCAGATTTAATAGACAGGTTGTCAGGTCTTACAAATCTTACTTTCTGCTTGAGTCAGAGCTTCCCAAAGTTCATATTACATGATTATAATTAGTAGCTGGTAATGTTAATTTAATTTTCAAGAATGGAGGATTTAACACAGACAACATGAATATTCTTCAGTGTCTTTTGTCCCAAGTAAAATGTCTAATATTTTTTCCCATTCATTTTTTTCAATAGTTTAGATTGTCTCAAGAGACATAAAAATGAACAATTTTGGTTTAGAATCTATTCACTTAAAACTATTTTGTTGAATTAATTTGAATCATTATTCCAATGACACATTGTTTACTGACCCAAATTTTATCTAATCTTATTCGTAGTGTCAAAGTATGTAGATTAATGTTTTTAACATAATGTTTACTCTAGAGTTTGTGGTGTTTGCTTGGTTAAGTGGGAAATTGAATGTTTCTCATTAAGCATTTGCACTACAGAACACTGTACCGAGTGACACACTAGAGAGGACAAAGCAGAGACTGTAGCAGAGAATGGGTAAGACCTGTAATGAGCAGCAGAACATTCAACACATTTTTTTCCCTAAAAGTAAATCATACTTTGTAGGAGAAAGAAATAGTACATATGAACCCAATTGCCTTTGCTACTTATGAAAAGCATAAGGATGATTTTTCACTTATTGTGTTGGGCTAGTCCTTCAGAGAGTGAGTCATAAGTTTTAACTCTAATTGGAGCCAAGAGTGTTGATCTCTCTGGGAAATGAGGTCAATTTTACACTTATTTTTCCAATAAAGAGATATTTCTGATATTTTTGACTAGAAAACTAGTCAAAAGTTTTCTTGTTGCCTTGGCATTCTCTATCCTTTCCTGCTCTTATATTCACTGTGTCCCCTCTTATATGGGTGCCATGAGTTCTGAGAGTATCATCATGTATTGTTCACATAGACATCTTACTTTCTCCCAGGAAGATATGAATTATTGAATTGTAAAAAGAAAGAGCATATTTAACTTTGCATTACATAATATTACAATTCATCTGTGACCCAATATCCCCAGAAAAACATGTAATCTAACATATGCTGTCTTAATAGAGAAAACTAGACTATGTTCAATGAGGATTCAGTGGATGAATAAAACTGTAAGAATAAAACATTGCAAGTGTTTACCAGTAAACACTTGTTATCAGCAATAGTGCTTGTGTTTGGTAGCAGCATATGGGATGGTTCTCTGAGTGAGGCAGTCTCTGCATTTTCTTCAATCCCTGATACTCTATTTGACCTTGTATTTCCTTCCCTGTCTTATTCTACCTTCTAAGAACTGAGGCATTCACAGTTTGGTCATCCTTCTTTTTGACATTCCTGGTTTCTGTGGATGTTTTCTTGGGTATTATTATTATTTTTTTTTTTTTGGCTAGTATCTGATTATAAGTGAGTGCATACCATTAGTGCCCTTTTGTGACTGGGTTACCTCATTCTGAATGAGGTAAGGCTTCAAGTTCCATGCATTTGCCTAGGTATTTCATGCCTTTCCCAGAGTCATATAGATACAGGTATGGATGCTTGCAGCTAAACATCAGACCGAACACAGTGATCCCAATGAAAGAGCTAGAGAAAAGATTGAATGAGCTGAAGGGTGTGCAACCTCATGGGAAGAACAACATCATCAACCGGCCAAGGCACTATGGTGGACGGGGTGACTGGAAAGGGGAGCACCTTCATGAAATCAAGTTGAGGGGTAGAAGTGAGTGCAGTGGGATTGTAAAGGTATAACTTTTGAAGTGTAAATACAGAAAATATCCAATAAAATTGAAAACATAAAATAAAATAAACATAAAAGAATAGCATTCTTATTTAGCAATAAGGAGATATAATCACTGTAGATATTGAAACCAGTCTGTGATATTGTTTTGCTTTTTCATGGTCAAACATTCCTGGTCAAATATAACTGATATGCTTCCAGTCAGCAATTCTGATGGCACTCATAGTAAATTATCATGGCTGCCCCATCCCCAGCTTTGCCTGTCTCCCAGAATTCTTTAGGTGAGACCTCTGACATAGGTGAGACCCCCAACCTACTACACCAGCTGGGACAACACAGAATCCAGTAGACATGAACTCTGTCCTGCCCTGTTGGAGATTAATTTTCTTTCTGCTTAACAACTCTGCCTACTCCCACAGTGGATTACCCAGCCTTCCACCTCACAGCTCTGTCTGACTCCGAAGAGGGTTGTTCCACCAGGGATACACAAGGTTTGCTGTAACCAAAGACAAATATCCACCAGTGTTCTGCAAGGTCTGCTTCTACTCACAACACATAGGTCAACTAACACAAGAGAAAAGCAGATGATAAAAGGCAAGCTCAAAAACATAATCAAAAGAAGCCAATGGAATTTGGAAAATAAGAACTTTATTCTCTTACTATAGCAAGCCCTGGATATCTTATCATACCCGACAACCTAGATTCTGACCTTAAATTTATCACATAAAGGTGAAGATGATGGGGGCATTTAAAGAGAAGATAAATAATTTGATTACAGAAAGTCAGGGAGGTGTGTTCGGACAAGAAGAAGCTACTAAAAAAGAAACATATAAATCCCTTAAAGAAATACAGGAAACTACAATAAAACAGGTGAAAAAAGTGTTCAAAACAGTACAAAACCTAAATATTGACATAGAATCAATGAAGCAAACACAAATTGATAAAATCCTGGAGATGAAAGACATAGGACTGAGTACAGGGGCAAAAGATGCAAATATCTCCAAAAGAATACAAGAGATGGAAGAGAGAATCTTCAGTGTAGAGGATACCATAAAAAACAAAACACAAAACAAAAACAAAAAAAAAAAAAAACAGATACTTTGGTCAAAGAAACATACCAATTGTTAAAAAGTCCCTAACTCAAAAAT
This sequence comes from Micromys minutus, assembly GCF_963924665.1. Lineage (NCBI taxonomy): Eukaryota > Metazoa > Chordata > Mammalia > Rodentia > Muridae > Micromys > Micromys minutus. Next base: position 71,416,271 of record NC_137974.1, read on the forward strand.
GCAGTAAATTTGCAATACAAAGAAAAGACGAAACCTAAAGATAATAGAAATCAAATTGGGTGAAGATTACCAGTTTAAAGGGGCTGAAACCATCTTTAACAAGATCATAGTAGAAAACTTCTCTAACCAAATAAAGATATCCATAAACATAAAAGAATCCTACAGAACACCAAAGATATTATACAAAAAATATTTCACAACAAACAATAATCAAAACACTAAGTATATATGCCAAAGAAAGAATATTAAAGTTATAAAAGAAAAATGGAAAGTAACAAAAAAAAAAAAGTCAAACCTACCATAACTGAACCTGACTTCTCAACAAAGATGCTAAAAGCCAAAATAACCCATACATATGTCTTGAAGACCTTTAGAGACCTCAGATGTCTACACAGCCTACTATACACAGGAAAACTTTCATTCACTATAGATGGAGAATCCAAGATATTCCATTAGATATTCCATGATAAAAGCTAAATTTAAACAATATTTCTCTATCAATACAATACTACAGAGGATACCAGAATAAAAACAGAAGGTTAACTCAACCCCAGAAAATACAAGAAATTAATCAGCTCACAAAAAAGGAAGAAAATCACACAAATAGTTACATGTCCCATAACAAAATATTAGTAATTAACAATCATTGCTCATTAACATCTCTTACCATGAAATGGACCCAATTCACCAAAAAAAAAAAAAAAAAAAAAAAAAAATGGCACAGGGTAACAGAGTGGATATGAAGACAGGATCAATCATTCTACTGAATATAGAAACACTCTTCAGCAACAAAGATAGAGACCACCTCAGAGTAGAGGAATATAAAAACATTTTCCAAGCAAATAGTCTCAGGAAATAAACTGGAATATCAATTATCATAAAATAGACTTTCAAGCAAAGTTTTCAAAACAATGGGGCTGGAGAATTCATATTCATCAAAAGATGAATTCTCAATTCTGAAGATTTATGCTACACATGCAAAATCATCCACATTTGTAAAAGAAATTTTACTAAAGCTCAAAAACATACAATGAATCTTACACAATAATAGTGGGAGACTCCAACATACCACTCTCAATAATGGGCAGGTCAAAGAAAGAGAAGCCAATGAGATACAGAGTGAAAGTACAAGAAGTTAGGAACTGAGTGGGTTTAACAGATATCTACAGAACCTTCAACCTAATCTAAAAAATACACCTTCTTCTCAGCACCTTGTGGCACTTTCTCAAAAACTGACCATATAATCAGACACAAAATAAGGCTAAACATATACAAGAAAATTGAAATAATCCCCTGAATTTTATAAGCATGAATTGTGGCTGATCTTCAATAACAACAAAACCAGAGGAAGCCTGCTTACTCATAAGAATTGAACAACTTTCCATTCAATAATAACTTGGTCAGGGTATAAATAAATAAAAATTTAAATAATTAAACAAAAGAGTAAGATAAAACATAACCAAACTCATGGAACACAATGCAAGTACTGTTAGGAAAGTCATTGGACTAAGTGCCTTTATAAAGCAATAGAAGGAATCCTGTTCTAGCAATGGAGCAGCATACTTGAAAGTTCTAGAAGCAAAAGAAGGAAACACACAATAGCAGAGTTGACTTAGTAAAACTTGCTTCTGAAATCCAGCAATTAGAAACCAAAAGAATAAATGAAGTATCAAAAACACAAGAGCTGCCTCTTTGAGAAAGTCAATGACATAGTTACTTAGCCAACTAACTAAAACTAGAGAATCAGTAACAAAAATAAATATAATACTTCATTAACAAAATCAGAAATGTAAAGGAAGATATAGTGATGAAAAATTACTAGGTCTTACTTCAAAAGCCTATGCTTGACAAAACTGAAAAACCTAAATAAAATGTTTGATTTTTGTAGGTAGATACCACGGACCCAAGTTAAATCAAGCTCAGGTAAGCAATCTAAATAGTCCCATAACCCATAAGAAAATAGAAGCAGTTGTGAAAATATTTTGTGACCAAAAGAAGCCCAGGGCCAGATGATTTTAGTAGAGAAGTCTACCAGATTTTTAAAGAGATAATAAAAACACTCTTTAAACGTTTCCATCAAATAGAAAAACATGAAAAACTACATAACTCATTTAATAAGGTCACAGTAACCCTGACAGATAAACTACACAAACACACAACAAAGAAACAGAATTTCAGACCAAGTTTACTTTTAAGCATCAATGCAAAAATACTCAATAAAATTCTCCCAAACCTAAATCAAGAACTCATCAAAAACTTCATTCACCAGGATCAATTAGGCATCATCCCAGGGCTTCAGGGATGATTCAATATGTGAAAAATCTATTAACCTAATCCACTATAGAAATAAACTCAAAGAAAAAATAATCACATGGTCATTTCCTTAAATGAAGAAAAAGCTATTGACAAAATCTAACACTCACTCATGGTAAAATTTGGAGAATCGGAAATTAAAGGCAAATACTTAAAATTAAAGCAGTATACAGTATGCCAATAGCCACTATAAACTTAAAATGGAGAGAAAATTGAAGCAACATCACTAAAATCTGGACTAGACTAAGCTGTCCAGTCTCACAATCTATTCAACATAGTACTTAACATTCAGGCCAGAGCAATAAGACACCAATAGCACATGAAGAAGATTCAAATTGGAAAAGAAATCAAAGCACCTCTATTTGTGGATGTTATGATAGTATATGTAATATATATATTACCAAATATTCTACCAGAGAACTTCTACAGTTAAAAAACACGTTTGGTAAAGTGGCTAGATACAAAATTAACTCAAACAAATGAGTAAGTTTATTTTATACAAATAATAAATGAGCTAAGCAAGAAATTAGGAAAATAACAGCCTTCAAAATAGCTATAAATAATATAAAATATCTCAGTGTAACTCTTATAAAGCAGGTGAAAGACCTGTCTGATGAGTATTTCGAATCCATGACAAAATAAATTGAGAAGTCCTCAGAAGAATGAAAGATCTCCCATGCTCAGCTCATGGATAAGTATGGTTAACCTAGGGAAAATGTCCATCTTAACAAAAGCAATCCACAGGTTCAATGCAATTGACATTAAAATCCCAACACAATATTTTCTAAAACTTGACAGAACAATTCTTAACTTCATATGGAAAAATTCTAAAAAATTAAAAAGTAAAAGCACCCAGGATAGCCAAAACAATTCTGAACAATAAAAAAACTTGTTAAATAATCACCACCCTTAACCTTAAGGTATAGTACAGAGTAAGGTCCTCAAGTGAGAGATGGATTGCAATCCTACAGTCAAAACTCTGACCCATAATTTTTCTTGTCTGAAAGATTTGCAGGGAATGAAATGGAGAAGAGCCTTAGAAAAAGAAGGTCCAAGGACAGGCCCTAAAGGCTATCCAGCTTAAGGAAAGACCCCAAGACCTGACACCATTACTGAGGATACTGAGTGCGCACACAAAGGGGACCTATTCTGACTGCCCTCTGAAAGTTCCAACAAGCAGATGAAAGACTCAGTTGCAGACATTTTTACCCACCTAACCAGCAGAAGCTGCTGACTCCTGTGATTGAATTAGGATAAAGCTAGAGGAAACTGAGAAGGAAGGTGATTCTGTGTGGAGACTAGCAGTCTCAATTAACCTGGACACTTGAGATCTCTCAGACACTGGGTCAGCAACCAGGCAGCATACACCAGGTGATATGAGGCCTCCAACACGTACAAAGCAGAGGACTCTCATATCTGGTTTCAGTCAGAGAATATGTACTTAACCCTCAAGACTGGAGGCCCCAGGGAGTTTAGAGGCCTGGTGGAGTGTGTTGGGTGGGAAAATTCTAGTGGAGACAGGATAGCGGGAGAAGGTATGGGGTGTGGAACAGTATGAGGTGGTTCAAGAGGGGACTAAAATCTCAAGTGTAAAAGACAAAAACAAAACCAAAAAATACCTGCTTTGTGTTGGTACAGAAACAGATTTGACAAGTAGCCAAAATCATACTGTTGAAAGAAGAATACATCTTCAAGAAATTGTGCTGCTCTGACTTATGGTCTGCATGTAGAAAAAAAATGCACTTACTTTATATTTTTCACCCTGATCAAAGCTCAAATCCAAGTGGATCAAGGAACTTAACATAAAACTCAGTATACTAAATCTAATAGAAGTAAAACTCACAAAAAACTGTGGACACATTGGCAAGGGAAACATTTTTGTGAACTGAACACCAATAGCCCAGACTCTATGATCAACAATTGATGAATGGGACACCTTGAAACTGAAAAGCTTCTGTGAGGCCAAGGACACTGTCAATAGGACACTGTCTTTTATAGCCAGGAAAGCATTCCAGTGGTGGAACTGGGATAAAATGTTGAGTCACTGGCCAAAGAGAACCTATGGAGCTTACCAAACCAACTATGCTGAGCTCCATTGTTGAGGAAAAAATCCATATGGCTCCTTGAAGTTAGAGAGGTTGATTTCTACTCTTTGCTGTGATAAGACACTCTCCAGGCTAAGGTACAAGAATCCTGTACACCAACCTAGCCACACTACCCTACAATCTGCCCTGCCTGCAACATGTGCACGAACAGAATTGTGGCTGTGGCCAATGAATGTTTGGTTCAACTTGAGACCCAAACTACAAGATGGAGTTCATGCCCTACACTTTGCTGAGTGATCAAGTGAAACGGAGTTGCCCAGTGACACGGGGTAAAACCAGACTCAAGTTCAAAACAATCAATGAAAGGTTTTATAAGGCTATCATGCTACACTCATAGATTGGTCCCTTATCCAGTAGTCTTCAGAGACACATCCTCAGGTAGCAGAGAGCAGCAGGTACAAAGACTCACAGACAAACATAATGTAGAGAAAGTATCCAAATTGGAGGTCACCACTGAATACCTCTAGTAGGATATCAGGAACTCTGAAGAAGGTAGGGAGGAGATACTTCATTTGTATGAATGGATAGAGGACACCAGGAGAAGACTAGCACAAAGCACATCTTCTGTCCTTACCTACTCCAGGTATATAAATATCTGTTATAGCTGTGAGATTGGTGTTTTCATGGGACTTTTAGCTGCAGGAACTGGTGTACATCTGACTCTTTTTGTTGCTCTTGGGATTCCTTTTCTCCTCTTGGACTGACTTGTCTGGCATTGACATAAAGCCTTTTACCCTGTCCTATTTTGTCTTGTATTTTACAATTTGCCTAAAATCTCAGACCCATGCTATTATTTTTATTTCTGAAGAGGAAACAGAGGCTTGGTTTTGGGTGAGTAGAGAGGTGCAGGGTATCTTGGCAGAGCGTAGGGAAAGGAAACTGTGAATGCAATGTTTATGAGAGAAGACAAACAAAAGGAATATTGAACTATGTGAATAAAACTTGATTTTATGGTATTTTATGATTATTTGTCAAAGATAAAATGACGACTTCTGAAAGTTACTCAATTTTATGTTTTCTAAAATTTTATAGAAATTTGTGAATAAATGATGTTATGTTTTACCCTAAAAGAGAGGTGGTGTTACTAAAATAGATAAGTAGGTAAACTAGAATTCTACCCCTGTAAATGATTGTTGACAAAATTACAAAATAGCCTCAGATATATGTGGGAAAATCTATTTGGCATTATATAACTTGGGAGCAGAATGGTGTTTATCTCAATTTTGGTGGAGTATCAAAAAAGTATGGGTGAAAAAACTTGATAAGCCTTTTTAGAATTAGAAATGACAAGTTATGTGCGCTACTGCACACTGTAGATTGTCCAGATAATAATGATATACTGCATCTCCCATAAAATAATAATAGGGGCCTTTGAGAATTCCAAACATAAAGTTAATCAATGGATATGTTCTACCCAGTATATAGGCAAAAACTTTTATGGCAGTCCATGTGGCACCAGACAACTCTAAAAACATACACTCTAATAATATTATACTGACTAGGTTATATTGAAATATCTATCTATATCTATATCTATATCTATATCAATATCTATATCATCTATCTCTATCACTATCTCTATCTCTGTCTATATCATATATATATCAAATCAAGCAATATCAGTTAACAAAGAAAGAGGACATAAATGGATGTGGAGTTGGGCAGAAGTAACACTGAAGAGTTTGGAAGGCAGAAAAGAAAGGGAGAAATATTGTAATTATATTATAATATTTATATGTATCACAAAACCTAATTAACACTGAAAATCTTTTATATCTGATTCAAAATAAAAAAAAATATGTGTTTGTTTTTAACATGATGCTTTACATTTCTCCCCTAAAACTAGTTAGAGAACAGTCTTATCGGCAAATTGCTGTAGCCACTCTTAGAGCTAGATATTTTCCAAAGGGCATTGGCCTCTCAGGTGAACTTGCAGACTTGGCCAAATTTGCTTCCTCTTTCCCCTGGGGCAGTTACCTCATATGGGGTCATTTGTAAGACCCCTTGGGCTACTGCTTTGCTGCCTTCAAGAATAAAAGCCTCTATGATCCAGAGTTGCTATGCACCAAATTTTGATGCTTTTAAATACCTTGATGTGTGTAGCATTAGAGATGCTTTCCTATTTAAAACAGGTTAGATTTTAAAATAGAGCTTTGTATTCTATGTAATGGCTTCATATTAGCTTTGTATAAGCTTTCATGTAAAAGTCATGTTAACCTTAACTAAAGTATCTAAAAAAAAAAATCCTGGTCTCTGCATAGGGACACCTCCCCCCTCCTGTCAACACTTATGTGCCAGAAGTTATTCTGTATCTAAGACTGATACTAATCATTATCTTATACCAAACCCAGTTGGGTGGTGGGCCTGCAATACTGGGCTCACCCTGTATGTGTCAACTAGTGTTTTTAAACCTTCCCTCGATTCTCCTGTTAAGATTCAGCTTTTGCCTCATGTATATTACCACCCTGCTGCTAGCTTAGAAAAAGAATACACCAGTGCAAAATTTAAAAGAGAGCCCATCACCCTCACTTTAGCCATGTTTATGGGTGTTAGTATGGCAGTAGGAGTGGGGACCTAATGACAGCATTAGTTGAGGAAATGCAGAAAATCCAGTCCTTAAGAGATACTGTCAATAAAGACCTAGAGATGCTAAAAAAGTCTATTAATGCTTAAGAAAAATCTTTAACTTCCATATCAGAGGTAGTGTTACAAAATAGAAGAGGCCTTGACTTATTTTATTTTATTTATTTTTTGGTTTATTTTTTTAAAAAAGACTATGTGCTGCCCTTAAAGAGAAGTGCTGTTTTTTTTTGCAGACTACACAAGAGTAGTTATTCTATGCAAAAGTTAAAAAAAAGACTAAAATAAAAAAAGAGAGAGTGATAAGCCCAGCAGAGATGGTTTGAGTCTTGGTATTCTCGGTCCCCATGGGTGACCACTTTGTTTTCTGCTTTAGCTGGACTAATTCTCATTGTGTGATTAGATTTGGTTTTTGGCCCCTTCTTAATAAACAGAGGAGTTGCTTTCATTCTGAGTAAAACAAATGCGGTAAAGCTAATGATTCTTCAAAGACAGTATCAGCCTATAGTTCAGATAAAAACAGAGTTAGGGGACACTGATCTCTAAATTCTATGATTAGAATTAGTATACACAGAAGAAAAGGGGAATGAAAGGAAATTAAATTCAAGGTCTAAAAGAGAAAAAACTCATGTAAGTTGCAGCAAAAAAGGTTAGTTTTTTAGCTTAAAGGCATAGGACTGAGAACTTTGTAAAACAAGTCCAGGCATGCCCATCTAAGCCCATTGTAAAAACATTCCTGTCCTTGCTGTCTTTGAGTCCTTAGCCAAATAAGCCCCTCCAGAGTCTATTCAAATGTAAATTAGATGTTAACCACTTGTATCCCTGACTTCCTAACTGCTAGTAGGGTATGGGTGTTGAGTAAACTTTGTAAACTTTGTATACTTTGTACTTCCCATCCCCCAACCCTCTCTCCCACCCCCCTCCCTATAAAACCCCCCAGCTTTTGAGCCCTGTGGTCGATGCCTCTGTCTCCTGCATGGTGAGATACATGTCGGGCCGGAACTTTGTCATTACACTACCTCGTGCTTTTGCAGCAAAAAAAAAAACAAAAAAAAAAAAAAACAAAAAAAACTTAAAATCAGCTTGAAGGTACATTTGAGAGGTAAATTTACAAAAAAATAAAGAACTCCAATTTAAAAGACATGGACAGGAAGTCAGTAGAAACAATGAAATTGGAATGGTTAAATAAAGGACATCACTGGCAGAAAATATTTAGCAGTCCTGTTACTTTTGTTTTAACCAGCAAGGAATACCATCCAATTTACCAAGATCTGTATGCATCTTTTGGGATTTTGAGAAAAAAAAAACAGTTTATAGTAAACATGGACATCTTTTACTTATATAGCCTCTATTTGCTGATTTGGAGAATGTTCTACTCAATCGAATTTCTTCTCACAGAAGACATGAATCATTGCCCTCAATCATATCTTCTGAAATATTCAGAATAAGATCACTCTGTGGAGCTAACCCATGATAGATAAACACCTCTAGTGACTAATGGCTTCTTGAAACAGATAAAGAAAATTCCTGTTCTGTGTACAAGAATTTTGGTAACATCATCTGGAGCAATTCCCTGGTTAGTAAGGATACAGCCACAAATATTCTTCAATCAGCATCTCTCAACAAATGCCCTTAAGACTAATTCACATCTGGCAGACAGCCTTGGTGTAGATTGCTTAATTAGAAATCTAATTTCTTCATTATATGCATGTGTCTACATACAAGGCCGAATGATAGTCTAAAGCAGTTAATGTGAATCCACTTTAAAGACCCTCATTAAGTGCTTGAAATCCATGGTAGAGAGGTCAGGATGATTAGAGAGCAAGTGCACGTCCACTGGGGAGCTAATATCATTATATTTGGGTTGGAAATCTAACCTTTCATGTCAGAGTGTTCTTCTGAATGTAATATGAACTGCTTCTAAGACTGCATCACTCTAACTGTGCGTCTAATATTTTAGATACTCTGCTTTGATCCAATTCTTATGGGAGAAAAAAAAAAGACACTGTATAAAGACAAATAGGCAATTAATGAATACAGAAAGAGGGAGAATTAATCTTTCCTAAAAGAAGTTTCCCCCATTAGTTATGCAATATTTTAAAATATATAAATAGAATCAACACTAAATAAATTTAGAAAGTTGTATTTTGTACCTTTACACACACACACACACACACACACAGAGAGAGAGAGAGAGAGAGAGAGAGAGAGAGAGAGAGAGAGAGAGAGAGAGAGAGAGGAGATCACATAGAAAGACCATTCCGGTTTAGGTACTGCACCATTAATTTATCTTTGACTAGTGAATCATACACAGCTCTCATGAATAAGCACTTGTATTATTGAATTTAGGACAATTATTATTACTATAACTATAGAAGTAAATATATTCTTTATGTGTTCCTAAATGTATGTATGTGCACAAAATCAGCTCTGTGATAATTTTACACATGCACATTCCATTGCACTATCTACAGATAGTTAAACCTAATCACTTTTAATTCTCTTAATGTGTGGCAGATGCAGTAAAACAAATTGGATGACTAATCTAAAATTTCACATTCCCAAGCCAATTAGGAATAATTTTGTGGAGCTGTGTTTCCAAAGAAGAGAAGGTTTTGTTTGATCTCCAGCTCAAAACCTCCCATTCTCATGCTAGTTATGCTAGAATTATATATATATATATATATATATATATATATATATATATATATATATATATATATATATATATATATATATTTCTCTTGCTCATTTCTAACTAGAGTTCAGATAAAGTACTCAATCTTGGAAACTAAATAATTATTCCAGAATTCCTTTAAATCTTCTGTAGTTTAGGAAAGTGTGACCTTGAAAGGAAACAATTTGAAAGGATATATCACAGAAACTAATCTAGCAACTCATATTGTTATAATTATTTTTCTAATATTGTGGAAAATAATTTACTTTTTATTTAAAATACAATATAATGTGAATGGAAGTAAATTCTTTTAAAATGATGTATTTTGAGACTTACATAAAAACCTACATTTAGATTTACAGATAATGAGAAGACAGCCACTATGGAAAATGGATAATCAAAATGTATTTCTGTATCAAAATGAATCACACTGAATGATTAATTTTTAGTTATAGAACATAAATTGCACTAATGAAAGAGTCATGGCTTTAAAATGTGTAAAGTGATGGACAAAAGCAAAGAAAGTGTAATTTGTATTTCTGATTCCAATTGCCCCAGTTGGAGGTTAAAACAATAGAATCTGGCAAGATCATAATAGCTAGTTTTTTTCATTATGGAAAAATTGTGGATACTTGGTCATGTGGTCCCCTTGCCCAAGATATGTTCATTCTCCAAAATGTTTCCCTTTTTATTTCATACTTAATTGAGAGAGAGAAGGGGGGAAGGGAGAGAGAGAGAGAGAGAGAGAGAGAGAGAGAGAGAAAGAGAGAGAGAGAGAGAGAGAGAGGAAGAGAGAGAGAGAGAGAGAAAGAAGGTCTTTTGAAGCCCATACTCAGTAACATGCTTCCTCCAACAAGATGACACCTACATCAATAATGCCTATAGAGATAATAGAAGAATTCAAACATGGTGTTTTTTTTTTTCCCCCATGCTAATAATGTCAAAACATGACACCTGACAAATCTTAGGCAAAAGATTAGCCATGGTCCTTTTAGAGATACTGACTCATTTCCCTACTTTATAATTGCTCATGACATGACTTACAGCACATCTTTGCACCTGAATGATGGTCATTTCCATGTGATTTCCCTTGTAAATGGCCTCCACTCAATATTTTCCTAGTTCTCTATTCACTTTTGATTCATTTTGTGATTCTATTTTTTTTGTCCACTTGTATCACTTCAATGTACTGCTTGGAAATTTTATTGCATTTATATTCTACCTCAATAGATTATTTATTATTTATGTTGACAGAATTTGATTATTAGAACAACTTCAGTGCTGAAAAAATGTTAGTTTTGAAGATCAAATGTTGATGTTACAGTGGCCATTGACCTGTGTGCCATGAGCCCAACCTGATGAACTATGTCACAGCCCATATGTCTCTGAGGGACACTCAGAGAGATAGAAATTATTGTTGTGTGTTCTTAGAATCAAATATCCAAACAGCTGTTCTAATAGCAAAGTAAGTGCTAATTGAAAGCTTTTTTTCATGTTAATACACATAGAGGTCTGAAAGACCTCCGAAGGGAGACCCTCACTCAAATCTCAGGAGAGGTGCGCACCCAGCGAGGCACCGAGACCAGACTTGCTGCAATCGCATGAGGAAGTTTATTGAAAGTGAAAGAGTGAGATCTCAGGCCAGCATGCTGGGGTCGAGACTCATACACCACGCAGGGGTAGAGGAGTTCGACCCCGGCCTGAACTTGTAACAGGCTTATAAAGGCAAAAATTACAAAGGAGGGGGAGGACAGGCGGAATGAGGAAATTCAAAGTGGAAGAATCATACATTTTTTTTATCAGTACACCCCCAGGCACACCTAGGGCGTTGGGACATTCCACAGAGGTCATCCGGACCTTCTGTGGTATTTTGGGAACTCAAATCTCAAGAAAGTGGGATTTCCTGGGAGCGGCAGAGGAAATCCCTAGGGCAAGGAATCAGTGTCCTTTGACAACCTTTTACTCTTCATTCCCCCGTTTTTCTTTTTGTAAAAAGCTCTAATCTTAGAGCGATCCCTCAGCTTCTTGTAATATCTGGTATTGTTGTCTTAGGACCATTACCTGTACAGCACTCACCCTTTCTTTTATAAAAGTCACCAGTCTATTGAGGATGCATGGCCCAAAGGTTAGGATTAGCATTAAAATGAGTAAAGGCCCGACTAAAGCAGAGACTAGGGTAGAGAACCAGGGTGACCTGTTAAACCAATTTTCATACCATCCTTGGTATGTTTCTCTTTCTTTTTTTCTGTTTTCTAGTCTTTCTCTAAGCTTTGCCATAGAATCTCTTATGACACCAGAATGATCTACGTAAAAGCAACATTCTTCTTTTAGGGCAGCACAGAGCCCTCCTTCCTTTAGAAAAAGCAGATCTAATCCCCTCCTGTTCTGTAGCACTACCTCTGATAATGAAGTCAATGACTCTTCTAGTTTGGTTATGGACTGTTCTAATGCTCCCAGGTCCGCGTCCATAGCTGCTCTGAGTTCATTATAGTAGTAAGGTTGTTGGATGAGGGCAGCTGCCCCTGTTCCAATTCCTGCTGCCACTCCAAGTCCTAACAAGACAGCTAAGGTCAAAGTAGTGGCGGTTTAAAACAACAAATGCACTATCAAGCAGATTGAACAGGCGGTCCTCAGTTCTCATAGGGAGATAGGAGGGTGTGGTCAAAAGGGGATACGAGTCCTCCTTTGGTGACAGAGCGAGACAAGGAGGACTCTCAGGCCTGGGTGCAGGGTTATCAAGCACCGAATTGGGGCCTACGGGTCATGTGGGTGGACTCTCTATCTTTATCTTAATAACAAAAAATGAATCTAGGGTCCCCTCTGCCAGTATAGACTCTCCATCCCCAACGGTTTCCTCTTACCCACTGACGATCTTGTTTTCCCTATGGGGTGAAGCTGATATTTAGAGGGTTACAATAACTGTCTTTGCACGGTCCCTGAGGGCTACCGGAGCTTTCAGAGGCACACCCAGTCCTATAAGCCAGGTATTTGGATGGATCTCTTTCCCCTTTCTCTGGCTCCCCTGGCCTACGACCCTTTTTAACTATAATTAGATCCCAAGCAGAGGAAGGGTTCCAGTAGGCTTTTCCCATGGTCTCACATCCCCATTTCCTACAAAAATAGTCTGAGGCCCCTCTCTTCATTTCCCTGGTGTGTCCCTGTCCGGGGCAGACATAGAAGTCTGCTGCCTGAAGGTTGGCTCGGTAAAACTGTCCTGAACACCCCAATGTGATCCCTATGCCATGAGGGACACACTGTTCTTCTGGGGGTGGCTTTTCTAAATTGGTATAACTGGAAAGATCCTAGGCCATAGAGCCGGCTGCTAACTTACAGACATCGGGTGCAAGATCAGGCCACCAAGTCCAAGGGGTAGTTGACCACACGATGTCGCCCACTTCATTAAGCACTTCCCAGGTTAATTTTTGAGGGGCATGGGGGTTATTACCCAAGGTTGGGGCTACGACGAAGGTGCAGCTTAAGAGAATTGTCACCAGCTGCCACTGTACCCAAGCAGCAATCTCGTTGACCTTGACTGCCGAGGGGGTAGTCAACAGCACCAGGTAGTGTCCCTTCCACCGGGGCTCAAGCATGCCAGCGCGATGTCGTCTGACCAGGACTGAGTCTCCGACCTGGAACCTGTGGGGCACCGCGGTGGTTCCTGGAGTGTAGGCTTCTTTGATTCGACTCCAGATCTGTGTTTTAATAACTTCTAAGGCCTTTAAGTGGGCAAATAGAGCAGAGGAGGAGGGGGAGTTAGTGCCAGGATCCAATATCCCACACGACTCCGTTAAGGGGGGCAGTCCCCCATGTAGGATTTCATAAGGGGTAAGGCCGAAACGCCCCGGCGAGTTTCGGACTCTAAGAAGCGCAAAGGGGAGGAGGGTCACCCAGTCTTTACCGCCGGTCTCAATAGCTAATTTAGTAAGGGTCTCTTTTAGAGTTCTATTCATTCTTTCTACCTGTCCTGAGCTCTGGGGTCTGTAAGCACAATGTAATTTCCAATTAGTCCCCAATAAACAAGCTAATATCTAACTTACCTGGGCAACACAGATGGCCCATTGTCTGATCCAATTACCTTAGGGGTGCCAAACCTAGGGAAGATCTCTTCTGGAATATTCTTAGCTATGACCGCTGCTGCCATTTCTCTCTTTGTGGGGAGGCTTTTACCCACCCAGAAAATGTATCTATAAAGACTAATAGATACTTATATATCTATATCTTCTTGGCTCAGTTCTGTAAAATCCACTTCTCAGTAAACCTCAGGTCCATCTTCTCTCCTCCCAGCCTTCTACATACATTTGCTTTCTAACATGGCACACAGTTATCTAGTCAAATCTGGCACAAAAGAATTTGACCTCAAGACAGTCTTTACAAGTTTGTCTACCTCTAGATGAGTCCATTGATGCATTTTCTTCAAGTCCAGTACTGTACACCAGGTCCTGGATAGGGCAATGAGCTCAACAGGTTATAGGGGTTAAGTACTGTGAGGTGGAGTTCTGCCACCAATTTGTTTACCTCCCAGAGATCTTGAGCTGTCCAGCAGTCGTTGGTTCCATGTTTCCGCACCAGTAGGAGAGGCATACCTCAGGATGATGGACACATACGAAGTTGTTGGAGTAACCGAATGATGAGTGTCTTGATCCCGTCTCATGCCTCCTTTGATATGGGGTACTAACGCACCACTAGCCTGGACTTTCAGCTCCATATGGGCAGGGGCTGGTTCTTAGCCTCTCTCATTCCTGCAGTCTCCGCCCAGGCCTGTGGATATGCCTGGAGCCACCAGTCCGTCTGATCTGAGGCAGGCTGTTTAGAGTTGGTACTTGTCCTCCAACTGAATGGTTAGAACCTGCACAGGCTCCCCTTCTGGACCTCTAACCTGTGGTCCATCAGAGTGGAAGTGAATCTGTGCCCCATCTTAGTCAGGAGGTCTCTCCCCAACAGGGTGCAGTGACAGTCTGGCATTACAATGAATAAGTGGGATACCCGGCCCACTCCGAGATCCACAGATCTTCGGGTAGTCCATAAATATTTAAAACTTTGGAGCCACATGTCCGGGGCTTCTGTTGCTGGTGTCCCCTTTTTTTCTTGTTGGGGCAATTTTTTGTCTCAGTGGCCTTCTTCTTTATAGTAAGCACATTGACCTTTGCCAAGAGGCTCCCTCCTAGTGCCAGACTTGATTCCTAACTCCCTGGCCCTTCACTACTGTGGCCAAAATCCTACAAATTCCTTTTTTGTCTACTACCCTCCGGTCCTCTCTTTCCTCTGCCTTCTGCTTCTCTCTTTCTCGCTTCTCTTCCTCAGTCTCCTCCTTATGAAACACTTTCTCTGATTCCTTCACCAAATCCTGCAAGGTATAGTTTTGGAACCCCTCTAGCCATTGTAACTTTTTCTTAATATCTGATGCTGACTGCTGTATAAAGGCCATAGCCACCTCTGCCTGCTGACCCTCAGAGGTTGGGTCAAGGTATAACCCCTGTCAAGAAACACAGACGGCGGTTCAACAGGTCCCTGAAGAACCTCTCTCACCTTAGCCAAATTCGTGGGTCGCCTTGCGGCTCCCTTGAGACCTGCCACTAGAGCCCGGCGGTAGACCTTGAGACGCTCCTTACCTTCTGCAGAGTTGTAATCCTAGTCAGGGTGGATCAAGGAAAAAGCTGCATCTATAAGATTAGGGAGATTGGTGGGGGTCCCATCTGGTCCTGGAACATTTTTTCTAGCTTCCAGGAGGATCCTCTCCCTCTCTTCCGTAGTAAAGAGGACCTGCAAAAGCTGCTGGCAGTTGTCCCAAGTGGGCTGATGAGAAAACATCAGGGACTCAAGGAGTCCCGTCAGGCCCGAGGGGTCCTCTGAAAAAGAGGGGTGGTTATTTTTCCAGTTATACATATTGGCTGATGAAAACAGCCAATACTGTAGCAGGACTACTTCTCCCGGAGCTGGGGCGGGTCCATAAGCCTGTAATGGTAGGGCAATAGCAGAGCCAAGCCCCGCGCCATTTCCCCCTGGGCTTCGAACCCGGGGGCTTCGGGTCCCGGCCGCTGGTTCTGTTTCAGAGGCCGTCTGGGAGTCAGTGGGAGTCGGCGCCTGTGGGGGACTTGCATGAGAAGCCAGTTGAGGGTATGGGGGTGGAGGGTTGTCGAGGAGAAGAAAACCATCATCAATTTCAGGATAGATCTGCGTGGGGGCCGATGGAGCAGGTGCCAGCTTGTTCGAGGCCACGGCCACCGTTGCCGTTTCTGCCCCCGCTGTCCAGGGTCTCACCCAGGATGTCGGGTTTTGGACCAGGTCCTCCCACACGATGATGTATGGAACCTGATCGGGGTGTCCCCCTGAAGCCTGAAAAACAATTCGCTTAACAGCGGAGATGAGAGATAGATTAAAAGTTCCCTCCGAAGGCCATCCTACAGCTAAACTCGGCCATTCGGAGGAGCAGAAAGTTTGCCAGGTTCCTTTCCTGACTTCAACAGAAAGATTATGGGCCCTTGTCTTAACGTCCGTCCAATGGTTCAAAGTCAGTGTTAGTGGGGTTGTCACAGTCTGGCCCATTTCTAGTTCTGACACACACACACAAAACACTCACAGATACTACAAAACAGAGAGACAAAGTCAGTCGCCGACCTCGAGTCGACCCGAAATCCCGAAAAGAGCCAGATGGCCCACAATTGGCCCTCTGACACAGATCGTCAAGGAGAAAAACTGATCTCCTGACTTTTCCCGTGGGGGTCCACCAGGCGTCCCTGGTCCTCCCCCTGTCCTCCTGGGACGTCTCCCAGGGCGAGCAAACGGTGGACCCTGGACACGTCTATCCCCGTCCACTCCACTCCTCCCTTGGAAGAGCAGACTCGGTTAGAGCGTTTGCGAATACCGAACTGCGATCGCACCAGACCTCTGAACAAATCACAAACACAGAATCACAATCTGGACAATCCACAAACACAGAATCACAATCTGGACAATCCACAAACACAGAGTCACAACAGGACAACAAGGAAAGAAAGGAAAGAAAATCCTTACCTCCAAGTAGGTCTAGGGCCCTTGGGTGGTCGCGCAAATCCAGGACGAGCCCCCAAATGAAAGACCTCCGAAGGGAGACCCTCACTCAAATCTCAGGAGAGGCGCGCACCCAGCGAGGCACCGAGACCAGACTTGCTGCAATCGCATGAGGAAGTTTATTGAAAGTGAAAGAGTGAGATCTCAGGCCAGCATGCTGGGGTCGAGACTCATACACCACGCAGGGGTAGAGGAGTTCGACCCCGGCCTGAACTTGTAACAGGCTTATAAAGGCAAAAATTACAAAGGAGGGGGAGGACAGGCGGAATGAGGAAATTCAAAGTGGAAGAATCATACATTTTTTTTATCAGTACACCCCCAGGCACACCTAGGGCGTTGGGACATTCCACAGAGGTCATCCGGACCTTCTGTGGTATTTTGGGAACTCAAATCTCAAGAAAGTGGGATTTCCTGGGAGCGGCAGAGGAAATCCCTAGGGCAAGGAATCAGTGTCCTTTGACAACCTTTTACTCTTCAGGTCCAAATGATATGAGAACAGGAGAGAATTCACCAACAGTGCATCTGCTTTTGTCTTTAGTAAAATTAGGAATACAATATTAAGATATGCCAGGACCAGAGGAAGATTACTACTAAACAACAAAATGTTTAATTTTCCAAGCAAAACAAAGCAGAGAACTAAAATCTAATCTAAGGACAAAAACAGGTGCTGCCTGATTCTAGGTACATAAGGGAACATCTTCTTTCCTATAGAAACACACACCATATTCAAAATACATGGAAATGTCTGCAGTTTATATAATGATTAATGCAATTGAAATTATTTCACACACACACACACACACACACACAAACACACACACACACACACACACACACACACACAAACACACACACACACAAACACACACACACACACACACACACACACACACATATATATATATATATATATATATATATATATATTCCAAGACAATGTCCCTCTCCCACCATACCAGGCCTCTCCACTCCCTGAGACCTCAAGTCTCTTTTGGGTTAAGTCCATCTCATCTGACTGAGTCCAGATGAAGCAGTCCTCTCCTGTATATCTGTTGTGAGTCTCTTATCAGCTGGTGTGTGCTGCTTGGTTGGTGACCCACGTGTCTGAGAGATCTCAGGGGTCCTAGTTAGTTGATACTGCTGGTCTTCCTATAGGGAGGAAGAGGGAACTTGTAGAATCCACGTCCAGTAGAAATCAGGGCATCAAGTGGAGGGATGGGGTTGGTATCCCACAGTCACAAACTCTGACCCAGGATTGTTCTGGTCTGAAAGGCTGCAGGGTTAAAAATGGAGAAGAACCTGAGGCAAAGGAGGTCCAAAGACAGGCCCAAACTGGAATCCAGCTAAAGATGAGGCCCCAAGGCCTGACACTATTACTTATGCAATGCTATGTTTCCAAAGAGAAACTAGCTTGACTGCCCTCTGAAAGGCTTGAAAAGCAGCTGAAAAAAAGTCAGATGCAGATATTTATACCCTACCAATGAACAAAATCTGGTGACCCCTGTTTTTGCATTTGGAAAAAAAAAACTGGTAGAAGCTGAGGGGGAGAGTAATTATAATATATTTTTATTATAATAAAAGTTTATTATAAAACTATCAGCTTTCTATTCTTGCTACAATGTCATCCACCTAAAGTTTTTCAGGTGTCTGGTTACATGGTTTTCTCTTTTTCTTGATTTAGGTTGTTCTTTCATTATTGCTTGGACACATACAAAGCCTACTACTAACTTTGACAGTAAATGACCACATGAACTAATTGAGTAAGCTATAGATATGACTGTAATTGATGACTACAAATATGGAAAATCAATGATGATCCTGCATTTAAATGTTCCATTTTCTACCATGCCTATCATTCTAAGCAAAAGCAAAGTGATACAAGCTATTAAAGAGCATCATTCATCCATTTTTCGGCCCCCTCTTCCCTCTCATCTTCATCAGAATGACATATCCTGAAACATACAGGTTAGCTTCCCATCTGTCCCTGCTCTCTGAACCCTCTGGACCAATCATAGCTACCCTGAGCATCCTGATATTCTGGGGGCATCACTCTCCTATCACTTCATCCCGCACATTCATTGGAAATGAAGATCCTGAAACATACAGCTAAGCTTCCTGTGCCCCATCCATCTCTGCTGCTGAGTCTTCTGAGCCAAGCAAAAATGCCCTGAGCCGCCTGCTATCCCAGGGGCAGCACCATTTCCTGTCACCTTTGTTAGACTTATGTCTTCTGAACCATACAGACCTACACATCCAGAACCATAGAGCCCAAGGATTCTCATCATCGACCTGTAACACCAGAATCATCAAAGATGACTCCTCTCCCAATATCTACTGCAACAAGAACATCCAGGATCCAAAACCATCCATATAGTTAAAGGTCCTCAGAAGAGCACAATTAACACAAGACAGGGCAATATGACAACTTCAGAGCACAGCCACCATCCTATATCAAGCCCTGGGTATCCTAACACAATGGAAACACAAGAAATTGACCTTAAACCCAAACTTATAATGATGCAGAGTTGCAGATTAATTCAAAGTCTTAGAACCAATTTTCAAACACTCAGTATTAATAATTACCTCTTTTAATACAAATACAGACATTTTCTAGTTTCATATAAGAAAAGAGCTGAATAGCAACAAAAGGTGGAATTATAAACCCATTTTAAGGATATGCAGTGTAAGTTGAAATGAAATGAATTAAAAAGGCAGAATGATATTTCTACAAGACAATCTTAATACTGATGATATTTTACAACATTTGAAATTCCTGCTCTATCTATTATGTTTTTAAAATTTATTATATATATATGTAATATTTATAATAAATAGAATATTATATGGTACATAATGACAAATTTGGGTTTCTATAATTTCCTTTTTTTAAACAACTTTATTTTACAAAACAAAGATAAATGTACAGATTTTAAGCATTTTTTGCATAAAATTATACAATACATTTTTGTCAGTACTTTTTTTTCAGATTTTAAAATAATTTTTACATAAAACTGTATGAATATATTTTTTAGTCAGTACTTGATTTTTTTAAAGGTTTGATAGTATTCATTGAAAACTCTTTTTATTTGATATCCCTACACACATACACACACACACACACACACACACACACACACACACACACACACATACACACATTTGTGTCCTGTACAGTAGTTTTAAGGATTCTGTTGATCCAGTCCAGTCTGTGACTTTGCATGTCTTAAGTAGTTGTCTTGGCAAATTTTTCTGAACATGATTAAGTTAAGCATCAAACCTTTGACTTTCTTTACCTTCAAAGGTAAGTTGTCAAATTATACAAAGTGAAATAAAATAGTTTTAGATTATTTAACTAAGATGGTTAAAAGTATAGAGACTACATTTCAATGATCATACAATTGATGATAGATGATTCGATAGATGTAGAAAGACAGACATACAGAAGGACAGGCTGATGATTTTAAACACAAATGCAAAACACAAAAGGAAACAGACTGTTCTACCTTATCTTAGCTCCAAATCTTCAGATGTGAATGCATATTCTTATGGTAGTGCAGAATAAGAAAGCCAAGGGGACCATTGCTGGAATGGTGTGGTGTGAGGCTAGTGGTGTAGGAAAAACAGGATCTAAGTGCTCTGACTGAAACTTAAGGCAATGTAGTAAAGGATCCCTAAACACTGAGTGTAAAAAAAAATAAATACCAAAGAACATGGGGGGTCAAAGTTACTGTACAAGAAGACAATATTTTCACAAATGATTGTTTTCTCTTGGTTTTTAAAGCCATTGATTAACATTTAGTTTTTGGGAATTTTAAATGTTATCCAGAGGAATGCTATTTAATACATATTTTTTCACTAAATTATTATTTAGAAGAATGTGATTTTTGTGGGGAATTAGAAGTCTCACATCACTCATAAACTTTTATACTGATGTGTATGGCCTGTGTGTGTTTTAAGACTGGGTATTGGCTGAGTACAATAGCGTTGTGAATTATTAGTTAATTTTGTTATGACAAAGTATATGACAATCATCTTATGGAATGAAAGGTTCATTTTGAGAATATTGTTTGTTGGGGTTGGAAATTGGCATAATGAGAGAAAATCTATCTGTGGTGATCAGAGGATATGCAGCGGGCCACTTGTGCAGAAAATAAGGAAAAAGAGAACATTGATGCTCAGGTGGGACGCGTCCACATTTTTTCCAGCATGCTTATACCCAAGATCCAAGCTAAAGTTTCATGAACATTCAGGGAGAATCTTTGCTCCTAAGTTAAGTCTTACTGTAAATGGTCTCAAAACTACACAAAAGGGCATGTCCTTTTAGGTGACTCCAAATCTAGTTACATTGACTATAAAGATCATTCCTCACCTGTAAAAAATAACATGTCATGAACGTTTAGTTTTTGATAAAGAAGTAAATACTTTGGGAATTTAATTATTTTAATAAAGATAACTTCTCACTATATTCAAAGTTAATTAATATACACTTGAGTAATGATAGTGATATTGCTTAATTGATATAGAAATACACAAGTAAGTTCATGAGTCCAAACTCTTTATTACTGGAGTTGGTATAGATGTAGGAAGGTATGGACCATTAGGAGATGGGATCTAGATGCTGAAAGTATAATAGGAGTTGAAATTTTCCAGGATATTCACATTTTTTTTTGAAAAACTTTATTTTAATAACAAAGAAAAATGAACAAAATTTTAGTATTTTTGCATAAAAGTATAGGAATACATTTTTGTCAGTGCTTGACTTTTGTTTTTTTTCCCAAAGGTATGATCGTGTGCATTAAGGTCTTACTAGTTACAATGAGCAAAAGGTACATGTAAAACAAGACATAATCCGGAATTTACGGTCAAAGTTTTCTTGGTGTATAAGGATTGAGTTTACAATTGGATATTCACATTCATATACTGTATCAGGTAAGATTCTAGCACACATTTTCACGTTTCTTGTGCAACTTAGAAGCATCAAACTTTATTCTTACTCCAAAATGATGAACTTTTGCCCACTTTAATGACAATACCATCTCCAACTTTGAGCCAAAGAAAGCCTCTCTTATTTAAATTGTTTCTTTATATATAATCAATTATCTTGCTATTAAAAGTATTTGCTGTCTAATTGCTCCAGCCAGGACTTCCAGCACAAATTGGAAAGGAAGAGGTAAAAACATCACTCTTTGCAGAGGACACGATAGTGTACTTAAGTGACCCCAAAAATTCCATCAGAGAAATCCTACAGCTGATAAACAAGTTCAGCAAAGTGGCTGGATACAAAATTAACTCAAACAAATCAGTAGCCTTCCTATACTCAAAAGACAAAGATGTGAAGAAAGAAATTAGGGAAAAGGTACCCTTCACAATAGTCACAAAAACTATGAAATACCTTGGTGTGACTCTAACTAAGCAAGTGAAGAACCTGCATGACAAGAACTTCAAACCTCTAAAGAAGGAAATTGAGGAAGATCTCAGAAAATGGAAAGCTCTCCCATGCTCATAGATTGGAATCAACAATTTAAAAATGGCCATCCTATCAAAAGCAATCTACAGATTCAATGCAATCCCCATCAAAATTCCAACCCAGTTCTTCATTGAGTTGGAATGATCAATGTGCAATTTCATATGGAACAACAAAAGACCTAGAATAGTGAAATCCATCATCAACAACAAGAAAACATCTGCAGGAATCACTATCCCTGACCTCAAGCTATATTAAAAGACAATTGTGCTGAAAACTGCATGGTACTGGTACAGAAATAGGCATGTGGATCAATGGAAAAGAATAGAAGATCCAGAAATGAGCCCTCAGGTATATGGTCACCTGATTTTTGACAAAGGAGCAGTAAACATTCAATGGAAAAAGCACAGCCTATTCAACAAATGGTGCTGGTCCAACTGGCACTCAGCATGCAGAAGAATGAAAATAGACCCTTTCTTATCTCCCTGTACAAAGCTCAAGAGTAAGTGGATCAAAGATCTCCACATTAAACCAGATACACTGAAACTATTAGATGAGGAAGTAGGGAAAACCTTAGAACACATAGGCACAGGAGAAAATTTTCCAAACAAAACACCAATGGCTCAAGCTCTAAGGTCAAAGATTAACAAATGGAATTAATGAGATTGCAAAGTTTCTGTAAGTCTAAGGACATCATCAAGAAACAAAACAGCAACCAACAGAATGGGAAAAGATCTTTACCAACACCACATCAGATAGAGGCCTAATATCTAAGGTATACAAGGAACTCAAAAAACTAGAAAACAGAATCAAATAACCCTATTAAAAATGGGGTACAGAGCTAAACAAAACGTTCTAAGTTGAGGAACACCAAATGGCTGGCGAGGGTGCGGAGAAAGAGGAACATTTCTCCACTGTTGGTGGTGTTGCAAGCTAATACAACCACTCTGGAAATCTGTCTGGCGATACCTCAGAAAATTGGATATAGTACTACCTGAAGACCCAGCTATTCCACTTCTGGGCATATACCCCAGAGACACTTTAATACACAACAAAGATATATGCACCACAATGTTCATAGCGGCTCTATTTATAATAGCCAGAAGCTGGAAGGAACCCAGATGTCCTTCAGAAGATGAATGGATACAAAAATTGTGGTACATATACACAATGGAATACTACTCAGCCACCAGAAACAATGACTTAACCAAATTCTTAAGAAGATGGCTGCATCTATAGAATATCATTCTGAGTGAGATAACCCAGTCACAAAAGAACAGATATAATATGCAGTCACTGATATTCGGATGCTTACCCCAGAGGCTTGCACTCCCCCAGAAACAACTCACAGACTGTATGAAGTCCAGGAAATAAAGAAAACAAAAAAAAATATATTTACAAAACAAGAAGAATTTGACAATTTCCATGTTGCGTTTTGGTTTGCATGTACTTTACGCTCATTGTAACTATTAGGTTTTCAATGCATACTGTCAAGCCCTTGAAAAAATCAAGTACTGACTAAAAAATATATTCACATAGTTTTATGTAAAAATTATTTTAATATCTGAAAAAACAGCACTGACAAAAATGTATAATTTTAAGCAAAAAATGTTTAAAATCTGTACATTTATCTTTGTTTTGTAAAATAAAGTCGTTTAAAAAAAAGATTAACAAATGAGACTTAATGAGATTGCAAAGTTTCTGTAAGGCTAAGGATATTGTCAAAAAAAGAAAACGGCAGTCAACAGAATGGGAAAAGATCTTTACCAACTCCACATCTTATAGAGGCCTAATATCCAAGGTATACAAAGAACTCAAAGAGCTAGACACCAGAGAATCAAACAACCCTATTAAAAAATGGGGTAAGGAGGTAAACAAAACGTTCTCATTTGAGGAATATTGAATGGCTGAGAAACACCTGAGGAAGTGCTAAACATCCTTAGCCATCAGGGAAATGCAAATCAAAACAACCCTGAGATTCCACCTTACACCAGTCAGATTGGCCAAGATCCAAAACACAGATGACAGCAGATGCTGGCTAGGTTGCAGAGAAAGAGGAACACTTCTCCACTGTTGGTGGGGTTGTAAACTTATACAACCACTCTGGAAATCAGTCTGGCGATACCTCAGAAAATTGGACATAGTACTACCTGAAGACCCAGTTATTCCACTCCTGGGCATATACCCCAGAGATACTTTAATACACAACAAAGGTACATGTACCACAATGTTCATAGCAGCTCTATTCATAATAGCCAGAAGTTGGAAAGAACCCAGATGTCCTTCAGAAGATGAATGGATACAAAAATTGTGTTTCATTCACACAATGGAATACCACCAGAAACAATAACTTAACCAAAGTCTTAAGAAAATGGCTGCATCTATAGAATATCATCCTGAGTAAGATAACCCAGTCACAAAAAAACAGACATAAGATGCAGTCACTGATAGTGGATTCTATCCCCAGAGGCTTGCACTGTCCCAGAAATAACTCACAGACTGTGTGAAGTCCACGAAAAAAAGAAAAGAAAACAAAACAACAAGAACAAAAAAAAAAAACGTTTTGCTTAATCTTTACCCACCAAGAACACATTGACAAATTCCGGGTTATACCCTGTATTACATGTAGTTTGCTCATGGAAAAAAAAAAATCTTTACACACCAAGAAAACTTTGACTATATCCAGGTTACATCTTGTTTTACATGTACTTTATGCTCATTGTAACTAGTAAGATCTTAATCACATTATCAAATCTTAAAAAAAAACCCAAATACTGGCAAAAATGTATTATATACTTTTATGCAAAAAATGCTTAAAATCTGTACATTTATCTTTTTTTCAAATAAAGTTGTAAAAATAAAATAAAATAAAATAAAACTTTTAAAAAAGTTTTTGCTGTAAAATTTCATGCTTATATATTTTAATCAATATTATGAAACTAATTTGCCAGTACATAGAAGCATCACACACTGAAGTTTATCAGACATTCTATAATACTTCACGAACTTGCATGCAGTTAGAATTGGCATTAGAAATGTCTTCTAGATATGAAGCCTTCTGTTAATTTTAAACTTCCAGTTTCTAATAATGTGTTTCTTTACTGGCAGATCCAAAACTCCATGACAGAATTAGAACTTTAAAAATAATCTTTCAAACTAATTTTCTTCTTTAAAGAAAATGTTGTCAAATATTTCAGTGCCTTCTTCTCAGGAAGAATCCTTGTCTGTTATAATTCAGACAGAGTGATTGATGTATACACTCCTCGTGCAGGTTACCAAGAATCACATTATATATGTCTTGTCTACAAATGCTGCTATATTCCCAAAGGGATGTTTTCGTAGTGACTCACAAGCAAAATTTCGTTCTTATTGTTTTGTGGCCTAAGATCCAACCAGTGAATGGTTTACTCCAGTTTCTTTCAAAAGGGGATTTAGAGGCATAAATCTTTCAATTTTTATAGAAAATGTTTCATCTCCATAGGATTAAAAGCATGAATCAACTCAGAGTCTGAACAGAGTGATAATCCAAATGACATATAGTGTGTCATGCTGGGAACTCAAATTCTATGAATGAACTGTCTAGAAAGCAAAATGAGTCACAATGGAAATAAAGCACAAATCCTTTCCATGCCTCTGGGTTGTAAGTATTCCAGTTTCATTGATGATAATGTGTCAGGATCATGAGTAACACACACTAGGCTCATTTTTGCCAGAAACATCCAATATTTATCTTATCTTTTGTGACATTTGTGTAAAATTACTTCAAAAGGGTGACACATGTTTTAATTCCATAGAGTCACCTGCTTTGTCTGAACCATACATGAGAAACCAAATTTTGTCCTATTTATTTTTTAATTTTGATATGAAAAAATTTCAGAGGCTACAGAAAAATTCAGAGACTACAGTTATCATGGTCTAGTTAATAACCATTTATGTGAATTTTTTTCACTTTTTGCTGCAGTTCCTGGGTAATGATACCAGGACTATTCTGAAGACTTTGGATTATACTTACATTGGCCAAGGACTAACCTGAAAGGTTTCGTAGTCGTTTGTATGCTGTGTTTTCCAGGATTCTCTAGAATAACAGAATTTCTTGAATGAATCTCTCTCTCAAATATATGGGATTTATTAAAATACTTTGCAAGCTGTAGCCCAGCTAATGCAATATGTGTGGTAGTGAATGGAAATTCCCCCAAGAGTCTAGCAGTTGCTCAGTTCATAAGACTAAAAGTCTCAGCTGTTCTTCAGTATACATTATAATCACAGAGAAGTGGGCTCTAGTGTCAATGAAGAAATAGATTGCTAGCAAGGTGAAAGCAAACAGGCAAAGGACAAACCATCATATTTTTCATGTCCTTATACAGAACTTCCAGCAGAAGTTGTGGGCCAGATTAAAAATACATTTCCCACCTCAAAATCCAGAGTAAAGGCTACATTGTTTTTTCTCTCTTCAAGATCTAAATTTAGGTATGTATCTTACTGCCTCAAAGATCAATATTTGAAAGGTATCAACCTAATTCCTATTAAGCAGAAATCCCTTTGATGTGATACCCACTTTTGGATTATAGTTAATTACAGACCATCAAGTTATTTAGTTGTTCTTGACAAACAAGAATACCTGTCACATTTGGTAATACTTTGGCATTCTAAGGTATTTGAATTTATAATGGCTCTGCTAGATTTTCTAAATTGTATTTCTGCTGGAGATGGGAGGTCCCACTGAACAATTATTTCTTGGTAGAACTATGCTTTATGTCTCAGTTCTTCATGGTGTTTGTCAGATAAAACTCTTTATTAACTTTATTTTTCTGAAAAAAGTTTACTAGTGACCCCACTGCTCCTTACTGGAAGTATCTTTAAGGAATTTTAAGTAGGCAACTATATAGAGCTTTTCTCTTCTTCAACTGTTATTTGATTAAAAAAAAAAAAAAGAAGGATAGTGGGTCTAAAGTGATATTGTAATTCTTGTGGTCATTATGCCATGTGTTTTGCTGTCATTGACTGAATGTTTTTACTTTGAAAGCCTTTAACTCTCCAGAGGTTACCCACTTTATCTGTCATGTGAGTGAGTTCTAAAAGAATTACTTTAAGTCAAATTTTATTCCTAAACCATTTTATTTGCACAACTAAGGCCTTTGGAGAAAAAGGGGAAAAACAAAGAAAGGATGAAACACTTTCTTTAGTGGTCCATTTGGGTGATATGAGTGGAGATTTGAACCGAAAGACAGGATTGACCAATTAAGACCCTACCATGTAGGGCATCTTTGTATATTCTGATTTATTCCTTCATATCATATTTATATGAATAACAAAAGACTTATCAAAAAGACAATTTGAAAGCGCTGGTCATAAATTTTTATTAATGTGACACCATGAAATATTCACGCTGGTTTCAATTTCACTACCTTATGCTAACCATGTGCCAAGGATAAACAGTCTAATAGACACAGGACAAAACTCTATATTTTTTGAATTACATTTCAGAGGTATTGCTCATAAATACTTGTCAGAGTTTTATTCAAAATGTCAAATGAAGTGCAAATTGATCATGTTAGGACAATGAACAACAATATATCAACATTACTACAAGATATTACAGCAGACATGCTAGTGATTAAAAGAGCAAAATCAAACCTAGGTTTGAATTACATATTCTAGCGATTTTGGTGACAATTAGTGCTAGTCATCACACACATGTTTATAAACAAGTTTTTATTTCTGTATTAATTATATGTTTTGTATACACATATTTATATTTCTGTGCACTATATTATTAGTTTATATAAATGCCCTCAAGGATAAATATAATTTTTAATTAGTGAACTTTTCCCATTGTTCTTATCTATATCACAAGAAAAACAAGGAAGAAAAATCTACTGGCATTTCCTATCTAGTGAATATATTTTATCCAATTGTTAAAATTCAAATTGTCTCACCGTTTATAAAATACATTCACAATCGAATATGCACCCCTAAAAACTCATTCCCCAGAAACCACTGGCTTTCCATCACCAGGAAACATTTCTGAGTGTGTGTATTGGTAATTAGCTGTAGTGCAATGTCTTAATTCTTGAGCATGATCCTTTTGAGTCACCCTGTCACATAGGTTGTAGCTATAAACAATGCCAGTCAAGGTTACTGGAGCAAAGCAAATAGCAAAATAGAATAGAAAAACACACCTATGTTGGTCGATATGAATATCTGCATGCTTCCAGACCATGCATCTTGCCTAGACTGGTGATGTCAGAAGAGACTTTTGGGATGAACAGCAGCCTCATTTTGCAGTTGAGAAAGTTCAAATTCAGGGATATGGAGATGTTCTGGGTCAGACAGCTAATTAGTGGCAACAGCAAGGTGAAAACCCTGGTTTCACAATTCACAGCCTGCTGCACTCCTGACTCATCAGCTGCCTGTTCTTTTGACTACAGATAAGAAATCAAAGTCTCCCTGTTGTGAGGAGCAGCACCTTGCAATTAACCAGGAGTCTTCCTTTTCCTTTGTGTCTTTTTTTTTTTTTTTTTTTTAATTTCTTATGTGTAAACATGAGGAGAGCCATCAAAAATTTTAGATGTATTGGAAACTGCCTATTTTTATATGGGGGTTATGAAGTTATACACAAAAACCCAGTTCTCTTGTTTCAATGATCCTGGGTCACGCACACATGTAGTGAAAGATAGGTGAACTTAGTAGGCTGTATGTTAGGTCCTACTAAATCACACCCTAGCTCAATTTCACAGTAATCTAAAACTAAAAATAGTATGGCATTTTTCTCTTCTTTATATCAACTGATTTCTGGGTATCCCTGGCCATCTTTAAGTTTCCTTGCCTTTCCTTGTCCTCATGATTATAATTCTGCCAGAGCATGGCCAGCTTAGAAATGCTCCAAAAGGGTTTTCTTTTGCCTGATAAAATCCTTGTGAATGCACACAGTGAGGACAGGTATTTGTGCTTGATGTTAAGGTCTGTGGAAACATTATTTTATATAAAATGAATATTCAATGTCTCTTGGACAGGCTTTGGTTTCCATTTGCTATTTAATAGAAAAGAATACATACCTCTTGTTTAAAATCATCCTGATCAAAGGTTATTTAATTCAAAAATAACTTTCAGTTTTCTTTTTTCTATTCAGATTGTGTTACTAAATACCAAGACACAATTATTTTCAGGGCCATTTTTAGAAAAGGTAATGATGTTTCATATTAATTTAGTTGATTCTACTAAAAATGGCCTTGAAAATATTTAGAGCTGATTGTCTTGTAAAATAGTTTGAAAATGTGCAAATGTTGTGATGTTCTCTTAATGCTGGTGTGCAGCTGTGGAAATAGCTTACTTTCAGTGGGATACTTGATAGAGAATGATAGCTAAGGCTGTGAAGAATATGGAATTCAAACATAGCAGGTTCTGTTGGATTTTGGTTTTTGCCTTCTGGCTGAGAACTTGTTTGTTACAAATTGTCTGAGATGTCAAGATTCTATTTGAAGGCTGCATCAACAAGGTGCAAGTTCATATACTCTTCTAATACATTCCTATCTGCTTTATGTTGTTATAAGCCCTTAAGCTCCTATTTTTTAATTGAACAAGTTTATGTTAAAAACAAACAGAAATAAATGTACAGATATTAAAAGCATTTTTGCATAAAAGTATATGAATACATTTTTGTCAGTACAGGATTTTTTAAAAAAAAAGTTTGATAATATGCATTAAAATCTTACTAGCTATAATGAGCACAAAGTACATGTAAAACAAGATATAACCTGGAAATAGACAAGGTTTTCTTGGTGTGTAAAGATTAAGCATAATGATATTTCATTTTTTTTCTTGGTCTTTGTTTTTCTTGAACTTCACAGAGTCAGTGAGTTGTTTCTGGGGTGTTCAGAGGTTTATGGTGTTAGTATCCAATTATCAGTGACTGCATATTATATCTGTTCTTTTGTGACTGGGTTACCCCACTCAGGATGATATTCCCTAGACGCATCTATGTGCTTATGAATTTCATAAAGTCCTTGTTTCTGATAGTTTCTGATAGCAGAGTAGTACTCCATTGCGTAAATATACTACAAAATTTCATATCCATTCATCTACTGAAGGACATCTGGGTTCTTTTCATCTTCTCGTTATTATAAATAAGGCTGCTAAGGACATTGTGGTGCATGTATATTTTTTTATGTTGGAGTGTCTCTAAGGTATATGCCCAGAAGTGGAATAACTGGGTCTTCAGGTAGTACAATGTCCAATTTAATGAGGAATTGCCAGACTGATTTCCAAAGTGATTGTATTCGTTTACAATCGCACCAACAGTGGGGAAGTGTTGCTCTTTCTCCTAATCCTCCCCAGCATCTGTTGTTATCTAAAATTTTGTACTTAGCCATTCTGACTGGTGTGAGGAGGAATCTCAGAGTTGTTTCAATTTGCATTTCCCTGATGGCTAATGATGTAGAGCACTTCCTTAGATGCTTCTCAGTCATTCGATATTCCTCAATTGAAAAATTTTGTTTAGCTCTGTATCCCATTTTTTAATAGGATTGCTTGATTCTCTGGTGTCTACATTCTTGAGTTCTTTGTATACCTGGGATACTAGGTCTTTATCAGATAAGGGGTTGGTAAAGATCTTTTCCTACTTTTTTGGTTGCTGTTTTGTTTTCTTGACAGTGTCCTTAGCCTTACAGTAACTTTGCAATCTCATTAAGTCCCATTTGTCAATATTGGACATTAGAGCACAAGCCATTGGTGTTTTGTGCAGGAAAATTTCTCCTGTCCCTATGTGTTCTAAGGTTGTCCCTACTTTCTCTTCTGATAGCTTCAGTGTACTTGGTTCAATTTGGAGATCTTTCATCCACTTGTACTTGAGCTTGGTACAAGGAGATAAGAAAGTATCTATTTTCATTTTTCTGCATGCTGAGTGCCAGTTGAACCAACACCATTTGTTGAAGAGGCTGTCTTTTCCTACTGAATGTTTATAGCTCCTTGGTCAAAAATCAATTGAGAATATATGTGAGGGTTCATTTCTGAATCTTCTATGCAATTCCATTGATCCACGTGCCTATCTGTTTACCAGTACCATATAGTTTTCAGCACAATTGCCTTGTAATATAGCTTGAGGTCAGGGATAGTGTTTCCCACAGATATTTTCTTGTTGTTGAGGATGGATTTCGCTATTCGAGATTTTTTACTATTCCTGATGAAATTGAGCATTGCTCTGTCCAACTCTATGAAGAATTTGGTTGGAATTTTGATGGGGAATGCATTGAATCTATAGATTGCTTTTGGTAAGATGGCCATTTTTACAATATTCATCCTTCCAATTCATGAGCATGGGAGATCTTTCCATTTTCTGAGATCGTCCTCAATTTTCTTCTTCAGATATTTGAAGTCCTTGTCATAAAATTCTTTCACTTGCTTAGTTAGAGTCACACCAAGGTATTTCATATTTTTTGAGTATTCTTAAGGGTATCTTTCCCCTAATTTGTATCTCTGCATGTTTGTCCTTTTAGTAGAGAAGGGCTACTGATTTGTTTGAGTTAATTTTATATCCAGCAGCTTTGCTAAACCTGTTTATCAGCTGTAGAAATTCTCTGGTGGAATTTTTGTGGTCACTTTCATACACTATCATGTCATCTCCAAACAGTCATGTTTTTACTTCTTCCTTTCCAATTTGTATCCATTTGTTTTCCTTTTTCTGTCTAATTGCTCCAGCCAGGACTTCCAGTATTATGTTGAATAGGTACGGGGAGAGTGGGCAGCCTTGTCTAGTCCAGGATTTTAGTGAAATTGCTTCAAGTTTCTCACCATTAACTTTAATGTTAGCTAATGGTTTGCTGTATATTGCTTTTATTATGTTTAGGTATGGGCCTTGGATTTCTGTTCTTTCTAAGACTTTTAACATGATGGGGTGTTGAATTTTGTCAAATGCTGTCTCAGCATCATGTGTTTATTTATTTATTTTTAGTGTGTTTATATGGTGTATTATGTTGATGGATTTCCATAAATTAAACCATCCATGCATCCCAGGGATGAAGCCTTCTTGATCATGGTGAATGATCATTTTGATGTGTTATTGGATTCGGTTTGCAAGAATTTTGTTGAGTATTTTTATATCCATGTTCCTAAGTGAGATTATTCTGAAGTTCTCTTTCCTTGTATGGTATTTGTTTACTTTAGGAACAAGGGTTATTGTGGCCTCGAAAAGTGAGTTAGGTAGTGTTCCATCTGACTCTATTTTGTGCAATATTTTGTAGAGTATTGAGATTTGGTCATCAATAAATTTCTTATAGAATTCTGTACTGAACCCATCTTGACCTGGGCAATTTTTTTTTTTTATGTTGGGAGGCTTTTGATGACTGCTTCTATTTCTTTATGTGTTATGGAGTATTTAGATGGTTTAACTGGTCCTGGTTTAACTTTAGTATCTGGTATCTGTCTAGGAATTCATACATTTCATCCAGAATTTCCAGCCTTCTTTAGTATAGGATTTTGTAGTAGGATCTGATGCTTTCTTGGTTTTCCTCAGTTTCCACTTTTTTTTTTCTGATTTTGTTAATTTTGATACTCTCTCTTTGCCCTCTAGTTAGTCTGGCTAGGGGTTTATCAATCTTGCTAATTTTCTCAAAGTACCAGCACTTGGTTTTGTTGATTCTTTGAATGTTTTTTTTTTTTTTCTATTTGGTCAATTTTCGCTCTGAGTTTGATTATTTCTTGCCATCTACACCTTTTGGGTGTATCTGCTTCATTTTTTTTTTCTAGAGCATTCAACTGTGCTTCAAGTTTCTAGTGTATGCTCTCTGCAGTTTCTTTTTAGAACCACAGTGCTATGAGTTTTCCTCTCAGTACTGCTTTCATTCTATCCCATAGGTTGGGGTATGTTATGTTTTCATTTTCTGTAAATTCTATAAAATCTTCAATTTTTTAATTTATTCTTTGTCCATGCTATTTTTTAATAGAGCATTGCTTAATTTCCATCTGTATGTGGACTTTTTGTTGTCTTTGTTGTTATTAATGACCAGGCTTAGTCCATGGTGATCTGATAGAATGAATGGGAGTATTTCTATCTTCTTATATCTATTGAGGATTGTTTTGTGACCAATCATATTGTCAATTTTGGAGAAGGTGCTGTGAGGTGCTGCAAAGGTGTATTCTGTTGTTTTAGGATGAAATGTTCTGTAGATGTCTATTAATTCCAATTAATTCATAACCTCTGCTAGTTTCATTGTGTTCTTGCTCAGGTTTTGTTCCATGATCTGCCCATTGATGAAAGTGAGGTGTAGAGGTCTGCTTCTATTATTGTGTGGGGTGCAATGAATTTTTTGACCTTTAGTAGGGTTTTTTTTATGAATATGGGTGCTCTCGTATTTAGAGCATATATGTTAAGTACTGAGTGTTCCTTCTGACAAATTTTCTCTGTAGTGTGGGAAAATGTATTTTCTTATATTTTTGGTAACTTTTGTTTGAAAATCTACTTTATTAGCTATAAGAATGACTATTCCAGCTTATTTCTTGGGGCTGTTTACTTGGAAAATATTTTCCCAACCTTTTACTCTGAGATAGTGTCCATATTTTTTCGCTGAGATGAGTTTCCTGTATGCAGCAAAATGCTGGATTCTGTTTAAGTATCCGGTCTGATAGCCTATGTCTTTTATTGGGGAACTGAGTCCATTTATATTAACAGATATCAAGGAATAGTGGTTGTTTCTTTTTTCCTGCTATTTTTGCTTGTAGAGGTGGAATTGTGCCTGTGGGTCTTTCTTATTTTGGTTTTCTTGCTTAGGTATTTTCTTGTTTTTATTAGGATATAGTTTCCCTCCCTGTATTGGGTTTTCCACCCATAATACATTTTAGTGTTGGCTTTGTGGTCAGATATTGTATAAATTTAGTTTTGTCCTGGAATATCTTGGTCACTCCACCTATGGTGATTGAGAGTTTGGCTTAGTATAACAGCTTGTGCTGACACTTATATTCTCTTAGGGTCTGGATGATGTCTGTCTAAGATCTTCTAGCTTCATAGTCTCTGTTGAGAAGTCGGGTGTGATTCTGATTGGTCTGCCTTTATATGTTACATAATCTTTTCCCCTTGCTGCTTTTAGTATTCTTTCTTTGCTTTGGGCATTTGGCATTTTGACTATTATATATCAGGAGGAATTTCTTTTCTGTTCCACTCTATTTTGAGTTCTGTAGACTTTTTTTATGCTCATGGTCATCTCGTTCTTAAGGGTAAGAATGTTTTCTTCTGTGATTTTGTTGAAGATATTTACTGTGCCTTTTAGCTGATATTCTTTGCCCTTGTCTATTCCTTTGATCTTAGGTTTGGTCTTCTCATTGTGTCCTGGATCTCCTGGACATTTTGGGTTAGAAGCTTTTTGGCTTTTGCATCTTCTCTGACTGTTTTATCTATGTTTTCAATATTGTCTTTGGCCCCTGAGATTTTCTTCCATCTCTTGTAGTCTGTTTGAGATGCTTGCATCTGTGACTCCTGATTTCTTCTTTAGACTTTCTACCTCCAGTGTTGTCTCTTTTAGTGTTTTCTTTGTTGTTTCAATTTCCATTTTAAATGTCTTCTTCAATTTTGTCATCTCTTTGGTTCAGTTTTCCTCTAGTTCTTTGATTGTTTTTATTGTTTCTCTTCAAAAGCTTGCATTTCTTTACGCTTTTTTTCCTGTTCTTGTTTAAAGGTCTCCATCATCATCTTGAGTTATGATTTTAGGTTTGAGTCTTCTTTTTCTGGAGTGTTTGGCATTTTGCTGTTTGTTGTGAGCTGGGTTCTGATGTTGCCAGGTTGTCTTGGTTTCCATTGGGTAACTTCTTTTGCTTTCTTTTGGCCATCTTGTTGTTTGTGATTATAGGTTGTCTTGTTGTCAGTGATTCGTTCTCATCTCTTCTGTGTACCTGGCCTGTGTTCCTGTGTCTCCACTGTTTTATGTGGCAAATGAGTGTTTATTCTGCATGCAAGGGCCTCTGGTTTGAAACCGAGTCACTACGGCAGAGTATCTGTTCCTCTAAACCAATCAGGGTGCCATGCTTTATGTGTGCTCAGCCCAGACCTCTCTGCACCCCGGACCGTCGCAGCACAGTCTCACCAGACCTGCATCTCTGGATCTCAGCTGTTCCTGGTGGCCTTAAGCTTTTTTTTTTTTTTTTTTAACAGTAATCAGTACATTCTTATGTTTCTATCATTGCTTTAATTTCCTTGATATTACATCACTTTTCTCTAGAAACTTTACAAGGATTCTTGTAATATAAATGGAAGTGGAGAAAACTAAACTCTATACGTGGAAACTAAAGAAACCTATTTTCAATTATGTCTGGACCATGGTTATGTTCCACAGTGAACACAATGATGCCATCATAGTGAATGATTCATTCTAATAAGCTGTAAAATGGAGTCGAAATTTTTTAGAAGAAAGTTTTACATCATAATTAATTTCATAGTAATAATGCAGGTAGCATTATGAGCTATGTTTCTAGTAGCTGTTGCAATGATCTCAAGGTAACTAGCGTTTCTCACAGCACAGTGTGTACTGTGTATTAAGGTACTAGCACTGTGTGTACAGATATGGAAGAAATCCCATATTAAAATGAAGAATATGCTTACTACCCATCTGATCACACACCGATGCCTTACTCATTCAGAGGACTGTAGTAAGTGCAGCACAGTCGGTACACTGCTTAGGTCTGTAATAAAGGAAGGCATCTGCATGCATAAGTGCACAGGAGGATTCTCCCAAGACCCTCCTTTGGAAATTAAGAGAATGCTGTTTTCTCTCTATCCATTGCATGATTTATTGTAGCCTTTCCAAGGAGCAGCACCCAGCAGAGAAATTGTACTTGGAGTTGTCTTGCTGATTCCTTCATAAATCCCTCTTTTTGAATGATTTATAACATGGTTGTTTTTACCCACTTCTCCCTAAAACTTGGCACATGGGTCCTTCCACGGTGAATCATTATTTCGTCACATTTAATTTATACCACTTCAGATCAACTAGAGAACCACAGCGGGTGTGGGGAATGTCATATGGGACACTGGAAATTCTGTGTAGCTAAAATAGGGCAGTTGCCACCAGGAAGCAGATAATAATTATCATCTGAACATCCTTTTAAAAATCCCCACTGGACAAAATGAACATGTAGCATGTTGTAGAGCAAGCCAGTGCTCTTCCCCACACCAAATTCATGTCTGACTCAGTGAGGCATATTTGCAAATAAAAATTGCAACCCTAAGGCCCTGCTTATAAGTCAAAAGAATCAAATTACAAAAATGATTTAATTAGCTCTGTCTATAAACAGAATGAATTGATTTAACTAAAAATTCCAAACACTTTATGTAGATTTACAGGGAATGTCCATTATTCAAGTAAACTCTCTCTGTCAAGGGATGTCTGGGCATCCGCAGGATGTAGAAGCATCCACATGAGGCTCCCTTTGCAACAATGCAGAATTCAAAGGGCATAATTCAGGTCTGTTTCCATCATTACTCTAAAGGAACACCCAGAGATGGATTAGAATTTAGATGTAGCTGGGGAGAACTCATATCCCCAAGGGTGTTGAATCTTTATAGGGGAGCTATTATGAAGATCTCAAGGAGGAAGGATTGCTTGAAATTGTTCAAGGTCTGCTAACAAAAGTTGAAGAGGATGTGCAAAGATACCTTTAGAAACTAATTATTTGGTCTGCAAATGGACATACAGGGGAGGCTGATGATGGCAATGGGATGAATGCTGTTTCCAGTGTAAAGACAATTCCAGGCTTGGAACTTCAAGATATAGTGTCTGTATTGCTTTTATTTCCCTTGCTTTTGGATGCATATTTCTTTCCATTTCTGTCAAAAGAAACTATAATATTTACCCACACATTGTTACACAGATATGTCTTTGAGCTATTTACCACAGTTTGATTTTACAGCTCACAGGTGGGAACAATTCTCAAATAGGATTTTCACTTTAATTTTGGACAATTTTTCAATGTCCTCAAAAATCAACATTCAGAATCATGTAAATCGTTTATGATCAACAGGCTAGAATCAGTGGATTTTTGCATAGTATGAAGAAAGTGGTCTTTAGGGAACATTAGAAAATAAAATGGTGTTGTTGTTCTTTGTCCTGTTAGGGTCCATCTCTGCTGGCCTCTTATTCCTTATAGTAGCATTAAGAAGGTGGTAAGAACTTTAAAATCAGGGCATGCTGAGAGAGCATTGTAGACATTGCCCTTGGAATAAAGTTGTGATGGTTTGCATAGAAATGGTCCCCATAAAGCTGTGTGTGAATGATTGGCACAAAGAGAGTAGTCTGTTAGGAGCGGTGACCCTGTAGAGTTGGTGTGGGACTGTTAGAGGAGGTCTTGCCAAGTCTGGCCCATGTTTCTCACTCATGCTCTACTGCCTTCTGATCAAGATGTAGAACTCTCAGCTACTTTTCCAGCCCCATGTCTGCTGGAATGTGCCATGATTATCAGTGTGATGATAATGGATGATGCCTTTGGAACTGTAAGTCCTAATGAAGTGTTTTTTTTTTCTTCATAACAGTTGTTCTGGTAATACTATCTCTTCACAGTGATACAAAACCTAACTACGACAGGAGTGATATGTATCTCAGGGTTCCCAGGTGATAACTATCATGAGATAGTTATCATACAAACAGAGACCTGGCCTCTTCAACCACATCCATATTTTTGTTGTTGTTGTTGTGTTTACAGAGTGACTTCTCCCTCTTCCATTACTGGGAGTCATTCTCGAGAAGGATGGTACTGAAGCTGGTACTATGCCCACAAATGTCCAGAACTTGGAGCTAATTAAATACCTTCACTTTAATTTCTTATATTATTTCATTAGGATTATTCTTTGAAAGCCCCATACATACAAAAAGCATATCCTTATTGTCTTTCCTAACCCTTTTCATCTTTCATATATTCTTATAAAATCCCATCTACCACAAACTCCTTTCTCCAAACTCATACATTTTTTTTTTTAAATTTACTTTGTGGTTTGTAGAGTGTAAGCAGTGGTATCTCTGAGCATTAGCTTGAATGATACCTAGTGAACTTCACAATCAGTATCAACTAAGGGCAAAGATGCCCTGTTGACCAAAGTCTATCAATAGTTTAAACTTGTGAATGAGGCCTCTTGGACCTTTCCCATCCATGCCTGCATCGGTTGGTCCATTTCTTTGTAGACCTAAAACAGATATTTCCATCTGGTTTCAGTTTATGATTTCAGTGGCTGTGTCTGCCAAATAGATGATATTTTTACAACCCCTTTCTTTTTGGTTCCAATTTTATGTTCTGTCTATTCTATCTTTTGAAGTGCCCCTAAGCCTTAGATGGGTTTGAATAAATGTCGTATTTAGGAAAGAATACTTAGCCATCCCTGGTTCTCAATATCTTGAATGTGCATGACTCTCTGCATTCACTACAGTTGACGGGAAAGAGGAGATTAAAAAGAGGCTTTCTAGCTCCATCCTGCATATTTTCTGACTGCCACACAATAAAAGGAATAAGAAAAAACCAGTGCAACATCTTGCTACAGTGTTAATTTTATGTTGAGCTACTTATTTCTGTCATTCTTAGTAGATTTAACAGTCCTCTGTGCAATCTGTAATAAGTATTTTTACTCTTTCAAATGGCTTTCATGTTTTATTAAGTAGTAAAGGAAGCCATGATTTAACCAGAAGCTTTGAATGATTATAATGGTTCCTAGGAAGTACAGTGGCATTCTATTCCCATATCCCCCATTAGCTAACATGAATCATAGCAATGGAATGAACTGAAGACATGCCCCTTTGACAATCCATCTCTGGTTGTTTCACCCAAAATATAGCTTTTGAAATTTCAGATCATTCAAAATAATTTCATTTTACTCAGTTGAAACATCTTTGATTATATGCATTTTCTTTGTTAGTGATCATTACTATGAGAACAAACTTCAGGAATTTCTGATTGTACAGTGGATAAACATTTGCCACTTATATTTAATTATACTATATATATTATGAGAAGAATAAATGTAATATTTCTTTAATTTATGCAAATATTACATTTATTCACTTTTGACTTGTGTTAAAACAGCATTTCAGAATAATCATTTTGAATGTGGTTATTCTATATCAAATTCAAGCAATAATATAATGAAGCAATTTAGACAAATACAATATTTAAATTTTGATGATTGTCTATTGGGTTCAAGGAGAAGTTAAGAAAACCCACTTTAAAGACAGAGATTTAAAATGAAAGCTTCATTCTTTGAGTGCTGTGATCTAGACTACATCCCTGAAGTGAAATTGTACATCATACTTACAGAATGAGACCACAAAGTGAGGGGAACCAGTTCGGCCATAGCATTGTCTTATCACACCTTTACACAAGGGGTTGAGCAAAAAATTTTCAACTGTGTGGTTCTGCCTCAACTCCTGGTGGCTCATCACAGTAAAGGAGTAATGCTGGTAATTGGAACTTATACACTCTTGACTCAGATCCTTTGTGGTACAGCCCCATTATGGTCATTGAGCCAAGAACTCAAAATGGTAAGGGAACAAAGGAACGAACAAGCTGAATTAGGTCATGGCACATAATCAGTTATATACATTTATTACTTGCATACATTAGTTTAGATAACAGCAAATTCTTATTTTATGTTCTTTACTGGTTAACAGACAAACAAAAATATATAGAATAACAGGATAGGTGTTGGTTCCTAGGCCTGGGAACATGAAGTCATTTTGATCCTGCCTACAAGATGGAGAAATTTTCCATGAAGTAGCTGAGCTCAGACCACTGTCTCATTATAATCAGCCAATGAAATATTTTCTTTTCAAGATGTTGAAATTGGTGTTTCCAATTGACCATGTAATACAATAGTTATTTCTTATTATTATTTTAAATTATTCTCTCAAATCATTTTTATTTAGTATATATCTCTTCATGGTCTTGGTTGTAAAATTTGGGGCTTTGAAGATAATGCTATAATTGACAACAGATTGTAGTAATGTGTGCATCCAGTGAGCTTTGAACACTCATACAAACTCAGTAAATATCATTAAAGTAAGAAAAGATGGACATAAACTGCCCATGAGCCACAACATTTCTACTAAGTCTATTTTAACTGTTCCACTCTCTCCTGACATTCCTCAACAGAAATAGATTTCTGCCATTATAAAATAGTGTGAAATGTGCAGAATTTTACATAAGTGATATTTATATTGTATGTATCCTGTATTCTTTTTTAGATTAAGTAAGATTATGGTTATGCGGATAGATCCACCTCATTGAATTTTATTCATGTTTTATTTTTATTGAACAATGTCAGTAAGAACGGTTTTGTATTCATCCCTTGTTGTGTGGACTTCCCTATACACCTAGTGGGAGTTTTAAAGATGAAACATTTCCAATTTTATAAAGCTTTTCAATTCAACTTTGTGGATGAAGCATCTGGTATTGTATATTAAAATCACTTCTTGCACCACAGACACAAGGCTTTTCTCAAGATTTCATATATAATTGTATAGATTACAACTTACATTTTTCCTTTGATCTACACAAATTTATTTCATACAACATGCGAAATCTAATTTTTATTTCTTCTATGTCTGTATATTATATTATACATATTTGAGAGTATGTGTATGGGTGTGGTATATGGGTGTTTTATGTATGGTGAAGTATGTTTTCTTTTTGGTAAGTAAAGTGCTGTGTGTGTATGTGTGTGTTTGTGTGTGTGTGTGTGTGTGTGTGTGTGTGTGTGTTTATGTGCAAAAATCTCTATAGTTTTATCTGTTGAGGGACGTCTGTGTTCTTTACAGCTTCTGGCTATTATAAATAAGTATAACTGTGATAATGAATATGTCCTTGTTATATGTTGGAATATCTTTCAGGTATATGTTTAGGAGTGGTATACCTGGGTCCTCAGGCAGCAGTATGTCTACTTTTCTTAGGGACTGCCAGACTAAATTTCAGAGTGGTTGTGCCAGCTTTCAATCCCATCAGCAATGGAGGAGTGTAACTCTTTCTCCACATCTTTGCCAGCATTTGTTGTCACATGAGTTTTTATGTTAGCCATTCTGACTGGTGTGAGGTAGAATCTCAGTGTTGTTTTAATTTTCATTTCCTCGATGACTGGAGATGTTGAACATTTCTTTAGTTGCTTCTCAGCCATTTGGTATTCTTTTAGGTGAGCATTTTTGTTTAGCTCTGTACTCTATTTTTAATAAATTTATTTGGTTCTCTGGAGTCTTACTTCTTGAATTATTTGTAGATATTGAATATTAGCCCTCTATTGGATACTGGATTAGTAAAAATCTTTTCCTATTCTGTAGGTTGCCATTTTATCCTATTGACAGTTTCCTTTGAGTTACAGAATCTTTTCATCTTTACAAGAACCCATTTGACAATAGTTGATCTTAGGGACTGAGCCATTGGTGTTCAGGAATTTCCCCCATGTGCAGATGTGTTTGAGGCTCTTTCTCAATTTATCCTCTAATAGATTCAGTGTATATGGCTTTATATAGAGGTCTTTGATCAACTTGGACTTGAGCTTTATACAAGGAGATAGGAATGGCTCATCTTAAAGAACTGCTTTTCCAGTTGTACTGGCTGGTTTGTGTGTGTGTGTGTGTGTGTGTGTGTGTGTGTGTGTGTGTGTGTGTGTCAATTTGACACTAGCTGGAGTTATCACAGAGAAAGTAACCTCACTTGAAAAAATGCTTCCATGAGATCTAGCTGTAAGGCATTTCCTCAATTAGTAATCAATGGTGGGAAAGGCCATCTTGTTTTGTGCCATCCCTGGGCTGGTAGTCTTTCGTTCTATAAGAAAACAAGCTGATCAAGCCAGAAAAAGCAAATCAGTAAATAATATCCCTCCATGTCCCCAGCACCTGGTCCTGCTTCTTAACCTACTTTAGTTCCAGTCCTGACTTCTTTTGGTGATGAAGCTCAATGTGGTATCTAAATGAACCCATTTCTTCCCAACTTGCCTCTTGGTCATAATGTTTGTTCATGAATAGAAAACCTACAAAGACACCAGTATTAGCAAAATACTTTATAATTCTTTTGATTTGATGGTATGGTATGACATTTCCAACCTTCACATTTATAGTTTTGCATCATTTTATGTAAATCCTATTTAAGTGACATACAGCAGAATGTATAAGATAGAATGGAAATGAAGGCCTTTTAATCACCATTTAACTTATTTGGATTCTATGTTCTTTTGCATTAATTAAAAATATTTTATAGTTCCAAGATTAATTCCCAGCATCCACATCAGGTGTCTCATAGCAACATGTAACCACAGCTCCAGGCATTTATTGCCCTCTAGTGGTCGTTGTAGGCTCTCATACACACATAAGTAAAAACATTGAGTTTTAGCAATGTATATTTTGTCATTCGAACTACTTGTCAGTTAAGAAGACAAAGAAGTTAAACCTTAGAATTCTTGACAGGAATTATTATTAATGGAAGGCACCAGGCTTTTTGTATTCAGAACATAAATGCATTTATGGAAACTGCTTTTGGTACACTAACTTCACTGTTCTATGTTTAATTTTTTATTTATTTTTTTATCTTTTAACTTAAAATATATTATTAGCCCATCCAACTCACCTCAAAGACAGTTGCTCATCACGCCGATCCTCCTTGTTTGCCCTGACTTGTGTTCTACCTGTGATCAACTCCTCCTTTTTCTCTACAGTTTAGCATGCCTCCAAGAGAGGACAATCAAACAGGACAAAATAAGCTACAATAAAACAAGGTGAAAGTCCTCATATCAAGGCTGGAAAAGGCGTCCCAATAAGAAGGAATGGGCTCCAAAAACAGACAGGAGTCAGACATACTACAGCTTACAATGTTAGTATTCTCAAAAGAACACCATGCTAACAGCCACAACATATATTCAGAGGACCTGGTAGGGACGCATTCAAGCCACATGCTTGCTACATCAGTGTTTATAAAGCCATGTGTGTCCTATTTACTTGAATTGGTGGGCCATGTTCTTCTAATATTTTCCACTTCTCTGCACCCTAATGTATTTCCTCTGCCTTCTCCTCATGTCTCTAATATGTGAGGGGAAGGACCCTACTGTAGCCTCTCATTTAGACTCTTTCTGCATAATGTCTGGTTGGGAGACTTTGTATGCATGCACCTGCCATCTGCTGGTGGAGCAAGCCTCTCTGATGATGACTGGACAAACACCAATCCAAAAGTATAGCAGAATATCATTAGAAATCGCTTCAATAATTTGGAAACTTGCGTTTGGTTCTACCTTAGTCTTTGGGATATCCAGGCTCAATTTCTTGGCCATCTAGACAATGTAAGGAACAGGTTCTATCTCCTGGCCTAGACTTCAACTTAAACCAACTATTGATTGACCACTCCCAGAAGTTCTATGCCAGCATTTCAGTAGCACATCTTGTATGCAAGACAAGTTAGAAGCAGAGGGGTTTTGGCTGGGTTGGTATGAAGAGTTCTCTTTTCATAGGCTACAGAATTCTTTCTCACACCAAAGAGAATAGAATGGAGGTATAAATATCCAATGAGCTGTGCTGAAGTTGTCCTCAGCCATGGAGTCAAGCTGTCAGTTTTCCAAGAAGAACCTTCTGCCCTAGCATCAGTTTGGGTTGTGTATGGATCTCCACGGGATGTCTTTGGCAAACAATTCAGCCAAAT
Organism: Micromys minutus; assembly: GCF_963924665.1. Classification (NCBI taxonomy): domain Eukaryota; kingdom Metazoa; phylum Chordata; class Mammalia; order Rodentia; family Muridae; genus Micromys; species Micromys minutus. Next base: position 71,460,093 of record NC_137974.1, read on the forward strand.
ATAAGCCAGTTCCACCACTGAATGCCATTCCTGGCTATAAAAGGTGGCTAATTCTGACTCAATATTGTTCCATTCTACAAGTCCTTAATAAGCTCATCTTCATAGATTCCAGGAAGTTTCCCTTACATTATGTTTCTACACCATCCCCAAAAGCTGCCCAACCTAATCTGTCTCCTACCATGGTCCCTCACTCCACAACCCTCCAGTCCACATACAGATTCCATTCCATGCCCTACCTACCATAACATAATGCTACTTTTTACCTAACTTTGGTAGGTCTGTCGATTACAGCTTGATTGTTCTTTATTGAGAACTAAAATATACTTATAAGTGAATACACACTACTTTTTTGTCGGTCTGGGTTACCTTACCCACGGTGATTATTTCTAGCTGTATCTATTTTCCTGAAATTTTCATGATGTCATTTTTATTTAACTACTGAGTAATCCTGCTGTGTATAAATATACCAAATTTTTTTTTCATTCTTCAGTTGTGGGATATACAGGTTGTTTTCAGTTTCTGGATATTACATTTCAAGATGCAAGGATCATAGTTGAGCAAATATCTGTGTGTTAGGTTAGAATATCCTATGGGTACATGGCCAAAAGTGGTATATTTGGGTCTTTAAGAGAATCGATTCTCACCTTTCTGAGAGTCATAACATTAATTTTTATAGTGTCTATACAATTTTGATCTTCCTACAGTAATGACGGAGTGTTTTTCTTGCTGAAAATCCTCACCAGTAAGACTTGTAACTTGTATTATTGACCTTAACCATCCCAATACGTGTAAGATGGAATTTCAAAGTTTTGACCTGCACTTCCTCAATGGCTAAGGATGCTGAACATTTTTAAATGATTTTAGCCATTTGACGTTTATTTATACAGAATTCTCTACTTAGTTTTAACCAAAATTTTAAATTATATTATAATATATAATGATATTTGACTTCTTCCTTTCCAAAATATATTGTGTTGATCTCCTTCTGTTGTGTTATTGCTCTGGATAAAACTTCATGAACTATACTGAACAAATACAGAGAGAATCGACAACAGTGTTTTGTTCTAGATTTTAGTGTAGCTACTTTGGGTTTAGCCAGTTAATTTAATGTTGGCTTTAAGCTTTCTTCAACTTACAATAATATGTTTTGGTGTGCTGCTTGTACCATTATTCTTACCAGGACTATGATCAATAGGGGGAGTTGCAGTTGTCAATGGCTTTCAGCATCTGATGAGATGATTATGTCTTTTCTTTTTCAATTTATTTATTTATATGATCATCTCCATTGAAACGTCTAGGAGGGAGCCTACTTGAGCTTGGTGACTGATCTTTTTGATGTGTTCTTGGATTTAGTTTGGAAGTATTTTATTTAGTAGTTTTTAAAGTATATGCTTTTTAAAAAGTGCTCTCTCTCTCTCTCTCTCTCTCTCTCTCTCTCTCTCTCTCTTTTAAATGAGGTTTACATATCAGTGTAATTGTGGCCTAGTAAATAAACTAAACAGTGTTCTTTGTCTTCAGGGGGGGAAATTTGAAGAGTGTTGGCTAAAAATCTTTAAAAGTCTGGTATAACTCTACATTACACTCGTCTGGCCTTGGCCTATTTTGATTGGGATACTTTTAACAATTATTTGTGGTTCACTAGACTTTAAGATTTATTTAAATTGTCTGTAACAGGTACATCTACCAAAATTGAGAAAATTATGTAATTGTCATCTCTGAGGCTTACTGCTGAATAAGCTGACTCCTTTTAATTCTTTCTGAATTCTAGCTGGCAGGGTCAACTCAGCTGTTCTGACTCAAACTCCTCTCCAAACTGACTGATCTGGACTGTCTTTTCTTGGCTCCTCACTGAACTGCTCTGCTTCAACAGACTGCTTCTGAATTCCAAAAATTGAACTACACTTCTTGTACTGACTTTACAAACTGAACAGAACAAAAACGAACTGACAAGAACTGCACAAAGGGAAGTGAACTGTGTTCAGCTGAAAAACACTGAACTTCAATGAAATGAACTCAGTTAAACTTCACAGCATTGCCTGAATTAAAGTGAACCTACTCACTGAATTCAAATGAACTGTACTAACTGAATTTCAATGAACTGTACTTACTGAGCTGCCCCTCCCCAGTGCTGCTCTTATGTAGCCTCTCTTTCCTGTGATGTTCTCATTGGGCATATCCTATATCTGACACATTCTGTGAACTCTTCCTCCGTTTTCTCACTTTGGCTACTTCACAAGTATACTTAACTTTCAAACATGGCTGCTTCTTTCTATAAACTAACCTTACTTCACTATTAAAGGGATATACTAAAGGTGTGTGTATTTCAGATAGATCATACTGAGAGTCAGGATGGGCCTTTATTTTGTCAGATCAAATAAACTTAGAAGTTTTATGTATCACATCTTTGTACTATATGATCCCTTTATAGTACAGCCACATTCCTGGATAAAAATTTCTCTACCTGAGACTTTATGGGAATAGCATCAAATCTATCCAGTTATCTATGGCTAGTAAAGTTGTAGACCTTAGAGGACAGCCTATAACTGCCGGTTTAATAAACAACTATAATCTTGAACTATATTTTAAGTATTTGTCTTTTACTCAGAGATATAGGCTGTTGTAACCCCTCATCAAAGAAAATCTTTATAACAGAAAGTTCTTACATCTTAATTCTCAAACGGGGAGGCAGAGAAGTGCCAAGTAGGAATGGTGTGAGTCTTTTGAAACCTCAAAGCAGGTGTCAGAGACATACCTCCTCAAACAAGATCACACCTCTTTATACTTGCCAAATGATTCAAACTAATATAGAACAAAGATTCAAATATGTGGACCTAGAGAGGCTATTGTCATTCAAACCAACAAAATCTCTATTAATGTACAAGCACTCCATTAAGCATAATGGTTTCTCATTTTCTTTTTTATTTTCTTCTTGAACTTCATGTAGTCTGTGTGTTGTCTCTGGGGTGTTCAGAGTTTTCTAGGGTTAGTATCCAAGTATCAGTGACTGCATATTATGTCTGTTCTTTTGTGACTGGGATATCTCACTGAGGATGATATTCTCTAGATACATCCATTTTCTTAAGAATTTCATTAAGTCATTGTTTCTCATAGTTGAGTAGTACTCCATTCTGTAAATATACCACAATTTTTGTATCTATTTATCTACTGAAGGACATCTGGGTTCTTTCCAGCATTTGGCTATTATAAATAGGGCTGCTATGAACATTGTGGTACATGTGTCTTTCAAGTATGTTGGAGATTCTCTTGGGTATATGCCCAGAAGTGGAATAACTGTGTCTTCAGGTAGTACTATGTCCAATTTTCTGAGGAAATGCCAGACTGATCTCCAGAGTTGTTGTACCAGTTTACAACCCCACCAACAGTGGAGAAGTGTTAGTCTTTCTCTGCTTCCTTGCCAGCATCTGCTGTCATCTGAATTTTTGATCTTAGCCATTTTGACTGGTGTGAGGTGGAATCTCAGGGTTGTTTTGATTTGCATTTCCCTGATTGCTAATAATGTTGAGCACTTCCTTAGATGCTTCTCATCTATTTGATATTACTCAATTGAGAACATTTTGTTCAGCTCTGTACCCAATTTTTTAATAGGGTTGTTTGATTCTCTAGTGTCCAGCTTCTTGAGTTCTTTGTATACCTGGGATATCAGACCTTTATCAGATGTGGGGTTGGTAAAGATCTTTTCCCAATCTGTTGGCTGCCGTTTTGTTTTCTTGACAGTGTCCTTAACCTTACGGAAACTTTGTAATCTCATTAAGTTCCATTTGTCAATCTTTGACTTTAGAACAGGAGCCATTGGTGCTCAATAGAAGATCCAGAAATGAGCCCTTACTTATATGGTCACTTGATTTTTGACAAAGGCACTGTAAACATTTAATGGAAAAAGGACAGCCTCTTCAACAAATGGTTTTGGTCTAACTGGCACTCAGCATCAGAAGAATGAAAATAGACCCTTTCTTATCTCCTTGTACAAAACTCAAGTTCAAGTGGATCAAAGATCTCCACATTAAACCAGGTACACTGAAATTATTAGAAGAGAAAGTAGGGATAACCTTAGAACACATAGGCACAGGAAAAAAATTCCTGAACAGATCACATTCTTTTACAAAACCTTATATATAATGGATGAAGACATTTTGAATGATTTCTTCAGATTTACTGGTATACAATTCTCTTTTGAAGTTCTGCATTCTAAACATTTTTTTCTGAGTTCCTGACGCAGTGACTGTTTCCTTTCATTTGTTTTCTCCCAAAAAAAGTTTATTTGAAATTCTTTGCTTTTACATTACAGATGTTATCCGTTTCCCCCAATCCCATCCCCCTCTTCTCAAATTGCCTCCATTAAGGTGATTCCTCTCCAACCAGCCTCTCCTATCTCACCACTTCTCATTCCCCTATACTGGGAAAACAGCCTTCTATGGACCAAAGGCCTCTCTTCCCCTTTGATGTCAGAAAATGCTATCTAGTGATGCATATGCACCTGGGGCCATGGGTCTTTTCATGAGAACTCTTTTGTTGGTGTTTTAGTCCCTGGGGGCTGTGGTAGGTTTGGTTAGCTAATAATGTTTATCTTCCCATTGGGGTTGCAGACCCTTTCAGCTCCTTCAGTCCTGTCTCTAGCTCCTTCATTGGGGTCTTCGTGTTCACTCTGATGTTTAGCTGTGAGCATCCCCCTCCGTATCAGAATGGCTCCCATCTTAACTGTGTCTGCTCTGTACCTTTTCTTCTATGCGGACTGTGTTCTGTTCTAACGTAGTGACTTGATCCTCACCTGCACTACGTGTGTTTTCACTTCCTACCATATATATCCAGGGAGCAAGCACGATGTTGCTCGCTTCCTCTCTTCTTACGGCACAGAGGAATGTGTAGAGCAAATACAGTAGGCACAATGTCAAACCCATAGAAACAAGCTCTGAGTCACCATACACTTTTCTGTTCCCCTTTCAGCTACAGCGCGCATCCCTTCAGCCTTTCCTCCAAGTGTCATATGCAGTCTCAGCTGCTTGGGGAGTAGGCAGTTGGATGATGATTGTGCTTTGCCTGTTATGAAGGAGAGGGGGGATAATGGTGTTATTTTTTAGTGTCCAACCTCCATCTAACAGGGAAACAATTCATACACCAACTGCTTACTATCTCCTGACAGTGGGTCATTTTCTGTTCTGCTTTCTGCGAAATCTATGAGGGAATGTACATCAGAGTTTTACTCATGGTGTGAAAAAGCATAAGAGTTTTGAGAAATCTTAAGTCTTATTTCTATAGCAAATGAACTGACTTATATTCCCACCCTATTGTATAAGGGTTTTTTCCCTTCCCACTTTCTTGTCAGCGTTTTTGTTAACTACATTTGAAATGACAGCCACTGGGGCTGGTGCCCAGTGGAACCTTCTTGGAATTTTTAGTTTCATTCTGATATCTAAATAGTTTGAACATATTTTTCACGTTTTTATTACCAATTGGATTTTATCCTTGGAAAACTTTCTCTTTGTTTTATTAGTTTAATTACTGATTGGCTAACTTTGTGGGTATTTAAGTTGTTTAGATCTATGGTCTGGATGCTAGATCCGTGGCAAATGTACAGGGATCCAAGATTTCCTTCCATCATATGGACTCCCTCTTCACCTGTTCTTTCCTGCAGAGAAGCTATTTAATTCCGTTCAGCTCCACTTGTCAATTCTGATTGTAAATCTTAAGGGATTGAAATTATTTACACTAAAGTTGTTGACTATACCTATATTTTGAGCTGTCACAGTTTATGAAAACCAATATTTGAACACAATAGAATCAAAATATGTTCTACTTTAATACCTACATTCTGAAGAAAAATAGAAGAGAAATATTAAATCCTTATATATTTTTGCCATTATGTTTCCATAAGATTGCAAAACTTTATTTGTATAAATAATAATGCTATTCTTAACATATAATAGCATTACATGTGACCTTTAGAGATTATGATGCTTCCTACCTTTTTGGAATGCACACAGGCTTTGGGTCGGGTACCAAGGCTGGAAGGAAAGCACACACTTCAGTGCTTAGAGAAACACATTTCTCATTTCTTATGCACTTGGTTTGAGTTAATTTTGACAAGAAATATCGCAGAAAACTTTCAGTCTTCCTATATTTTCCTGAAGCCCACATTCAGTTACATGACTTAATTGGGTTACAATTCACAACTTAAAACTAAGCAAATTCCATCAAATAAAAGGATGTTTTCATGATGTATATATTTTCCTTCTTGTTACAGTTTTAAGGGCAAAGTTCCTCTTGTTAATGCTTTTAACCTGATATGAATAGATTACATAATATACTGTGCTCTGTATTATTTATAGGAGCAATTTTCCATTTTTATTTAAGAGCATAAAGGGTTAAATTACCACATCTGAATTTTAAGCTCTGCTAGGAAATGTTACATTACCAAAAGGACTCTACTTTCCTATTAATAAATTAAAATTACATCCTAATTTCCTACATACATATGGAGCAAAAGACCAAGCACTAGTGCAGAAAGAACTCACTCATTCTAGGTTAAAACTGAGCTCCAATCTTTATTGCATGGAGAAAGAAAAAGCTTCTGTCATTTTAATGCTAAATAAATTAAACCCCAGTTTGTAAGGAAAAATAAAGATGTTTCTGTAAATAAGACTAAGCCTGCCTTGTTGTTAAGAAAGGACCTGTTCTCTCCCATGGTAAGAAGAGGCTCGCCTGCTCCTTTTGCTCTCTGTACATTCTTCTTTTTCCCTCTTTCCCTCTGTATACTGAACATTGCTCTCTTAGTTTTTTGTGTTACCTATAGTCTCTAAGTTATTCCACTCTGTGTTTTTATCTTTCTCTCTATGCCTGCTCTGATGTCACAACAATGCTCTTATTCTCAATACCTTGCCTCCCAATGCTATGCCTATTCTTCTAAGTTATTGAATTCAGTTCTGTCTAAAAGGTGTTCCGTCTAAAACCACAACTAAGTTATTAGGGATGTTTTGTATAGATAAACGCTGTCAATGTTTTCTGTTATGTCCTAGTACCTTATATTAGTCAGGGTTTCTATTCCTGAACAAACATCATGACCAAAAAACAAATTGGGCAGGAAAGCGTTTATTCAGCTTACACCTCCATATTGCTGTTAATCGCCAAAGAAAGTCAGGACTGAAACTCAAGCAGTTCAGGAAGCAGGAGCTGATGCAGAGGCCATGGAGGGATGTTACTCACTGGCTTGCTTCCCCTGGCTTGCATAGCCTGCTTTCTTATAGAACCCAGGTCTACCAGTTCAGGGATGGAACCACCCACAGTGTACTGGCCCCTTCCACTTTGATCACTAGTTGAGAAAAATGCCTTACAGCTGGATCTCATGGAAGCATTTCCTCAAGGGAGGCTGCCTTTTCTGTGGTAACTCTAGCTTTTGTCAAGTTGACACAAAACCAGCCAGTACACACCTATAATAAATGGTTAGTTCCCTTTTATGACCCTTGGTTAATTGTTTCAAAACTTCTTAGAATGGGCTCTGAATAGAAGAAAGTCCAGTTACTATATAAGAGCAATTAACTGATGACACTTGGGAGACTGGCAGAGTTCTCATTGCAGTTTTGGTCATCAGTAAAGGACCTAATAGTAGCTCCACTATAAAAGAGTTCAATAATCACTGTTATAATTTTAGGAATCATTGTAAGATTATCATGAAGATGTAAGAAGTCATCTATTTATATGTATAGCATCACTACAAGACAGTACATCTTCTTAGATTTCCAGAGACCTGTTCTAAAGGGGTTGTTTATTACTATGTGCTTGTTATATATGTTTAATAGTAACAGAAAATACATATTACTAGTAGAAATCTTTCCTAAAATAATTGCCCTGTGGCCTTGCCTAATAAGAGTGAATATAATAATCTGATAATAACGTGATAGAAGGCCATCATAGGAAGATCACCTGAAACTTATTAGCTTTTCCCAGTATGACTCCTGACACATAGTATTTAATTACTTTTAAAGTATCTTTTAAAGGTGTGTAGAAACATAATGTTCAGATTCTACAATGAAGTAGTGAGCTATTCTACCAAGACAACCCATATCATATCACTAATCAGCATTGCTGTGATACCAGGAGTAATATTCACAATCTCATAAATGTATTCAAATATATTTCCCTCCCTCCTTCACATTTTGTAAAATGTGTTTTTATATTATTTAGCTAAATATTGTAATGCATAATCAACATCAATATCTTATATCTAACATATTATATTGAGTGAAATACATAAGAATATCTAACCTACTTTGGAGAGCCATATATCAAGGCAATTTTCAAAATGTAAGGTTGTTATTTGAAACATAAAATAGTAAGCCTATGCTGTTTTCAGTAAGTTGAAGTGGGAAGATTTTTATCATTGAACAAATTATATAAAATTTTTAACATTTTCTTATTTTATTGGATTTTATGCATTTACAAAGCTATATAAAGGAATGGTGTAGCCAATAAATTTTAGGACCTCTAGTATTCAGTATAAACCCATATTTTACATAAAGTAATAAAATAATTAATAAAACAACATGGAATAAGTAGCCTTGAATACACTTAAAGGCACTATGAATCCTAGCTATAAGAAATACTATATATAAAATATATAAATGGTAATGCCTAAAATGTATTTACTGTGCTAGGCTAGCTTTATTGTACTACAATGTAAATTTTCTCTTAGGGTATATATTTGAATTTTGAAAATTATTTCATTTACATACCTTACAGTTGTTGCTTACCCTGGTCCCTCTCTCAAAGTTTCTCATCTCAACTTTCTCCTTGCTTCTCATCCACCAGGCCTCTACCTTCCCTGGGGCCTTGGGTCTCCAAAACATTAAACACATCTTCTGCCACTGAGGTGTGACAAGAAAGACCTCTGCAATATATGGGCCAGGGGACTCAGACCAGCCCTTGAATGCTTCTGGTTGGTGGCTCAATCTCTGAGAGCCCCCTGGGGTCTGGGTTAGTTGAGACTGCTGGTCTTTCTATGCAGGCATTCTCCCTTTCAGCTTCTTCAATTCTTCCCCAAATTCAGCCATAGGTTTTCCTGACTTCAGTCCAGTGGATGGGTGCAAGTATCTGCTTCTGTCTCAATAAGCTTATAGTGTAGCCTTTGTGAGGACAGCCATGACAAGCTCCAATCTGTAAGCACAGCATATAGCATTGGAGTATCAGACCTTAGTGTGCCTCCATGAGATATATCCAAAAGTAGGCCAGTCATTGAACTGCCTTTCCTTCAGTCCCTTCCCCATTTTTGTCCCTGAAGTTCTTTTAGACAGGAACATTTCTGGGTCAGGAATTTTGACTCTGGATTAGTAACTCTGTTCCTCCATCTGAGGCACTGTCTATATACTGGAGGTGGACTCTTTGAGTTCTTATTACCCAGTGATGGGCATTTTGGCTAAGGACACCTCCACTGAATCCTGTGTGTGTCTCATCTCCTGGCACTTTTTAGAGCCCCCCCCCCCACTGCCATCTTCCACTTCTGAAGGTTGATTATTTTCATTCCTTATCTTCACCATGTGGGCTACTCTCCTGTCCCTTTCCCTACATTGGATCCATTTCTCTTTTCAGCTTCCCCTGCCCTCTTCCATCTAGGTTCCTCTCTCCCGCTGCCTTCCCTGATTATTTTCTTCCTCCTTCTAAATCGGATTAAAGCCTCCTCACTAGGGCATGTCTACTTGTTACATATCTTAAAGTTATAGATCGTATTCTGTACTTACAAGTGAATGCATTTCCTTTTTGGTCTGAGTTACCTCACTCGGGATGATATTTTCTAGTTTCGTCAGTTTGGCTGCAAAGTTCATGATGTCCTCATTTTTTAATAGCTGAGTATTATTTCATTGTGTAAATGAACCACATTATCTGCATTTATTCTTCGGTTGAGAGACATCTATCTGCCTTGTTTCCAGCTTCTGGCTATTACAAGTAAGGCTGCTCTGAACATGGCATAGCCCCTATTGTGATATTGGTGGGGTGTCTTTTGTACATGTCCAAGAATTTATAGGTGGGTGTTTGGGTAAAACTATTTCTAATTTTCTGAGGAACTTCCAGATTGATTTCCAGAGTGATTATACCAGTTTGTCATCCCACCATCAATGGAGGAGTTTCCCTCTTTTTCCACATCCTTGACAGCATGTAAGTTTTTTATCTTAGCCATTTTATTGGTGTGAGGTAGAAACTCAGGTTGTTCTGATTCACATATTTCTGATTAATATGGATTTTGAACATTTAAAGTACTTCTCATTCATTTATGATTCTTCTGTTGTGAATTCTCTGTTTAGCCCTGTATGCCATTTTTTAAATTGGGTTATTAAAGGTTTGGGAGTGTTAACTTCTTGACTTCTCTATATATTTTGGATATTAACCCTACTCAGATGTGAGGTTAGTGAATATTTTTCTCAACCTGTAGGTTGCCAATTTGTCCTACTGACCTGTCTTTTGCCGCACAGAATTTTTTCAGTTTCCTGAGGTCCCATTCATCATTTATTTATCTTAGAGCCTGAGCACTTGTTCTGTGAAAGAAAATATCCTTTGTGCCAGTGGGGTTGAGTTTCATTCCTGCTTTCTCTTCTGTTAGATTCAATGTATCATATCTCATTTTATGTTGAGGTCCTTCATCCACTTCAACTTGAGATTTGTGCACAGTAGTAAATATAGCTCTGTTTTCATTGTCCTACATACAGTCTGCCAGTTAGACCATTTATTGAAGATGCTTTCTTCATTCCACTGTAATTTTGTCTTCCTTGTCAAAGATCAAATATTCATAGGTGTATGGATTTATGTCTGGGTCTTGGATTCAATTTTATTAATCAACGTGTCTATCTCTGTACTAACTCCATGTGGTTTGTTTCATTTTGCTTTGATTTTATCACTATTGCTTTGAAGTACAGCTTGAGGTCAGAGATGGTGATTTCCCCAGAAGTTCTTTAAGTGTTAAGATTTTTTTTTTTACTATACTCTGTTAACTTGTTTTTTCATATGAAGTTGAGTATTGCATTTTCCATGTCTGTGAAAATTGTATTGTAATTTTGACAGGGATTGCATGGTATCTGAAGAATGCTTTTAGGATTGCCAACTTCCCTATGTTAATACTACCAATCCATGACCCTTGAATATCTTTTCATCTTTTGAGATTTTTGGTTTCTTTTTTCAGTGATTTAAAGTTCTTGTTGTAGAGATCTTTTACTTGGTTTATAAGATTTACACGAAGATATTTTATACTATCTGTTGCTATTGTGAAGTTTGGGTGTTGCTCTCACAATTCTTTTCACCCTCTTTATCATTAATATAAAGGAAGGCTATTGATTTGTTCGAGCTAATTTTATATTGCTTCTAGTTTTTCTTTATTTAATTTGAGTTTGGCTGTTGGTTTTCTATATATTGCTTTTAGTATGTTTATGTATGTTCAAGAAATTCCTGAGCTCTCCAAGACTTTTAACATGAAGGAGTATTGCCATTGCCAAAACCTTTTTTACCATCTAATGAGATGATCATGTGGTATTTCCACTTGAGTTTGTTAATATCATGTATTACATTGAAGAGGATTCATATATTGAATCATCACTATATTCCTGGGATGAAGCCTACTTGTTGAATTATGGTTTTGATGCATTCTTAGATTCTGTTTGTGAGAATTTTATTGAGATTTTGTATCAATATTCATAAGAAAAATTGGTCTGAAGTTTGCATTTTTGTGGATCTTTGTGTGGTTTAGGTATCAGAGTAAATATAGATTTATAGAACAAATTAGGTAGTGTTCCTTTTGTTTCTATTTTGTGAAATAGTTTGAAAAGTATTGGTATTAAGTCTTCTTCAAAGGCCTGATAGAATTCTGCATTAAAACCAGGTCCTGGGCATTTTTTTTATTGTTGTTGTTGTTGTTGGAAGAATTTTAATGACTGCTTCTATTTCTTTAGCGGTTATGGGACTTAGGTTAGAAATTATAGGGTTTAGATGGTTTATCTGGTCTTGATTTGACTTTAGTATCTTGTATTTGTCTAGAAAATTCTCCATTTCATCTAGATTTTCCAGTTTTGTTGAGGCTAAGCTTTTGTGGTAGGTGCTGATGAATTTTATTCTAATTTCTTCAATTTCTGTTTTTATGTCTCCCTTTTCATTTTTTTTAAAAAAAAATACCAATTGTTTTATTCGTGATATTTATAAATATAATTTCTATTTTTTGATGTATTTGTTTACAAAAATTTCACATATTGGTTAAAATAAAATATATGAAGTAATATAACAAAAATAGAAAACTAAAGCCAAAGGAAAAAAAAATATATATATCTCAGCCATAATATTCAAAATTTCTCTGAGCTTTCTTGAATTTATAACAGGAAAATTTATAGGCCACAATTTTGGAAACTAAAACAAAAATAGAGCACCAGAGAAAATACAAAATTTTTCTATAGGAGAAAATTATTATTTTTAATTGAACAACTTTATTTTAAAAACAAAGATAAATGGACAGATTTTAAGCATTTTTGCATAAAACTATAGGAATACATTTTTGTCAGTACCTAGTTTTTTCAAAGGTTTGATAGTGTGTATTAAGACAGTACTAGTTACAATGAGCATAAAGTACATGTAAAACAAGATGGATGCATCTAGAGAATATCATCCTGAGTGAGATAATCCAGTCACAAAAGAACAGACATAATATGCAGTCACTGATATTTGCATACTAACCCCTGAAACCTCTGAACAACCCAGAAACAACTCACAGACTATATGAAGCTCAAGAAGAAAACAAGAAAGAGAAAATGAAAAACCATTATGCTTAATCTTTACAGACCATGAAAACTTTGACTAATTCCAGGTTACATCTTGTTTTTGTTTTCATTCTTGATTTACTAATTTGCATACTGTTTCTGTACCCTTTGGTTCAATTGCTTAAGGGTTTATCTATCTTGTTGGTTTTCTCAGAGGGCTGGCTCTTGATTTTTTTTTTTTTTTTTTTTTTGATTCTTTCTGTCATTCTATCTCTTTCAAACTGTATAGTTTCATCCCTGAGTCTGGCTATTTGCTGACTTCTTCTCCACTTGGGTGTGTTTGCCTTTTCCTGTTCTAAACTGGGTGGTCCAACCAGCCTAAGTTGTTCATTTTATGGGGTTGCAATAGCCCTCTGCTCCTCCACTGGTTCTGCAAGCTCCTGCACCAGGATCTCTGAGCTCAGTCTGATGTTTGGCTCCAAGAACCCACTTCTGCATTGATCAGTTGCTGGCAGGACCTCCTGGGGATACTCCATGATAAGTTCCTGTCATCAAGTGTCTATTGACCACAGAAATAGCATTGGGTTTTGTATCTGCAGACATGTTTGGTCTTCAAGTGGAATAGTCACTGGATGGCTTTTTCTTCAGTCTCTGTTCCATTTTTGTCCCTGTTCTTTCTTTGGACAGAAAAATTTCTGGGTTACAAACTATCAAATCTTTAAAAAAAATGACAAGCAATGTATTTGTATATGTTTATGCAAAAATGCTTAAAATTTGTACATTTATCTTTGTTTTTTTTAAAAAAAAATAAAGTTCTTCAATTAAAAAAAACAAAAAACTGAGAAGAGTATGTGTCTCGATCCCTCTCCCAGGGGTTATGCTTATCTACTGGAATAGTTTTGTATGTCCAGCATCAGAGAATCCAATTTCACCCATTACTACTACAGGGTTGATGATTGAAGATGCTGTCTTTCAGCAGTTAGGTGGGTTTAAAATACAGCTAGGCCTTTCATTGGCTGAGAAGAAAAGATGGATATAAACACAGTTTTAGAAAGAGAGAAAAGAGCAAGAGCAAGGGCATACATGGAAGCAGACATTATGATTCTTCCCTATGCATAGATATAGGTTATTATGAATACTTTAACGGGATGATGTATACAAAATCTTGTACTGTGTAGATGGAAAAATTATATCGTATCACTTGGATCAGATGTACTGTCAGGAATGTCCTTTCATATGTCAACTTAATTGAGTTCAAGGGAAAGTTCAGTGGCAGGATGCACCAAGCCGTGTAATTGGGATGTGCAGAACTAGCGTGGTGGCAGCCTGCTAAGGGAACAATGAGTAAAAGTGTCATGGTGGGGTGCCACTCTGGAGCAGCTTATGGCCTGCCCAGGTTAGAGAAAATGGGTCTGTGCTAGGCAAAATTTGAGGGAAACACTTGTTGCCTTTTTAAATATTTACCACAACAAATGTGCCCAATGAAGGTGATAAAGGACTGAAGGAGCTGAAAGGGGTGCAACCTCATGGGAAGAATAACATTATCAATAAGCCTAACCCTCCAAAACTTCCATGGACTAAAACACCAAATTTTCAATACTCCTTGAGAAACCTATTGAACCAGTTATGTATGTAGCTGAAGATAACAGTGTCTGGAATCAATATGAGAAGGGGCTTTGGTCCAGGGAGGACATGTTTTCCAAATGTAGGGAAATGTCAAGGAAGAGAAGGCTTGCTGAAGAACTTATGTCTCAGACTCCCTCAGACTGAAAATATGCTAAGAAAATTTCTGACATTCAGCTCTGGCATTGGGGAGTTTGCCTCAGGAGGTAAGCGCTTGAGATTAATATTAAAGAGATTCACTGGTAGGAAACAAAAACTCAAGCATTTTCAGGCTCTACTATATAGGCAAGGTGCTATTTGCATCCGACCGAGTTTAAAGCTCTAGATAATATATTGTAGTCTTGGGATTTTCTCCATAGAGGCATAAAACTAAGCTGACAATATCCTACACATAATCAGCCCGCAGTCCAACCACCTGCTGAAAGAAAAGAAAAATATATGGAGCGTTGTTTTATTTTGAATTGTTGCAAGTATTCCTTCTTTATCAACTATAGAGCAAGTAAAACAGGCTACGAAACCCATAGCAAAACAAAAAAAAATTACAGAGTTTTTCTTTAAAATATGAAACATGAAATACATATCAATTTATTCAACATAGATGATTAAGTCCTTAGAAGAGAAGAGACGTGAGGAGGTATGAAGAAGATAGGCTTTTGAGTTTTGAGATAAGCAAGTCATTCATGGCCTTTATATACAACATGGTATTATGTATACAAAATATTTTCTAGCATGCTGGCATATATCTGTGACCTCAGCTGTGGAAAGAATACATCCTCACCTA
The DNA here is from genome assembly GCF_963924665.1 of Micromys minutus. NCBI lineage: Eukaryota > Metazoa > Chordata > Mammalia > Rodentia > Muridae > Micromys > Micromys minutus. The sequence goes on from NC_137974.1 coordinate 71,475,234, forward strand.
CACAGTACATTCAGTGCTACATTGGAGACATGAGACATTGTCTCAAAAAATATTCCAAGGCAGAAAATTTACACACACACACACACACACATACACACACACACACACACACACACACACACACACACACATATATATATATATATATATATATATATATATATATATATATATACATATATATATATATATATAAAATTTAGCTTATGTCCTTCAGTAGATGAATGGATACAAAAATTGTGGTACATTTACACAATGGAATTCTACTCAGCCACCAGAAGCAATGACTTAACCAAATTCTTAAGAAAATGGCTGCATCTAGAGAATATCATCTGAGTGAGATAACCCAGTCACAAAAGAACAGACATAATATGCAGTCACTGATAGTGGAATGCTAACCCCAGAGGCTCGCACTGCCCCAAAAACAACTCACAGACAGTGTGAAGTCCAAGAAAAAAGAAAACAAAACAAAACAAAACAAAAAAAAGTCATGCTCAATCCTTACACACGAAGAACACATTGACAAATGCCAGGTTACACCCTGTATTACATGTACTTTTGCTCATTGTAAAAAAAAAATGTATTGATTGATATTTTCTACAACATTCTTTTCTTTCTGTTAAACTTTCTAAATTGTTTTTCTAAAGTCTTGGACAACCAGGGGACTATTGCCTGCAAATTTTTCACTATCTTATTTACCATGTGGAAAGAGTTTGGTTAAATTCTGTGTATTAGAAACACTGTGCTTCTCCTTTAGATGTTTTGTGTACTATTGTTTTTTTCTAGGAAACCCCATTGTGGTTTTTATTGTTTCTATGTGCCCTTTTACCAATAAAAGATGGTCTATGAAAAAAAAATTAGCTTATTTTTATATGGCTTTAGTGAACTACTTGAATAAAATCATAAAATAATCCCACTTCTAATGACCCCAAAAAATGAGATATCTAAGAATAAATTTAAGCACATAGTTGAAAGCTTTCAATATTGAGACTGTGTGGCTTGATGAAAATCACTGAAGAAGCAGCAATGGGTAGGTTTCCAGTATGCTTGGGTTAGGATACATAATGTGCTCAAAATGATCATATTTCTTAAATTACTAAAAATATTCACTTATTCACTGTAATTCACATTAAAATTCCATTGTTGCCCTATACCAAGAAATTATCCATGAAATCATAAGCATGAACCTAATCTAATGACTAGTCAGCAAGTTGTTTAGACTTTTCAGAGATAAAGTTTCACAATGCTAATATTTAAAAGACTTTATTTTGGTAGTTTTGAGGGTTCTGTTTGTCTTGTATAAAAGTTCAAAAAGCATTACCAAAATAATGTGTATCTGAACTGTATAAACAAACATAAATACATAGCACTATGCCTAATTAAAAAAAACTTTTGTGTGATAAACACAATGAAGAGACAAATCATAAAATATTTGCAAAGAACATACCATATAACGGATAGATAAGGAAGTACAAATTTTAGAAGTGGTATGTATGCATCACAATTCAACATAGAAATTGAGGAATTCATGGTTTATTTATAAATGAATGTTTAAGATTTCATTTTAAGAGAATCATTCAGATGCAGAATAATACAAAACATTTTCTGTACTTGCTCTCAATGTAGAAAGCTAACCCTATGGCATATTTAACACATGTCTGTGACAGAATATGCAGGGACTGGGAGGTGGGAGGGATGCAATTGTTGGTGATATGTTTGGGAGATACAGTAAAAAATATTACTAAAATGAATGAATTATCACTGTCATATTCAAGTTTACAATATCAGACAAAATTGGTATATCTAAAAACATAGCTAGAAAAGTGGATTTTGACCTTTCTACCCAAAAAGATGAATAAATATTTAAAGGTATATACGTATATGGAAATATCATATGATTTTCCATTCTGATTGAAAGTAAAAGAGAGTTAGAGAGAGACAAGTAGACAGTCAAAGGAAAAGAAGGAGGCCTCAATTGACAGCTATTCTCTCCCAAAAGCACTGCAAAAAAATCAAAGGCAGCAAGGCATGCAAGGAGGGACCATTAGAGGAAAGAACAATAAGAAGAAAGAGAAAGACCGAGGATCCCTGTGCAATACCCAAGCCAGCATATGTTTGACTGAACACCAAAGTTCAGGGTAGAAGTCCTGAAGGGATTTTCTATTTTGAAGAGATCAAGGTCTTGTTTGATTTCTTACATTTGTGTCTGTATCTTCAGTCTTCCTCAGTCATTCAAATTACTTGTCCACACCGGAGAAAAAGCTCTATGAACTGCTAAATACCTACAACTACACAGGTTCCACACAATTTTCCCATTAATACGTTCAATCATATTTACTAATAAAAAATAAACATTTAGTGAGTACAGATGAGAACCTTCTCCAGTAAAACCAAAGATTATGAGTATAAAATAATATTATATAATTTTAAATGTCTAGAACAGAAGCATTTGCGGGACTTATATCATGCATTGATTGGAAGAAATTTAAAACAAATACTGACATATAAAAATTTGAATGAAGTCCAATTAAAATTACTTTTTCTGAACAAAACTGAAGTCAGAGAGGTGTGTGGGTTAATATAGTGTAAAATTATATCCCAGACAGAGGAAAACATTGGAGGGCAAATTACTTAGTGAAATAAGTTTATTGACTTTCTAGGTTTAAAGAAATGCAACGACTCCATGTTCAAAGAAACCAAAGTAATCTCAACTAGGATGAGCCTATGTGAATCATATTTCAACAAAGTAGAAAATTAGTTCTAGAAATTAAAAATAAAAGGAAATCTCCACACTAGCCAAAAATGAAAAATGGAAATATTATATACCAAGGAACAAGAATAAAAGTGAATGTTGATAGTTCAATAGAAAGAATGGACCTTGATATCAACTTATGTAAGATGCATTTGGATGCACAGTATCCAATATAAAGTAAGGTTTATCACAAGCTGAACTTCTGTCAATAAATGTGGCTAGACAACTTTTCAAGTAAAAATATAAAGAACTATCAGTGATTGATTTAAAAATGTGATTGCATGCATACATATATATTTCACTATTTGAGTTAATTTTTACAAAAATTAATAAAACTTAAAATTTCCTTGCATGTTTAAAATAACAGAGTCAGCAGACCTTAGTGAGTTGGGAGGAAATCAGGTAGTTTCTCAGCTTCTTTAAGTCTTTCACATTGTTGCTTGAGAAGTTGGAGGGAAGTGAGGAATCATAGATCCTGGTACAATGGTAAAAGACACAAAAGTTCGAAAAGATTCTCATAGCAGTAGCTCATATGTAATGAAACTCAGAATTATAAACATAACTGAGATAAGATAAAGCCCCAGTTTTAATGAAATGTTCTCATTGTCCTACCTCTGATTTCCTTACTCAAAGGCACTCTGACTTCTAACCTGACTGTAAGGTACAAATTCATATATTTATATACTCTTGACATTGCTTCACAGGTTCCTGTATCATTGTTAGCATACTTAGGAACAGGCTACTTTTGTTTGGATGGGACAGAATGTCTGTCAGATCATCCTGTATGAAGTAAGATTTTTTGGTGCTGGAGCTTGCAGTTTCAGCAGGTGGATGTCTTCTAAGCAGGGAAGACATGACAAACTGCATTCATTGGGGTGGTTGTCTGTCACTGTCGACAGGCAGCTGACATGGAACACAGAGCTGAGGAGCTAAGGAGTTACATGTCTTTCATTTTTAAGGCCTCCAGTTCTGACATGGCCATTTCTCAAAGTCTTTATAGTTTCCTAAATTAGTGCCAAATGTGAGCAAGAAATGCTCAAACGAGGAGCATGTGAGTGACATTTTATATTGACAGTGCCCACATCTCATTGCTAGATGCCTTAGACTCAGAATATATTGCACTCAATCCATATCCAGTTATAGGTTATATAATGTAAAGTTTTCTTATTTCAAAATATATGATGAATGTTACCTCCTCGGTGGTTTTTGAGAGCAATGTTGTAGTTTTCCTTGATTGTGTGTTAAGGACTTTATTCTGTTCCCTTGTTTCCTTGTATTAATACTTGGCTGTGTGACTCCACCTCCTCCCTGATCCCTGATATCTGACAAGAAGCAAGACTAGACTAGTCTTGTTTTGTTTGTGAGTGTGATGCCTACATTTCTTTGTCAATATGCTGCACCAAAGGAAATAAGAACCTTAGTTTAATTTTCTCTATCAGATTGGACCTGGGGCATATTTATGGGACATTTTCTTTTCTTTTCTTTTCTTTTAAAAACTTTATTTTACAAAACAAATATAAATGTACAGATTTTAAACATTTTTTGCTTAAAATTATATATTTTTGTCAGTACTTTTTTCAGATTTTAACATAATTTTTACATAAAACTATATGAATATATATTTTAGTCAGTACTTCATTTTTTTTCAATGTTTGATAGTATGCCTTGAAAACTTAATAGTTACAATGAGCATAAAGTACATGTAAAACAAAATGTAACATGGAAATAGTTAAAGTTTTCTTGTTTTGTAAATATTTTTTTGTTTTGTTTTGTTTTCTTTATTTCTTGGACTTCATACAGTCTGTGAGTTGTTTCTGGGGGAGTGCAAGCCTCTGGGGTTAGCATCCCACTATCAGTGACTGCATATTATGTCTGTTCTTTTGTGACTGGGTTATCTCATTCAGGATGATATTCTCTAGATGCAGCCATTTTCTTAAGAATTTGGTTAAGTCATTGTTTCTGGTGGCTGAGTAGTATTCCATTGTGTATATGTACCACAATTTTTGTATCCATTCATCTTCTGAAGCACATCTAGGTTCCTTCCAGCTTCTGGCTATTATAAATAGAGCCGCTATGAACATTGTGGTGCATATATCTTTGTTGTGCATTAAAGTGTCTCTGGGGTATATGCCCAGAAGTGTAATAGCTGAGTCTTCAGGTAGTACTATATCCAATTTTCTGAGGTATCGCCAAACAGATTTCCAGAGTGGTTGTATTAGCTTGCAACCCCACCAACAGTGGAGAAGTGTTCCTCTTTCTCCGCAGCCTCGCCAGCATCTGCTGTCATCTGAGTTTTGGATCTGGCCAATCTGACTGGTATGAAGTGGAGTCTCAGTGTTGTTTTGATTTGCATTTCTATGGGACATTTTCTTGATTGCTATATGAAGTACAAGAGTATATACATAAGTGAACCAAATAAAGATATGTATTTAAATCTGAGACAGGCCATAAGTCAGCTGTCCAGTGTTAGTTTGTGCTTCAAGCTCTGGACTTGAGTTCCTGTCTTGCTAGGGGATACAACATGTCAGCTAAAATAAACTCTTTTCTCCCCAAGCTGTTTATCAAAGAACAGAACAGCAACTTAAATGATGAAATGTATACCACAGAAAGCAGTGGAGTCAGAACGGAGGGGAACTGGGTGCCTAACTATGCTGTATTCACTGCTAGACTGGGAATGGATGTGGAAGCTGGAGAATACAGGAACATAGGTCCAACCTCAGAAGAGTCGATTGCACTTCATTTAGAAAGATGAAGGCAACATTACCATGTTGGGGCTAGAGGGAAAGTGTATATCAGGGTGCAAGTCCAGTGAAAATGTATTGGACTTGGTTCTGCCACTGCAGTTTCAAGTAACAACTTTTACTGAATGATATCTAAGGGTTCAGGGCTCTCAGTTTCAGACAGAAAACACCTTTCTATACCCTTGATCATGGAGCAGATTCCACATCAGGATTGGCCCAGTGGTAATTTTTTTACACTTTATTTTAGACTCTTAATACAGCATAAATGAAACACAGGCAGTATCTCTCTGGCTTTTTCCTGCCGGCTGGAGGAAGAGAGACTAGGCTCTGTCACATGGATATAGACAGGCATGAACTAGATGGATTTTTGATATCGAGAAGAAAGTTCCTACTTCATGGATGTGTTTGTTTGTGCTGGTCAGGGTTCACTACTGAAGAAACTTTTGAGAAAAAATGGTTAGTTGAAAGAAAACAGATAACTTGGTTATGAAGCAAAAGGACAGATTTCTTGGATAGGTGGAGGAAGAGAGTGAGGGCAAAGGCACGTGCACACACAAGACGGGGGGTGTTGGAAAGTTATATCTTGGGAAAATTACCATTCTATTTGAAATATTATTAATGTAGGGGTACCCTAGTGGTGGGTTGACTCACAGGTGGCAGAGATTTGAAGTCATAGATTGTAGAGTCCCAGAAGGAAAAGAATGTTAAGAGCAATTCTTTTCTTTTTCAGTCCAGTTGTTTAGGATGACAGTGGCAAGTCCTACTGCCAGGAGCGCTTCAGCAAGTGACTACAGAGAATCAAAAGAAGAGCTAAGAAAGAGGAGAGGGATCATGTAAAAATTGTGTCTGGTCTCAAATGAACAGGATGGAAGTTCCTGACAGTTGGGGCTCCCAAATAGCATCCAAATGACCTTCTAGCAGATGTATCAGGAACCCATAGAGTTACAGATGTGTGAAAGTGACTTGGAGAACTAATGCGGAACACTCCTGTATAAGAGGACTTCTGGATATTGTAAGGTAGGTGGGTCCATTAAGGAAAATTCTTAAAAGACAGATTAAAATTTTATAATGAGGATGCTATGGAGAAAAGTAATGATCAGGGGAAGGAGCCAAAGTAAGGGAGGAACTTTCAAGCTACTCCTAGAAAGAGGCTTACCATGGAGATCATTGTCTTTGATCCTTATCTCAAATAAGTTTGAATTTGTTACTGCACAAGCAGCATCATTTTTGGAGGAAGATCCAAATTCTATCCTAGAAATAGTGAGGAGATCTACTCCTCCGTAATGTTGGACGCCCACAGCAGACAGAGAGTGGATTTAGTCCTGAAGAATATTAAGCTGACCTGAAATTCCTTTATGATTTTGTGAGTCTGTAAGACAGAGAGATGAACTGATAGAGAGGCAGCTCTAGTAAAGCTTCTTTAGTTCTGCATCCTGAGGGCTTTGTCTAGAGTTTGCTATTGAAAAGAGCGGTGAGTGTGGTGGTCCACTAATCTCCTTTTTCAGAGGCTACTTCAACTGCTTTTAGGGGTTTGCTGTGCACATCTCTCTTAACTGCTTCAATCTGAGAAAATGGGAGGTGTAGGAAAGGGGAGCAATTAGAGAGCCTTAGTGGATGGCCAATCTAAAGGCACACACACAGTCAAATTTAATTCATGGCAGAGAAGCTGAATATTAGACAGCCATGGGAGGAGACTTTGCAATTGTGACGTGTGCTGTTTGAGAAAGACGGCAAGAGTAACACACAAAAGTAACACTGTTAGGTCTGTAATAACTTTCAGAGAGTGTGGCTAAGAAAATAGTTGGAACAACATTGTCCCAACTAGAGGAAGAGACCAGACAAAGAACCCATTTAAAGAATATTTGTAAATTTCTGTTCTGGGTGTTAGCAATACTGATAATCTTTACTACTCTTAGCTATTCCAAGAGGCAACACTGTTAGTTTCATAGAAAATCTTTAAACACTTTGCTATTGTCCAGCATCTGTCTCAAAACCCCTAAAACTGAATGTCCCTCCCTTCTACTTCTTGTGCAGCTTTGTATCCATCCTCTTGACTTGCTCTTACTCTCTACATTTTTTCCCCAAATGTCCATGCCTTGTCAACTGATTGCTCTCTCTGCCTCCTAACCTATGGTTGGCATTATTTAATCTAATTTACAATAAACAGAAAGCCTCTGTATGAAAGGTATGTGCGAGGGCTGCACAATTTCCCAACTAGTAGCTTTTTTTCCCAGTAAATAACACACTCTCAGGGTTTACAGTGTAATCAAATATATTCTGCAGCATAGAAGCCCACATTACTGACCCACTTCTTACCCTAGGCCCATGTCCTACGGGTTCTCAACCTTCTAAAGCTGTCACTGTTTGAGTGTGAAGCTTCATCTCTGTAAGTACATCTCTGGGGAACATTTAAATTTCACAGTTCTACCTGAGGATAGGAAATTTATATATTATTGACTACCTTTGTTTCTCATAATGACTTAATTCCCTGCTCTTAAAATGTTGGCCTTTTAAATTTTTATGTGAATGCTTGGTAGATTAACCATACATTTCTGGGACTGACTTGCTGGTCTATGCTTTTTGGCACTGCATTTTGGTTGAGTTATGCCTTGCCCAATAAAGACTGCAAAATTCATTTTTGTAAAAGTTGTCAGAATCTGGAGCTACATGTGCTGATTTCATGGTATCTTTCTCTCACACAAGCACTATGCTTGATATTGTTAATGTGTTTATTTAGAACTCTCTATACTGGCTTCTGGCTTGACAGGTCATCAGCTCCTGTTTTGTCTCCAACTCCTAGCTAAATTGTCTGTATTTCCTAAGGCCACTGTTCTCTGTTAAAGCTTTGGCAGATAAGTCCCAGTATGGCAGTTTTTCCAGCTCTTGTTAGGTCCACCTATATCTTAATCATTATAGTCTTCAATTTTATGGTACATAATTTCTGAAAAAAAAACCAACATATATTTTTTCTCTATATTTAGTAAATATCAGTTTAATTTTTGTCCGGATATTCTAAACTTTCTAGTCCATTTGCATTATGAAGTTGTACATTGTATGACATTAAATGCAAATTCTGCATTTTAAAATTTCAGATTACAGAGTTTGATTTATTTCAAGGCATTGTTTCTAAATTTAGTAAGTTGTAAACTTACTAAATATTACTGTATGTGTGTTAAACAGGCTTTGAATTATTGTCTGAGTCAATAAGTAGCAATTCATGTTTTTCTCAGTTAATACTAATATAGTTCTTTCACTGATTCTTAATCTTGTCAAAAAATGTAACCCACATGCAGAAATTATACAGCACATTTTTAAAGTGTCATCATCATTTCACATATTTTCCAAGTAAATGTAAAACAATAAAAATAGAATCATTTAATCAAGGTTATCAATAGTAAATGATATTGCAGCTTATATAAGTGAATCATTTAATATTTAGCTGGGAGAAAACACAGTGTTTAGATTAAGAATGGTACTCATATGTGCACATATTTGAATGCTTAGACACCAGGAAGTGGTAGTATTTGAGAAGGGTTGGCAATGTTGATGTAGGTGTGACCTTGTTGAAGGAAGCATGTCACTGAGTATGGGCTTCAGAAGGTTCTCTCTCTCTCTCTCTCTCTCTCTCTCTCTCTCTCTCTCTCTCTCTCTCATCTCTCTCTCTCCCTCTCTCTCTCTCTCTCTCTCTCTCTCTCTCTCTCTCTCTCTCTCTCTTCTCTCTTTCTTTCTTTCTGTCTCTGTCTCTCCCTCCCTCTTTACCTCCCTCTGTCTCTCCCTCCCTCCCTTCCTCCCTCTTTCCCTCTGTCTACATGTTGTCAGGAAATAGCTTTCAACTATGGCTATAGCACCTGCCTGCATGCCCTGCCATGATGGTAATAGATTAAACCTCTGAAACAATAATTCCCCAATTAACTGCTTCCTTTAATAATAGTAACAATTATCATAATGTCTTTTCACAGTAATAGAGTTCTAGCATGGAAAGGTTTTGTTTGTTTGTTTGTTTATTCTTTAAGAATACTGTACATGTATGTAGCCTGGTCATACCTTCCCATGTCCCTCCTCGGTATGTCACGCTCATAAATTTATGCCCGAATTGTTGTTAACCCTCCAAGTGCAATGAACCTCAGAAATTGTTTTTAATATGAATGGAGACAAAACTACATATTTATCACAAGGATATATCTTTACCCACATTAATTTTAAAAATAAAAAAATTATATTTGGGTAGAGAGAGGGCTTAGCAGTTAAGAGTTGTTATTCCAGAGATCCAAGGCCAGTTTTTTAATAACAATATTGAGATTCTCCCAAATCTGCTGCTGTGGATTTAGTAGAACTGATGCCTTCTTCTTACCTGTGTTTATACATGGTACAGATATGCACATAGCCAACACTCATACATACACATAAAGTGAATCAAAAATAAAAATGTCCAATGAAGCTCTAAAGTAAGAAATAAAGTAAAAGCATTACTAACACTAAGTTAATCATTGGCAATCTTGTGTGCGTGCGTGTGTGTGTGTGTGTGTGTGTGTGTGTGTGTGTTGTTTTATTCATTTACATTTATTTTTTTTATTTTATTGGATATTCTCTGTATTTACAATTCAAATGTTATATCATTCCCCTCACCCCTCCCTCCTTCCCCTCAACTTGATTCCATGAAGATGATCCCTCTCCCAATCACCCTCTCCACCTTACTGCCTTGGCTGATGATGATGTTGTTCTTCCCATGAGGGTGCAAATCTCTCAGCTTTTTTAGTCCTTTCTCTAGCTCTTTCATTGGGTTCCCTATGTTCAGTCTGATGTTTAGCCGCACGCATCATTATCTGTATCTGCATGGCTCTGGGAGAACCTCTGAGGAAACATGCATGTCTAGTTCCTACCAGGAAACATTTTTTGGCATCAGAGATAGTGCTTGGGTTTGGTGGCTGCATATGGGGTTTTTCTTGAGGTGAGGCAGTCTCTGTAGATCTTTTCTTCAATCCCTGCTCCTCTACTTGGCCGTGTATTTTCTCCCATGTTTTGTTCTCCCTTCTAAGAAGAACAGAGGCATCCACATTCTGATCTTCCTTTTTTTTTTTTTTTTTTTTTTTTTTTTTTTTTTTTTTTTGAGTGCCATAAGTTCTGTGGATGGCTTCTTGTGCTTTCTTTTGGTGGGGGGGGGGGGGGGGGAGTATTTCTTTCCAAGTGAGTACATACCATGAGTTTTCTTCTATGACTGGGTTACCTCACTCAGGATGAGATCTTTAAGTTCCATTCATTTACCTAGGAATTTCATCTCAATTATCGTCCCACTACCCAATCTCCCCTCTGCAAACTGCCTATTCCATATTCCCCTTTAAAGGGTGCTCCTCCACCCACCCATGCACTCCTGCCTCATTCCTTTAGCCTTCCCCTACACTATGGCATCAAGGATCCACAGGAACAAGGGCTTTCCCTCCTATTGATGCCAGATAAGGCTATCCTCTGGTATATATGTAGCTAGGTCAGTGCATCCCTCCTTAATACTCTTTGGTTGATAGTTCAGTGGCTGAAAGCTCTGGTTGTTACAGTTAGATGATATTGTTATTCTGAGAGCTCTGGGTGTTCCAATTATTTGATATTGTTGTTCTTCCAATGGGGTTGCAATTCCTTTCATCTCCTTCATTCCTTCTAACTCTTCCATTGTGTTACACAGGCTCAATATGATGTTTGGCCTTGGGTATCTGCAACTGTATTAGTCAGGTGCTGGCAGAGACTCTTAGGGGACAGACATACCAGGATCCTCTCAGCAAGGATTTCTTGGCATCAGCAATATGGGTTTGGTGTCTGCTGATGCAATGGATCCCTAGAAGGGGTGGTCTCTGGATGGCTTTTTATTTAGTATCTGCTTGATTTTTTTTTTTTTTAATTTTGTCCCTGTGTTTCCTTTTGATAGGAACAATTACGGGTTAAAAAATTTGTGATAGATGGGTGACCCCATCTCTCAACCAGAGGCCATGTGTATCTACTAGAAATGGTTCCTACAGGTTCTATCTCTGCTTTCTTGGGTATTTTGGCTAATATCATCTTCATTTGGTCCTGGGAACCACTTTCTTCCTTGATATGTGGGACTTTCTAGTGGCTACCCTCAGTTTCCCACACCCAGGGTGACATGTTTCTATTAATTTTCTGATCCTCTGGGCTTATCTCCTGTCTCTTCCTATGTATGATTCTGCCCCACCATTTCTCTCCCCATCTTCTTCTCCCCATCGGGTTCTTCCCACTCTCTATCTCCCATGATTATTCTGTTTCTTCTTATAAGTAGGGTTAAAGCATACACACTTTGTTCTTCTTCCTTGCTAAGCTTCATATGTTCTGTGATTCTAATGGTATAATTTGTAATGGAGTCAGGGCTGAGTTAAGTATTATTATTATGTATTGAATAAATTTGAGTAAAAATAGAGTTGTTACAGCTAGCTAGTATGCCATTTACAGAGAATCATAAGAAAGAAATAATTCCTAGAGAATCAAACTGCATTATCTACCAACAGCACTGTACCTCAGTGTACTAGAAACAAGCATGTAGTTTTTCCCACTCTGGAACTGCTCATGATCAACTGCTCCAAATATTTGCAAAGAGGAGTATTTCCCATGTTGTCAAACAATAAAGGATTCGCAATACCAAAATAATCATGACATTTAGCTTTAAATATTAACTTATGCTGAAATGAAATAGAAAAACAGAGTTCAGATCAGACTCAGCATAATCTTATTATCTTACCTTTAGAGGTAGACTTAAAACATGTGATTTTAATACCAATTCAAATATATTTATAAACTAAAAATACTAGTGTTGTGAAAGTGCAAGGACTTTAGAACACAAACATTTTTAGTAGCAATTACTACTGCATAAAGTAAACTTCTGAGAATCAATTATTTTTCATTAATACAACTCTATACAGAAGACAGAGTTCACTGGAGTCATTAAATGAATGTATTGTCAATCAAAAGGGTTAAAATGGTTGCTTCTAATGTCATATCCCCGTGTCTTTTGTAACACAAATTTTAGATTTTGAATTGAATACATTGGGGCTTGAAAATTGGGACTGCTATGTTTAGATATTAAAGGAGTTTCAAAGTCATTAAAAATCAGAGTTATTCAGCAGCAACTAGTTTTTGCCAATTCTGAAACTAAGATAAATGGCAAAGTTTTACGCATTCACAAGAAACAATTGTCAAGACAGACCTTAGATTGGAGGCAATGACATGTTAAAAAGTTCTCTCTATCAGTAAAGGCTTCTTCTCTTTGTTTGTGTCACATACATTGGTGACACGGGGAAAGGGGGCTTCTTGCTTATTCATTTTGTCCTAGTTAGAGAGTGAACAGCATTTGTATGGTTTGGTTTTAGTTGGTATTCTCTTGACAACATTACCATTGATTTTTCTCGGATAGCCTTTCTAGTGCATTTTCATAACACAGCATCTGTGTTGGCTGCAACTGGAAAAAAATCATTCTGACAGGATTAGAGAAACAGAAGCCATCATTTCCTTCAGCATCAAAGAGAGTGTCATGTCCACACAAGCTTTCCTTGTCCTGAAATGAGAACCTGCTCCAGGGTCAAACCTCCTGTACATCTATAAGCGTCTGAGTCTGTCAAGAATGGTGAGCTCATTTCCTCGTGTTCTTTCACTTGGAGACTGACATTCAGTCTTTAAAATAATTGCATGTCTGAAAGGTAATTGGCTGGAAGTTTTTATGTGCTTGGACTCACAAAATAGTGTTCTTCTATTAAGTGCCTGGCCTTCTCTTCCTAGCAAGGTTTGTTCAATCTTCTGGGCTGATAAGCTAAATTCAATAATTTATGTATGATTAAGTTATTCTATTAAGACTTGTGTTAAATATAAAATAAGCATATTTTCTAAAGGGCTAAGAGAAAGTATATTTATATTTCATCTCATTACTAAACCTGGCAATTTTCTTTGAAAATATTTCCATAAGTATAAAAGTAAAAAAAGACATAATAATTGCTTCCAACATATCTTTCAATTTTTCTCCAAAAATGAATGTTTACATACAAAATGTTATTATTGATTTCTATTTTATTAATATGATGACTCTTTAAATTGGCAAAATAAATAGTATTATTCCCAAAACCTTACATTTTGCTGAATAATTTATGTAAAATGGTATATTATGGGAATAACCAACAAATATATTTTCAAAATAGTTATGCATTCAAGTTGTTTTTTTGTGGTATTCATTTTGATTTTTATACAATTTAAATGTAAAATTTCATTTGACATATACTAACTTTTGATTCTTTTGTATATTATGTGATGCAATATTTAGACATATAAAGCTGATTCTATTAAGTGTCAACAATCAGAGTGACAATTCAGATGTCACTGTTCATCATGGAACTGGGAGTGCTCATATCCTTTGTTCTGGTACTAGTCATTAAGAATAGGCAACTTTTCACCACACATGTTAAAAGAAATCTATAGGATGAATGCTCCACTCAACAGAAGTAAGCCTATCTGTAGAAACAACTCATACCAGTCAGCTTCTGCTGCTACATGTAACTTAAGAAACTGCAATAAAAAGAGTCCCTACCCATGCTGGGAGAAAGCATTGTTCTATGGATGTAATTAAAATGAACCATAAAGATGTGCCAAGACAGTTGTCACGGGCATTAGAAGAGTACTGACATTGACACGGTGCCCACATGCATCCTTTGATCTTTCTATATTCTTAGTAAAAACTGAAAATGAAAAATTCAAGTTGTTATTTATTAAGATTTGAAATACAAGGCAAAGCAAAAGAAAAGCCAAAGCATTTTGATGTTTAGTTGAAATAACTCCTACATAGTAAGGCCAGATGCTATGAATTTAGCACATAGCTAAATCAACAACTCTATTTCTTAAACATCATTTCTCTTCTATCCCGATGTGATAATGCTTGTGAAAAACTACTTTGTACTAAGGTTTTTAATAAAATCATTATTCTTACGGATTTTACATCAGTCATTTATTTAGATTATTCTTTGGAAGTGAATGAGTTCTACAGCTAGTTTTTTTTCTTCTCATTTGCAGAAAAAGTAGATCTACATTATATCTTTTTATTTCTTTCTAGTCTATTCTAATCCAGAACAATGTCAAAACAACTAATCTTTTCCAAGAAATTAAAGACCACTGATAGCAGTAATTAAGGTTCAAATCTCACTTTCTTCTTGGCTTATTTAAAGTCTTCAATTCCTAACGTATTTACTTACAGTACTTCTTTTAGTAAACTTATTGCCAAGGAGTACCTGGCAGGCAGGACTTCGCTGTGATTTAAGGACTGTTCAGTGGTAAAAAACAAACCAGAAGAGTTTTGGTGTTGGTGTTGGTGTTTTGTTCTTCCTTTTTTATTATCCTTTTTTTCAGGAGACACTTTGATTCAGTTCTCTAGGGCTTCCAGAAAATGCCTTTTTCTGTCTCTCCTATGAGGTTGCAAAGAATACACATCTTGAAACAAGAGATAGAAGAAAAGAAACTTCACTGTTTTTTTTTTTTTCTGTGCTGTATTTGCTTATCAAATATAAAAGTGACTCAGACACTTCTAGGCATCTTACTAAATTACATAAAATCTTTTTAATTTTCAGGATTTATAAAGATTAATTTTAATATATCCAAAAAGCCTATGTTATAGTCTTTGTATGAGAAAACAGATGAAATAATTTCACTACTATAGAAGAAACAAAGTCATAAAGTTGATGTGCATTTGCCTTGTGAAGAAGCAGAAAAAAGTTGCTTTCATAGAACAGAGATGTGTGGAGCAAACGTACCTGTGTATGTCATTCTGTTCCACTTTTTCAGCGGTGAATAGTGTATGTTTAATGGTATGACTGTCTGAAGTTGAAAACCTACAAAGAGAAGCATAGAATATTATATGGAGTTGCAGGCATTTCAGATAAAACAACTGTTGTTTATTTTTGTTTGTTTTGTTTTGTTTTTGTTTTTAAGGTGACAGTGACAGGGAATGAATAAACCGTTTAATATACTGGTCATTTGATTGAAACACACACACACACACACACACACACACACACACACACACACACACACACAGAAACAGTATTTATCATTCAGGTTTGATTAATTTTCTACAGAAGCATTAGATTGGGTTTATTGGTATTTACAAAATTGTGTGCAAGGGTACACTTGGAAGTACGTTGACTTGTGGATCACATTGCAAGGAGCTTGTTTCCCACCAATAATGCTGCTTTTGATGTTTGTATATGGAAAAAAATCTCTCAATTACTTTAATTTTTCTCTTATCGTTTTTATCAGTTTGGTGTTTCACAATTTAGAGCATGAAAGTAAATGTTTTAGATATTTGTTTCCTTCACTTCTTTATTATAGTGTTAGTGCTATTGTTTACTCTTAATTTTAAATTCTCCAACCATGATATATTACCATACAGAAAGAGTTATGTACACAGATTTTTCTGGTCAGTTTTTTTTTTTTTTTTTTTTTTTTTTTTTTTTTTTTTTTTTTTTAGCTATTTATGGACAATCATGTTATCTGTAAACTAAGAGATAATTATATTTTCATACCACCAAATAAACCTTGTTTTGCTCTTTATACCTTGTTTTGTTGTTACTTGTTTGCTTTTTCCAAGTATATTAGGCAACATTCCTACTAATATTTAGGGTATAGCATTAAAGGAAGATAACCTTGCTTGATTTTTATAACACAGGAGAACAGGATTTAACTATTAAATGTGAAGTTTGATGTCTTCATTGGAATTTTTTGAGAAGCTAAGAAAAATATCATTGCTGTGAGTTTATCTATTATTTTATTGTCAGTGAGTACTGGGTGTCTTCCCACATGAATGTCACCATTAATGGCTTTAAGAACATGACTTTCTTTTCTGTTCTTATGGTGCATTAACCTGAGTGAAATCCACAAATTGGGTTATTCTATCTAGAATGAACACTTAATAAACCTTAATCACTGATAATTTATGGCTTTTAGAATACAATATTTACATTACAATATTGCAACAACCAATTAAATGTACTTTTTTGTTTATGGAAAATATTGGACTTTTTGTCTTTTTCGTCTCTATCTGTTTTTTTTTTTTTTTTTAAGCAACAATAATAAGAGCAAAATGTCTTGTTACTTTTGCTTTTATTTCCTTGGGGAAATTACATTGAACTTCTAATGCTTCTTACATTTAGGAAAATTTCAAATATACTAGAGTCAGTGTTCTTTTCTTCAGGTCTTGATCCCTAAAGTCATTTTCATATCATGTATTATCTAATTGTGAACTTTAGTACTGTGCCTTTGTGAGCAGACTCATATTATCCATATTATGGTTTGTGGTATTTATTTATGTAATAATTACCCAATATTCCCAAGGCATGAAGTGAATATGTGCTATCTTATCTCTTTATACTTGGCTAAATGTTGATCAGTTTTATTGTCATCAATAAAATTCAGTATTTCATTTTACTTTCATTTATTTCTTCTTTAATATGCTATATTTCTTAGCATAGAATTTAGATGTTGAACTGCATTAATATTTTACATTTATTTTATCAGATTTTATGGAACATTTATTGTGTAAATGACATTTTTATCTGATCAAGAAATGACCTATTTATCTCTTATTTCAAACATCTTTCCATTAACATAAATCTTCAGATATTTTCATCTCATAATTTTCCATGACTCCTCTTGCATTTATTTGTTTAAATACATTACTATGTATGATTTAGAAATGAACTATGTTTTTTGTTATTTTGTTATTAGTTTTTGAATGAACATCTTCTTTACCTTTCCCTTCTATACTTGCATATGACTGGTTCATCTTCAAACAAAGACAAGAACACATTTTTAAATATTCATTGGCTTACAGTTAACTTTCCTAACTCCTCATGCTTGTGTTACTGAACTTCAGGCTCTTTCTACTCAGAAAAGTTATATAACCTTATAGAGAATGGATAAGTCACAGAACAGCTTTACCTGTCTAAGACTGAGAAAATGCTGTATACCTAGTATTGAGGCAACTAAAATGATCAATGCATCTTCCCATATCCTACAAGTTTCTGCCTTAAGTCCTTCACAATTCTTTTAGAAATACAGGTTAATGGTATCATATTTTCTGAAGTCATCCATCTTCTAAGGAAACTCTACTATGTCATTATATCTTCCTTTATCTATTGATTTGATTGCTTATGCTTACTTATTCATTTTTGTCAATGGGTTTTTTTGCCTGTATATATCCCAGTGTATCATGGATCACTTTCATGGTGGGTGCTTGTAGACACTATAGAGGGTATTTGATTTTCTTGAACTGCAGTTTTACGCAGTTAGGTACCATCAAATGGATGGAAAGGGTTAAACCTTAATCCTTTGTTGGGGTGACTGGTCCTCTTGAGAACTTACATATCTCTCTAGCTTCTTCTGCTAACTTATAGTCTCTTCACTATGAAATTATAGTAAATTTATTTGAAATGACTGAATATTTTAGGGAGAGGTCACAATGGTGGCTGGGTAGACCTGAGATGACTGGGAACTGAGTGTGATGTGGTACATTTTGTGAAAATCCCTAATAAGTAATAAAAAATATGTTGGTAAATATAGCTTCTCTGTTGCATAAATTTTGCTGTTTGAAATTGTGTGACACAGTCCTCAAAGCCCCTCTCTGGGGACTGCATTCTTGGTAATCAATTTTACAAGGGCTCTAGTTCTGAGTCCTTGAAAAAAGACTCACTGATTGGGACCTAAAAGAGGCCCAGACACTTTCACATACACCACAGATTTCTCTCTCTCTCTCTCTCTCTCTCTCTCTCTCTCTCTCTCTCTCTCTCTCTCTCTCTCTCTCTCTCCTCTCTTGGGCAAAATGTCCTTATAAGTTCCATCAATCAACCAACCAATCAACAAAACATTATATGATACATACTATATAATTTGGAAGACACAGGGAGTTGATTAAAAGGTAAAATGAGATATGCTCAAAGGTGAGTGTGAATATGCACTAAGCTTATTCAACAAATGGTGCTGGTCCAACTGGCACTCAACATGCAAAAGAATGAAAATAGACCTTTTCTTATCTTCTTGTACAAAGCTCAAGTGTAAGTGGATCAAAGATCTCCACATTAAACCAGATACACTGAAACTATTATATGAGAAAGTAGGGAAAGCTTTAGAACATATAGGCACAGGAGAAAATTTTCTGAACAAAACACCAATGGCTCAAGCTCTAAGGTCAAAGATTAACAAATGGGACATAATGAGATTGCAAAGTTTCTGTAAGGCTAAGGACATTGTCAAGAAAACAAAATGGCAGCCAACAGAATGGGAAAAGATCTTTACCAACTCAACATCAGATAGAGGCCTAATATCTAAGGTATACAAAGAACTCAAAAAGCTAGACACCAGAGAATCAAATAACCCTATTAAAAAATGGGGTACAGAGCTAAACAAAACATTCTCAGTTGAGGAATATCGAATGGCTAAGAAATATCTGAGGAAGTGCTTGACATCCTTAGCCATCAGGGAAATGCAAATCAAAACATCCCTGAGATTCCACCTCACACCAGTCAGATTGGCTAAGATCCAAAACTCAGATGACAACAGATGCTGGCGAGGTTGCGGAGAAAGAGGAACACTTCTCCACTGTTGGTGGGGTTCCAAACTAATACAACCACTCTGGAAATCAGTCTGGTGATACCTCAGAAAATTGGACATAATACTACCTGAAGACCCAGCTATTCCAATTCTGGGCATATACCCCAGAGACACTTTAATACACAACAAAGATATATGCACCAGAATGTTCATAACAGCTCTATTTATAATAGCCTGAAGCTGGAAAGAACCCAGATGTCCTTCAGAAGATGAATGGATACAAAAATTGTAGTACATTTACACAATGGAATACTACTCAGCCACCAGAAACTATGACTTGACCAAATTCTTAAGAAAATGGCTGCATCTAGAGAATATCATTCTGAGTGAGATAACCCAGTCACAAAAGAACTGACATAATATGCAGTCACTGATATTGGGATGCTAACCCCAGAGGCTCACACTGCCCCAGAAACGACTCACAGACTGTATGAAGTCCAAGAAATAAAGAAAACAAAACAAAACAAAAGAAAAAAAATCTATACAACAAGAAAACTTTGACTATTTCCGTGTTACAGTTTGTTTTACATGTACTTTATGCTCATTGTAACTATTAAGTTTTCAATGCATACTATCAAACCTTTAAAAAAATCAAGTACTGACTAAAAAATATATTCATACAGTTTTATGTAAAAATTATTTTAAAATCTGAAAAATATTACTGACAAAAATATATTGTATAATTTTATGCAAAGAATGCTTAAAATCTGTACATTTATCTTTGTTTTGTAAAATAAAAAAAAAAACTTCATGGAGAAAATGCTCAAACTTTAAGAGTTGACAATGGCTAGGGGTCCCACTATGCCAACTTCAAACTTTTGATACTAGATAAAAATAGTTTTGCTAGTAGATGTTTTACTATCTGCATGACTGAAAGGCCATTCTTGCCCAACTATCTAGTAGCATAACAGATTAAAATGAATTAAAATGAGAGAGAATGAAACTAAATTAAAAATATAGACTTTACTAGAAGAAATAGTCTTCATTTAATAGGCCTCCACAAGGTTTTGCTAACTCTATCTCTGCCCTTCTTAACTACCTGTAGCTAACTTGTTATATATTGTCTTAAATCTAAAGAATGACAGATATGAATCTCTCTTTACTTATTCATAGATTTTGTTTGATAACTGGAATATTAACAAGGGCAAAAGAAATGGGCAGATGCTTATTTTCAAGGAGAGTTTAGTTACTTCTTGTCTGTAGATTTTCCAAAACTGTCAGACATGTCAAAAGATATAAACTCTGCCAAATGAATTCTTCATCTGTTGCTCTATAAAACCCTTAACGTCATTCATTTTTAGACAAGAAATACTTTTCTTTTAGTTATACTGGCTTCATTCCACTTATCCAACCCTCGACGACAATAAAACTCACCCATCTCTGACTCCTAGTTTGTTTACATAAAACTGGTAGTAGGAACGTAGGGTTAGGTAAGAGTTAGTGTGCACAGCCTTGCTATTTTACTTTAGAAGATTCTGATTATGTGAAGATTGTAAAACCTCAGTGACTTTCACTGTACCCAAGATGTGTTTAAGGACCTAGCAATAGAACTTCCATTATTTGTTGCAAGGCAAAATTAGGAATCACAAGTTTGTCATTCTTTGATGAAATAGGGGTGTTTAAAACTGTTGCTATTCCACAGTCAAAACTCTGATCAGTTGTTTCTTTCAGATAGAATTTCATGGATGGTAATGCAAAAGAGCCTGAGGAAAAGAAGTTTCAGAGAGAGGCTCAAAAGAGGATCCAGTTCAAGGGAAGACCCTAAGTCCTAACAGCATTACTGAGGCTATAGAGCACCCAAAAAAGAGCCCTATCAAAACTGCTCCCCAGGAACCTAACAAGCAACTGAAAGAGTCAGATGCAGATATTTGTACCCAACTGATGAACAGAAGCTGCTGACCCTTATTGTTTAATTAAGAAAAAGCTGGAGGAAAAAGAAAGGAGGGTGACCCTATAAGAGGACTAGCAGTCTCAATTAACCTAGACCCCGGAGATCTCTCACACTGTGGATCACCAACCAGACAGCATATAACAGCTGATATGAGACCTCCAACACATACCCAGGAGACTCAGAGAAGGTACAGGCAACCTTCAAGAGACTGAAGGTTCAAGGGAATTTAGAGTACTGGTGGTGTGGGTGGGATGGTGACATCCTTGTAGACACTGGGGAAAAGGGAGAAAGTATGGGATGTGGAAAAATAGGAGCATGGACCAGGAGGAGAATACAGTGTTGAGTATAAATTAATTAACTAATTAATTAATTAAAATAACAATTGTTTGAAATAATAAAATATTAAAATGCACATTTAGTTTTAATTACTGTGGGCAATGCTGGAGATAGAGGTTAATGATGCAGTCAGCACAGCTATTAGAGTGAAGGCCAAATATTGAGTGAAGTTATTATGTGAGGAAAAGTCCTGTCAAGCTCTGCTAAAACAAACAAACAAACAAACAAAAGCTAATTCTTGAAATAAATTATCCCAGTAGAACTATCATTATCCATGATGTGTGCTTTGCTGTGTGTGTTTGTGTGTGTGTAGCAAATGGAAGTGAGATATGTACATCAGAGCAGTAAGAATAACAACAAAAACTTTGCCTCAGAAAGGCAGGTATTGCCAGTACTTGCTTTCAGAGATATACTCAAGACATAGTTTTACATAATTTCTATGGAATCAAGGAATTTCTTACAACTTCAGTACCTTAGGCAGGCATGGATAAAAAATATTGCCATACTCTTACAATTTGATAAAGGATAGACAGTATCAAGAACTGGTCATGCCAAAGGAGAAAGCAGAAATGAGTAATGGCAGCATCTGCTTTGGAATTACAGGACACAGAAGCATTGAATGCAGTGGTCAGGAAAGCAGAAATCATAAGTGACTCTTAACATTCTTTTATTTTTCTAGAGCAGTTAGGTAGATAACTATGACAAACAGAGAAGGGACTAAATTTAGGAGAGAATAATCTGAGTGATATACTATGTTTGTGATTCCTTTCAAAAGTGAAAGCTGTGATGAAAATTCCAAAGACATTGGCAGCTTCATTTCTTGGTGAGAATGCCCATGGAGAGTATATCAATGATCAACAAAAAAAAATTGTTTTGAATTTATGAGCATCCCCAATGCAGAAACATTTGAAACAGATGTGGAAAACGACACCTCCTAAGAACTCAATTGTAGAGAAGAGAAGCACAGGACACATGTGAGACTTATGCAACAACATCACTTACTTATCTGTAAAAACAATCTAGAAAAGAAAATTAAATTAAAAAATAATAATGTAGACAACAAGTAGAGGAAGTAGCGAAAACATACTTATGTGAAAATGAGAGAAATTCACTGCTTGATCAGACCGAAATAGTTCCTTTCTCCCTCTCAAACATTCCAGGATTACCCCAACTTACCCACAGTTTTCTTCTTCTGAGAAAGAGTTGAAAAGAAATCAAAATATGCTATGGCTTTCATATACCACCTATTTCAGCTGCAATATATCATACATTCTCTCTCTCTCTCTCTCTCTCTCTCTCTCTCTCTCTCTCTCTCTCTCTCTCTCTCTCTCTCTCTCTCTCTGTCTGTCTCAGTTAGGGTTTTACTGCTGTGAAGAGACACCATGACTAAGGCAAGTATTATTATAAGGATGACATTTTATTGGGGCTGGCTTACTGGTTCAGAGGTTCATTTTATTATATTCAAGGCAGCATCCAGACAGGCATACTTCAGGAGGAGCTGAGAGTTCTACATCTTTATTTGATGGTAGATGAAAACTAGTGGAATACTGACTTTCAGTCCACTAGGCTGAGGATCTTAAGCTCATGACAACAGTGACATACCTACTCTAACAAGGCCACACCTCATAAAAGTACCACTCTGTGGGCCAAGCAAAGAAACCATCACACACACACACACACACACACACACACACACACACAAACACACAAACATATAGCAGCCACCTTTATTGTTACTTTTGCCTTTTGAAATAAATGTAGAGGGTGTATCTGCAATCTTTACACAAAGACCTACATGGATTATTTGAAGAGGTTTTTGTGATGGATTGGAATTAGAAAGGGAAATCAATATAACTTTTTCTAACCTTACATCTATGTGTTTCATTCCTGCAAGTAATATGTGAAATAGCATATGACATCTAATGCACTGTCAGACATTTATATACTTACTTTTAAATTACAATTTTTATTCTTAAATGTAAAAAGAATTTTAAAATCCATGATTGAATCAATTTTTTTTTTTTTTTTTTTTTTGTTTTGTTGGAGATAGGAATTCTTGGAAGTAAGGTTAGCCTCCATCTATGTAGCTGAGAATGGCCTTGAACTTCTGATCTTTCTTTCTCCATTTTTTACATGCTGAGCTCACAGATCCTCACCAAGAGTTCTGCTTTCTATCTGGTTAGTGTTTAAGTCTAGGGCTTTGTCTGATAAAAAGAAACACTTTGGCTACTTAATTATATCTCCAGATTTCCTTGAGGTTCAGATTATCTCAGTTGCAAGTGCTGGTGATGTTTGTGTTATAGTGGTACTTGCTGTTTGCTTGCAGATTATTCTACAAGATCACAGTGCAATAAAAGCTTTAACTCAATGTCATAGACTCCTTAATTTCTTTCTAAGACTTAGGACTTCCAATTCACCACGCCATAAGCTGTTTTACATGGAATATCGAGTACAGAAAATTTAAGAAATATAATGAAATTTCAATGTCCAGTACCACCATAGTGTTTATAACCTCTTCTTATTAATCTTCCTGAGTTTGAATTAAATGATTCAGAAGCAGTCTATGCAGAGTACCGTATTTCTTAGTATATCATAAATATTTGGATACAAGAAAGTAGATTTGAACTGTGTTGCTTGATAATGATATCAATCCATTTACTATTGTTTTATATTTTAAATTTACTCTTTATGAAGATTGGTATTTTAAAATATAACATTTATTTTCCAAGCCATAATAAAATATGAATAAGTTTCTAAAGTTCATCAATTAAGAAATGGCATTTATGATAGCATTTTATGGAAATATTTCAAGCCTTTATTTTTGTATAAACATAATAGTCATTAATACCTTTGTAAATGAGGT
Source organism: Micromys minutus (assembly GCF_963924665.1). Classification (NCBI taxonomy): domain Eukaryota; kingdom Metazoa; phylum Chordata; class Mammalia; order Rodentia; family Muridae; genus Micromys; species Micromys minutus. Next base: position 71,499,455 of record NC_137974.1, read on the forward strand.
TTATTTATCTATCATTCATGAGATGGGATTCACAAAAAGCTTTGTCCAAAGCTACTAAAGACCCTCTGAGAACACAAATGTTGACATGAAACAGATTTGCAATCAGCACTGTGGAAGCTGAGAGACAGGATTTCCTCAGACAGACTTCACCCTGTGCAGCGTGAGTTGCATAATTTTCATGGTTAGTAATGTCGGAAGTGACTCACTCTGCCAAAACTAATAATTTATTTTCTAAAACTGGCATGACTACATCCGTTTGTCAAGCAGATTATACTCAAGTATTGTAACTATTTATCCGTGCAGACTTTTGTGTAGGAGAGAATTATAGCCGTGAAGTATAAATTTGGCTTTCAATATGCAAATTGAAGAAAGAAAGAAAGATTCCTACAAGACTATGTCCCTTGGTATCTTAGGGCATCATCATTTTAAAGCTTTAATATTTTTATATCATCTTAAGTAAGGTATTGCTGTCTTTTGTCCTTAAGGATTTTGTAGGAAATTGAAAATCAGGTATGTTTGACACATAACTCGGAGTTTTGAAATATGTACACACTATGAGTAGATGAATTTTAGTTAATTTCTATTTACATTACTTTCAACATATTTATTGTTATATATAAATATTCTGTTTCTTACATAATATATTTCATATTGGTGACAGAATATGTCTTTTTCCCCTGTGGAATTTAAACATATGAATGTATGTAGTCTTACATGCAGTTCTTGAACATGAAAAGCACTGTAACAGCAGTTTAATTAGAATTCAAGTTACATGTTCTTTGATACCAACTAGGCCTCAGCATATTGTAAAAAAAAAAAGACACTGGAAGAGTCTATTTAAAATTTTGATTGTACCTTAAGTCATTAGCAATCCGAGAGCTAAGAATATAGCTATGTGGCATTTTTTGGTATTCAAAGATAATTATGCTTAATCTATGCTCACCAAGAAATCTGTTTCCATGATATGTTCTGTCCTACATGTACTTTTTGCTTATGGTAACTAGTGTGATATCAATGCATGCTATCAAACCTCTAAAAGAATTAAGTACTGACAAATTATTCATATAGTGTTATGCCAAAATGCCTTTAAAAATCTGGGTATATATCCCTCTTTTTTAAAAAATAAAGTTGTAAGAGAGACAAAAAAAGATTGATGGGTAGAAAATGAAAATATAGAATATAATATCAATAAAAACTACACACCAATAACTCAGTGTTTCTGTCTGCTCAGAAAACTTCTGAATCTATACATTGCAGAGTATTTTTATATATGAAGATATATAATGAGTAACATTAAGTGGATATGAAAATATTTAATTAGATGTCCAGATACTAAAACCAACCATCACTCAGTTTTCATATGTACTTAGTTGATTCTGTGTGCAAAGTCATATATAAAATTATAAATCAAGCAAAAGGAAACAAATAATTTACTAGAGGTCGATGTTTTATTTTTCATCTCATAGAACACATGTTTCTTATGACCCAAAAACTAGAAACACCCACTTTCTATAAAGCAACTTTTATTAGGATCTTAGCTTCTCTGGTTGCCGTTGTTCCTGAGAAAACTAGACACCAGTTCCAGAGTAGTCTACCACCCAAAGTGGAAGGAAATTGGAAGATGATTAAAATTCATGTTTTACAGTTTATTATACAATTATAATTGTGAGGTATGTCCTTTGTCTATTGTCATTCCACATAAATTTATTGAGTGTCTATTTTATGACAGGCACTGTGGAAGGTACTTGCGAATGAATGGCAAGCAGTACAAATAGGCAAAGCAAAGACGTGGGTTTTGTTTTCTTCCAGCATAAACTTCACTAGGGAGCAAATGTACCCAGCTGCTCACACAACACATACATGTAAAATGGAAAAGTGCAACAGGTAAAAGAAAGAGCCACTACTAAGATGCATTTTAAAAAGTAAAAGGATGAAATATGCAGAGCTCATGAAGCCTTCCTAAATGAAGAGACAGTGGCTATGTAATTAAACATTGATGAGTTGTAAACCCAACTCTCTGAAAATGTAAAGCACATGATCTGTGTATGTGGTGCACAAGTAGAAAGCATGGTGGACACAGATAAAAGGACCTGGAGACACTTAACAGTATCTAAAAACTTGTCAGTGAGTAAATCAAACTGCTGAAGTGCAGATGGAGAATGTTACTAATATCAGTGAGAAAACATGATGAAAAAAGATGAATACATCTATGGTAGAAAGATTAATTTTCCAATATTCAAATGATGATAATTTTACAGCTGTGCTGTATCATGAAGAGAGACTTATCTGCCTCACATGATAATTTTAACAATGACTGTGTTTAGGTTGTTCTAGAAGAGCAGACCTGATCTGTCTCATTTATCTATCTATCTATCTATCTATCTATCTATCTATCTATCTATCTATCTATCTATCTGTCTGTCTGTCTGTCTGTCTGTCGGTTTGTCTGTCTATCTATTTATCATCTATCTATCTATCTATCTATCTATCTATCTATCTATCTATCTATCTATCTATCTATCCATCCATCCATCCATCCATCTACTGTGTGTGTGTGTGTGTGTGTGTGTGTGTGTGTGTGTGTGTGTGTGTGTGTATTTGTATATTTATTAGATTGGCTTATACTGTGATCTGACTGTTCCAACAATGACTGTTTTCCAATGGGAAGTCCAGTAATCCAGTAATTGTTCAGTACATGAGATTGGAAATACTAATATTTTCCAGGGTACATAAAATGTTCAAAAAAATGTGATCTCTAATACCGGTTATGTAAGATATAAAGGAATATGGGCAGAAAGCATAAGTTCTTTCTTCTTTCTTTTTTAAATAGGGTGCCATAAGAAACAGTATTAAAGATGAGTCTTTCAACCTTTAGGGTTATAGATTTATGATGGTGTACTGCCGTGGTCCGCGGGGTCTTCAATGAATACCCGAGGAGGGGACTGGCAAATGAGAGACAAGAGACACAAAGGAGAGCAAATCTAAAGTGCTGGTCAAATTCACATTTATTATGTTCAAAATCCACTTATTTTAAAGAAAAACAAAGAGAATTGCATAGGTAGGGGAACTACCCAGGTGTAACAGAATGTTCTGTCAAACAGGAACTGCTGTCTGGGTGACCGTGCTATTCAGCTAGCTACCTGAACACAGTGAAATCATCTGATTTCTGAGGAAAGGCCTCTATCATGGGAAACAGAAACCTAGGCCTAGATTTATATAAAATTGCGTTACTCAGGCTAAGGATATTTAATTTTGTCATCTCCCAGCAGTATACTTATAAAACCAAAACATAAAATTCAAATAACTAAAGTAGTACAGAAGTATTCTCCAAGGCTTGATTTTTTTTTTTTTTTTTGTGAATTCAAAGTGTAGTCAAGATAAAAATCAATATTAACTATCACAGTTGTACGAATTTTGTTACAATTTGTGAGACTGAGATCCTTCTTATATCTTTGTATAAAGTACAGTCATTTTACAAGACATCATCAGCCCATGTAGAGGAATCACATGATGAAAGACAGAAATGTTTCTCTACCTTAACACTATGGTCTAAAAGATTGAGTATTAAAGTGATTTCTATGATACAGGACTGAATAGTTAAGAGTAAAGCACAGATTTTCAGATTTTATAATTCAGTAAGGTTAACCACTAAAATATTTCCCTAAAGGATTTATTCCAGCTTGACTTGGTGGAACACATGTAATCCCATCATTTTGGAAGCAGAGACAAGCAAGTATCTGAGTGTGAGGTCAGCCTGGTCTATAATATGAGTTCCAGAGCATTCAAAGCTGTACATAAAAATCAATAATTTATAATGGTACTGACACCAGACAATTTCAAGTTTCATAAAGTTCACTAATTTCTACATGTCATGTTGATAATTCAGTTTCATATTACCATATAACAAACTTACTTCCTGAGGGTTTGATTATGGAAGCTGCAGCCTGTCAGAAGTTGTGGTTTCATGATATCATGACATATATCTTTTATTTTCCTTTTTTAATTTTATTTTTATTCTCTAATACATTTTTACAGTCCAGTCTTTATAAGTACCTCATCCCATACCTCCTCTGAGACTGCACCTTTCAAAACCGTTTTCATACCAGTCCTAAATACGCACAACAGAAAACAATCAAATATCATAGAAGGTTCCACAAATTAGAAAGAAATTTGTCGATCTGACTCTGGGCATTTGAATTGTTTATCTTGGCTTCAGTACAATATACACCAGCAAATGCACATTTACCCTTTATGTTATGAATTTATATTTTATATAAATAAATGTATATATTTATACAGAAAAGGGCAATAAATACATCAAATTTTCAAGTTGAAAGTGCTCAGATCATTTGCATAGACATTACTTCTTCCAGATTTTATTCTAAGCGATAATGCTCTGTTTTTATTTTGTATCTAAGTGCTGTGATTAACACAACCATATTTAAGTGGTTATTTTTTTAAAATCTAATAAACACCAAAGAAAATGTATCCAGGTGTGTTGATAGTTGTTAGGCTTAAGGTTCATTTGTATATTTACTTTATGTTCCTTCTTCAGGAGAATGTCCTTTCTGCCAAGCTCCATGACTCCGCAATAATCAATGAGAGTGCAGCTGTGAGAGAGGAGGATGTTGATAAATCTCAGCAAAATGGTAAATGCTGAGAACTACAGAACAGCTCTTAAGACTGTGGGAAAGAGCTCTGAAAACATGAGGTCAAAAACATCCTTTCTCAACTATGCAAAATATAAGGATGCAATATAAATTGTATAAGAAGATTTGCAGACCTTAAACAGAAATTTGCCCTGTAATCCAGGTTTTCAGAAAAATTTAAAGCTCAGCAGATACAATGTTAGGCAGTTTCCTGAGTTCAAGGTAAGCCCAGGTGTGGTAGGAATAACTATCTCTGAGAGACAGTCCATACAGCTAGCTTACTTTTTGTGCTTACAAAGACAGACAGATATCTGAATCATTTTCAATGTTTTATTTTACTTTTGTTTTGTTATGTTTTTTAAGTGCTTTCTGACTTGTCCTAATTATCACAGGGCTAGGGTCCAGCATGGCAGATTGATTAAAGATAACCTGGGCTAATGACTGAATTGATATGTAAATATGACTGAGCTTTAATTTTCATGAGATAAATGATCCAGAGAACTTTAGGAAATGCAAGAGAAAGCTATCTGGAAAGCTGTCTCAAGCAGAACATAGGCTGTCAGCTTAAGTCCCATAATTTGTCTTTAAGTTGCTCCTTAGAGCTCCTGAAATATCCCTTACAAAGAGTTCTTCCTAAGCCATGGCTGGAACTAGGCACCAACAGTAAGGAATTAAAGACATAAATTATGAAAAAAGTGAATTGTGTATATGTGTGTGTACAACAAATTTGTTTGAATTTAGAAACATGTAAATCCTCTCACTTAGGTGAATTGGATGAACCTGAGTGAACCTGTAATTATGGCTCTATGTCAAACAAAAACAATCTGTGATACAAAGCCAAATATCATAAAATCTTGCCTATACAGAGAGTTCAATATGTTGATCATGATAAAAGAATAGGCATTGTGATGAGATGATACAATATTATTTAAGACCATAGAGTATCAGTTGGAGATCATAAAATGAATTTTACAATGTGCTGATCATAGTAAATAAGGATACAAAATAAAACATTGACACTATAGTAAAAATTATATATATATATATATATATATATATTTCTTCACAAACTTATGTTTATAATGTCAAGAAGTGACTTTGTGTAGACTTTAGTCAGTCTTTCAAATGTTAACCCTTCTTTCTCCTTATTTCTACAACTGAAACATATTTGTGTATGTGTGTGTGTTTATAATGTATCTATGTATGTATGTATGTATGTATATATGCATGTATGTATGTATTTGCATGTCATTTCCTGTAAAGTTTTAAAAAATAATATTTTGTTTCACTGTGAAAATTTTAAAATCTTATGAATACGGCTGAAACCGTAGCTCAAAAATAGCTTTTAAATACAAATATGAAAATATTATGTTTAAATTTTCTAGCATATATAATTCAAATTTCATTGAATTTATTGAAATACCTTCTAAGATAGTGTGATTTTAATTATTTAATCTATAACACAAAATTAATATTTCAGACTTCCTATGTACAGCTTTAACATATACAGTATTCTAATTACATCACCCAAAGTTAGATATATGAAGAAACATACAATAAAAAATTAGTAAGTTTAGGGTAGAGTTTTTGCCTATCAAAGGATGAACTTCATTTAAACATTTATGTGGATAATTTAATGGCTTATTTTTATATTTATTGCTTTCTTAAGACTTCTCAATAAAAAAGTAATCTAAGGACAATATATTTGAAAGTTGTTTTTCTCTGAAAACCCCACATATGTATTTTATTAGTGAGCTTAGAGCCACTTTGAATATTTGTTTTTACTTTCTACTTCCCCATCTGATTGTCTTAATTTTTTTTAATTTCATTAAAAATTGGGGCATATTTCACAAGTAGAGACACTTATGCACCCTTAGAAATCTTAGTGTTCTCTTCGAAAGGAGAGCTGAGGAGAAAGTAAAGAACGAAGGGAAGAACAGGATGAGGATGTAGAACAGGATGTAGAACAGCATGAGGATGCAGAGACTGGGAACATAAAGAGAAATGGATGGAGAGAGATCAGGAAAAGCAGTCAGTGAGTCCATGAAATGATACCACAATTCGCTATAAAGAATGTTCAATCCAAAGTGGGGAAAGGGCAGAATCTGCTTCTACAGATAGTGTTTTGGAAACAAGTAATTATTTAGAACCAACAAAAACGAAACAAATAAACAAATAACCCTTCATATCAGACATGGGAAAAGAATTCAGTGATGTTCAAGGGACAGCAGTAAACCTCAGGAGTATAATATTTAGCCCATTGTTATGGTCTTAATCACATTGGTTTTAATTAAGAAATTGCTTTCATCAGAAATGCTTTGATATATTTATTTTTGACTCTGAGTGTCCTGCACACATGTGCCTTAGCCCATGCACAGTCACACATATGAAAATAATATTTAAATAAAATAGTTTACAAGGTACATACAAAATATATGTTCAAATAAATAATGTATCATATGCACATATGTACCTCAATGTACATTTATGAGAATGTATATCTGTAAGCAAGTGCTTTGTCTAAATGGAAGAAGATTATATGATAAATCATTTTCTATATCTGTTGTGGTCTCAAACAGTAGTAGCCTATGACTTCTCTTTCTTTTTAGTCCCATTCAGAAGTTGTTCTTAGCCTTTCAAGCAAACATCATTTCTCAGATTTTAGTCTCATAACTCTCCAAAAATAGAGTACAGAAGTAATTTAAAATCATATTTAAAATGTCCCATTCAGCTATAGGCTATAGCTTTTATTACAACATAAATATAAAATTGTGCTGGGGAGCATTGATAAGCTTTGTTAACCACAAGACTGAAGCATGTCTACCTATAAATCAAAGCTTCACTTCTAATAACTATCTGTGTGAAAAGTGCTGTTTGATTTGATACCTGAAAATTTTGATGTTATAAGTAATGTCACCTCCAAGTCCAGCTATCTAAAGGTAGCTCCTTTTTAAAGCATTTTCAACAAATTATTTTAGCTCACATTAATAGGTATATATGAAGAGAATCTATATAACTTATAGAATAAAATTTGATTTATAATAATAATAATATCTCCACAGGATAGATACAGATACAAAATCACTAAATATATATAACCCGACTTTTCCTACATTTATGCTAAATTAGCATATTGAATACAATTAATTATGTTCCATATATGTTTAGTGAAACTTATTACCAAGTTTGTTTTTCTTCGATAACCCATTTTTATAGCATATGACCACAGCAAAAATCTTGTTAATTGAGATACTAATACACAAATGTACAAGTAGAAATGAACACTCAGTGAAAGAGCACAGAGTCAGGATCTTTCCATTCACAAATAGGTAATCCCTGGGTCGTTAGAAGCTGTTGGAATAAATATCTCTTGGACTTTTCTAGTTGTGGTTCAATTGTCAATTATATACTTATTTTATTTTTAAGAAAGATAATCAGCTTTAATTATAGTGAAGGGGTTTAGAGGTAACATGTACCATTTCTCTGGTACTGGCTCAGTTATTTTTCTGTATTTAAGGTGGGAAATTGAAATTTATTTTTCATGAGTTATAGCCCAAGCTGGAGAGCAGGTTCTGTGAATGATTCTTTCTATGCACACCATGATCTTTTCATTTCATATGATTACACTGCATATAAAAATGTAACTCGTCCAAATAGTTCTCTCTAGGGGTCTTCAGATAACAAAACTAACAGAGTGATCCCAAATCTGCACTCTCTGCATTCCTTTATAATGTCCTTTGTAAAATTTATAAATCTTTACATTACAACTACCATTATTCTATTCCCTAGCATACCTCTCTTACTATCATAGCCTCCTAACTGTTCTCTTGATGGAGTTTCTTATTTTTTTTCTATAATGTCTTCAATCTTCATATTGAAGATAAAGTTCTTCTCTCAAATCATCTAATGTATGTTCTTTTTACTATGATTAGATTCAATCATGAGCCACATTTCCAAGGTGGGAAATACACATGTGCACTTTGAACTATATTGAATGCTAAATAGTATATAAGCACAGTGTTCCTAACACAGCAGCAATAAATTTATTGTGTTCAAGGAATTGCTTTTTCAGAATGATTTAATGGCCAAACTACCTGCTAAAATTATCTAAAATTCCTATATCTTATAATTTACAGAAACCTCAATTTACTCTAGAAACAAAACTATAATTTTATAATAAATCGTATTCATATATTCATTGAATAAAATCATGTCTTTGGAAATTGTACAGTCTGATTTCTTATATGACTGCATTAAAAGAAAGTGTATGTAAGTTCTGATACATCAAGCATCACCATACATTATATATTATTCAAGCAAGAAATAAAAATAATTTAACAGAAACTGTAAATAGTTAATTAGCTATTAAAGGTTTATACACACTCATAAATATAAACATATTTTGTAGTATGTTCAAGTTGATACATTGCAAAATTTTAAACTAATTTAATTTGCTGTGCATAAAGTAATGTTTTACTGCTTTGAGAAAAATTTAATGACCAGGAAATTAACACTCAACGTAAGTAACCCAAAATTACCAGTTTTGAATGTTATAATACAAAATATTTTCTACATTTTTAAATATACAAAAATATAAAGCCTTGAAATTTAAGCGAGTACAACATCAATAAAAGTGAAAAGTCTATTTTAGAGGCAATATATCAATTTTTGATGAAACATAAGGCCAAACAGGAATTGAAGAAGAATTTTACTATGTTTGAAAAAGCTGCTAATTTCTTCTCAGCTTTTCCAGAACAAATGTCACTAAATACGTGAATAAGGAATAATTACATAAATAACTGAGTATTTTCCAACAAAATTATTTATCCTATAAATAAATTTTATTTTGGTTTTCACTTTGAAAATCTAGGTCAACAAAACAAATATTTAAACATAACCATTTTGCTATATCTTTTCCCATACATCTCTTTGAAAGTCCTACTCTACAAAACAACTGTAAGGAATTAGGAAAACATAGCCTGTCAGTGTATAGTTCAAGAAGCATGCAGCCTCATTCACCAGCATGAGATAATGCCATCTTGAATAATGACATGTCTACGTTCAGGAATGACTTTCTCTCAGGAAGAAATGATCTGACTTAGGTTCCTCAGCAAATACTTAAAGATTTGCTATATATACCTGAAATTTTTGTATGATCATTACTAAGACAAATAAGTATTTATGAGGATCTCTTAAAGAAGGCCATGACCATGCTTACTGTGTGTAGCTTTCTGGAGTTTCTCTCAAATATTTCTTCAAGGAGTGAGACATATTGAAGTTTGAAAGCCATACAAGTGGTTACTGGCAGGAGCCTGATATGGATGCCTCCTCAGAAGTTCTGCCAGAGCCATACTTTTACAGATGAGGATGCTGTCTGCTAACCATCAGACTGAACATGGGGGCCTCAATGAAGAAGCTAAAGAAAGAGCTGAAAGGGTTTGCAATGCCATTGGAAGAAGAACAATAACAACCAACCAACACCCCCAGAGCTCCCAGTCACTAAAAGAGCAATGAGCAGACATGGAGAGACTCATGGCTCCAGGTGCATATGCAGCAGAGGAGAAGAGGCCTTTGGTCCAGTGAAGGTATGTTTTCTCAGTGTTGGGAAATACCAAGGCACTGAGGTGGGAGAGGGTAGGTGGTAGAGGGTGGGAGGGAGAGGGATCACCTTCATAGAAGCAAGGGTAGTAGGAAGGAATAGGGGAGCTGGAGAAAAGGGGATAACATCTAAAATGTAAATACAGAGAGGATTCAATAAAAAAGAATATATAACCATTTATATTTAATCAAAAGTTACACTTATATTAATAAAAGGAATTAAGTAATTAAAAAAAAGAAAGCCACACATGTCACAACTTACAACAACTTATCTCAGGGATCAGCCAAATATTATTATGAAAAATGAAATGAAAAGACTGTAGAGAGGCCGAGCTGGTGGTTGACTGTAAAGAAAATGTTTTCTGTACATAGCATTGTAGTTCCACATAGAAACCCATAGTAATAGTGATAACCCAGACAAGACATTCAGAAGTTGAAGCTAGGTAATATTGTGCCCTGTGGTAGCAGCTGCTCCACTGACCACCATTAGGTAAAAGTAGATATAAATTAATTCATTTCAAAATGTTCCTATGTATGCATATTCTTGTTTGGATTACATCCAAAGTTGCCCCCAATTACACAAAATCTAATCCAAGCTATCAAAATAATTCTATAAGCTATCAAAATAATTCTTGTGTGTGTGCATGTGTATGTGTTTTCATATGTTTACTTTCATCTCATTCTTTCCTTCCTTTCTTGTTAAGGAGTACTGAATCTCTGTTAGCTTTAATTTTCAACCCATGTCCATGTTGCTGAACCAATGGGTCTAATTAGTGTTACAAGGACATGAGTGAACAATTATTTATAGAAGCATAGCAAGGACTTATTTACTCAAGCATGGGCAACTTGCTCATGGAGCACGAATAAACAATCCTATCTGCATAACCTCAAAAACATAAGCTTTGTACAATTCTCTCCTCCAGAAACTACTAAATAATGCCTCAATATTCCAGGGAGGGACTTAATAAGCACAGGCTTATGAAAGAAGCAGTTTTTATTGTATGGTTTTTGTTCCTTTGTGAAAAAAAATCAAGTGTCTATAGGTGTGTAGGTTTATTTCTAGGTCTTAGATTTATTTCTATTTATCCATATGTCTGCTTCTATGCCAATACCATACAGTTTTATCACTATTGCTCTGTAGAACAGCATGAGGACCAAGATGGTGATTTTTTCAGAAGTAATTTTACTATTCAGGATTGTTTCGACTACTCTAAATTTTCTGTTTGTTTATTTGTTTGTTTTTGCATGTACAATTAAAGGTTGCTATTTCAATGTCTGTAAAATGTGCTGGAAATTTGATGGTGATTGCACTGATTCTTTAGATTGCTTTTAGTAAGATGGCCGTTTTCATTATGTTAATCCTACCTATCTTTGAGCATTGCAGATATTCCATGTTCTGATAAATTCTTAAGTTTCTTCCTTCAGAGGCTAGAAGTTCTTACTTATTTTACTTTCTTGTTTAAAGTTATACCTGCCAATACATGCAGGTCTCATATACGATTTACATGTTCAGCAAGGCATCAATCAGTGTATTGTAACATGTGGCCTCAAAAGACAGTGGTAACTTAGAAAAACATATAGTGTAGGGTAGAATTGTAGAGGATAAGTACTTATTCAATCTCTTGCACTACCATATATAATTAATATAATATAAATTCTACTTTATATTCAATTCTATTCACACACACACACACACACACACACACACACACATATTCAATCCTTTTAGCTTTAGTAATCTCTTATAGCAGTTAATTTTTTTAATGTCTCGCCTCTCAGTATTGCTGCATGTAGACACTGACTTTCAGAAAAGTGCACAGGTGTTGCGCCCAACCTTGACCAGCAAGGAAGACACGATCCAGGGAAGATCTTCTTCAAGCAGTTTATTCAGGATCCTTGAACATGCTTCTGCTTCTGCCTCTGCTACTGCTTCTGCCTCCGCCGCTGGGGACACGCCCGCACAGTCTTAAATCTCCTTGTGCCCACCAACCCCTGTAAGCCACGTGGGCCCTGAAAATAGGCTGCTTCAATGCGGAAGCAGGCAAGCAGAACAGGCACAGCAACTCACCATCAAGGAGGTGGAAGGCAGAAACCAGCGCCATCTTCAGGATGCGGCACCTCGCAACTCTCCACACACAGGCCCATCAGAACCAGTATCAGCATCACTAAGCTTCTTTTTAATGTAATCCTCAGTTGTCTTCTGTCCATCTTCACTTTCCTTTAATATCCACTGGAAACTGAGATCCAAGGTGTTTCCACAGACAGAAAACCAGTTATCATTTCTAATAAGACCACATCAACACTATCGATGTCAAATTTAGGTGTTATGACTACTGGTGGAGCTTCGAGTGTCATAGCAGCTGTTACCCATAATTATCCTGGACATGCCTGCGGGAACTTTGTAGAAACCCATTGAAGCAAGGAGATATTTGAACTTTTAGTATCTCTACAAATATGATGGTTTACATGTTTCAATAACGTATTCCATTTGTTTCAATGAGCAATCTTATATGCCAGGAATGTGGTAAAGTAGCATCTGGGAACCACAATCTGTGCAAGAACAACTTCACAGAAGTCAGCATTTTCCATTAAAAAGAGTGGTGATGATAAAAGTAGTTGTCCTGACCTTTTACTATTTCTTTAATTTCTTGATCAAAGTGTTTCTTTCATTCTTTATTAACAATATTAATCATGGCTCCAATTTTCTTTCCTGTCACAGATGTGTCAGGTACACAGATTTTTTAATAAGTCCCAATATATGCTTTTTTATTTTGTGGAAAATGAGAAAAATGACACTTACAGGTCATTTTTATACTCTTCTACTAATAAACTAAACACATGAAAAAGGAAGTATTACTGACTTAAGACATTACCTTCTACACATGTTTGGTGCAGCTCAGTTTTACTTTGATCTTTGCAAATACATCCCTATTTTTTACTTAGCAAAGAATCTGTTTTTCCAGTACTATTGCAGGTATAAGCAGGTATAAAGCCTAATTTAAGTCAAAAGTTCTACAAGAACATCAACAGTGCAATTTTTAAATCATAGTCAAAGAGTATGTCTGAGTGGAGCTTTTTTCAGATCTAAGTAATGATTCAATATTTTATATGGAATTAATAAGATCTATGACCACTAATATTTCATTTTGGAAGTTCAATAAACTATCACAGTTTCCTAATGTCAATGATATTGAGGCTGCACACATCAGTTGATAGTGTCACAGACTTACGTACCATCTATTTCCTCTCTCATGTTTCTTACTCAAAATGCAAAGCATTCAATATCCATCCAAGGTTCCTCAACAAGTCATAAGCAGAGGATACAAGGCTATGAGAAAACTTCAAATAGCCTTGGGTCAGTCAATATGGGTTTCTAAACATGCTGGTCAACAAGGTAAAGTCAATGGTAATTTTGGGTTGATGTAATAAACCCTGAAGCCCCCAACCATCCCTCCATCATTGCTTTTTTTATGGGCTTGTATAACACTAAGTGTTCATACAATATACAGTTATACTATATGTTTCATTAACTTCTCAATTATACTTTTTCAATATATAAACACTGTATCCCAAAAAAAAAATTCTTATACTTTTCTGTTCTATTGATTTGCGACTATATATTTTACTTTGTTTGACAACAATTTTTTGGTCATTTCATTTTCAACTGTAATATGTTTTTACATATCATATATAAGGTCTGTAGATTGATACTTCTATAAGCTTCAAAAAGTGTTTGATTTCATCTGATCTCAATGTTGAATCATAATTTATACACCAAGCAAATTCTCCAATTCTATGTTATTGTTTTTGAAATCACAATTTGAATATAAATACAATGTTCACTAAGTTGTCAAGTCAAAAACATCTCACTCTTTTCCAAAGTGATTCTTTGTCTATTACTAATTTATCTCAGCCACACAAATATTTACAAAACAGCTTAAAAGTTATTAATAATTGACATAATCATAAATGATCAATTAACAAGGAACTTTAAAAATATACTAATGCTAAAAGTTGAATAAATACACAAAAGTTCACTTAAACACTAGAAGTGCAAACTGTATACTTGTAGAATATATAAAATTATTTGTAAAATAATTTTCAACCTTCCCAGTGCTATGAACCTTTAATAGAGTTTCTCATGTCGTGATGGTCCACCAACCATAATGCTTTTCATTTCTACTTGCTAAAACTGTAATTTTGCTACTGTTATGAATCTTAGTATAAATATCTGTAGATTTCATGGTCTTAGGTGACACCTGTGAATGGATCACTCGACTGCTAAGCAGTTGTGACCCACAGGCAGAGGACCACTGATCTACAAAGATGTCATTTTGTAAACCAGGATGTATGCCATAATGTTTGTGACTATATAGAATTCAATAAGAAAACAAAAGAAAATATGTAAGGTAAAATCTGATGATTGTTTTTGGTGTCCATGAATTAATACTGTTTAAAACATGTAAACATTTCCACCAATATTTTGAATTTCAAAAGAACTTAGTACTCAAGGACTTCCCCATGTGATTAGTGCATGAAGCTGTTTTTGGAGTATAATTTGTGGAAAAGATGTAAGGCCTGGCTTTCTCTTTAATAATATATTAGTCTGTCTATGAGAGAATTTTATGCAAATATAAGTCCCCTGACTAATACATAATGGAAGTCAAGCTACCTTAGAGAGATAAATAGAGCTAGTAGTTTATTAGCTTTTAGGTTGAATGTGTTTGAGGTCAACTATATATATATATATATATATATATATATATATATATATATATATATATATGGAAATGAAAAATGAAAATTATAAAACGGTAGCAAGTCTAATATTAAACTTTTGTTAGGATCATAAAAATCATAGAAAAATAACATAAATATATTTTTATATGTGTATAATGCATGCCATTTATTAGTATGCCAAAACTGCACATGGTAGCATTACCTATGATCTCATCAGTTTGGAATTAATATCACAAAGATTAGTCTAGTATGTTAGCCATTTTAAAAACTGCCTAGGATACATGAGACTCTGAGAGAGGGCAAAATTACCCAATAAAAACAAACAAGTTAAACAGAAAAAAATTAGTAGAAGCAGTGAAGAATATTACTTGATTTTAATTTGTGGCATATGTCGATTAAGAAAATATCACACTGAGCTCAAATCACCAGAATCATTTGTAAAAAAAATCATTGAACTTTGAGAATTTCAGAAAATGCATTTTAGTCTTAATTGTACCCTATTTCCCAACTCTTTCAAACCCTTTCTAACTCAATTTTACAAGTCTATCCACACAAATTTTAGTGTACTTAACAGAAAAACTTTTCTCATAAAAACATGATAAATACAATTTTCCTTATTTTAGTTTTTTATTAGATACTTTGTATTTATATTTGAGATGTTATCCATTTCTTCCCACCCCACTCCCATACTCCTTTCCCCTTTATTTGCCTTCACAAATGTATACTCCCTCCTAATCACCCTCTCCACCCCATTGCCTTGGTATTCACTGATATTGGGAAAACATGCCCTCCCTGGACCAAAATCTTCTTTTCATATTGATGTCAGACACTGGTATCTACAGCTAAATATGCAACTGGATCAATACATCTCTCAATGTGTGCACAAAGTTGTTGTTTTAGAAGTTTTGTAGGGGTGGGTTGGTTAATAATGTTGTTCTTGCCATGAGGTTGCAACCCCTTTCAGCTGCTTATGTCCTTTCTTTAGCAACCTCATTGGGGTCCCCAAGTTCAGTACGATGGTTAGCTGCAAGCAACCTCAGCTATATCTATATGACCTTAGTGTTGTCTCTGAGGAGATATCTCTGTCTGGTTCCTTCTGGTAAGTACTTCATGGCATCAGCTATAGTGCTTGGATTTGGTGGCTGTATATGTGGTGGATACCTGGGTGAGGCAACTTCTGAATATTCTTTTCTTCAATCCCTGTTCCTCTATTTGACCTTGCATTTCCTCCCATGACTGTTTGGTCCTCTCATCTAAGAAGGACTGAGGCATCCACATTTTGGCCTTACTTCTTTTTGTGCTTGATAATGTCTCTGTAAAATGTTTCTTGGGTATTCAGAGCTATCTGGGGCTAATATCCATTTATATATGAGTACATATCATTTGTGATTTTTTGTGACTGAGTTACCTCATTCAGCATTAAGACTCTAGTTCCAACCATTTGTCTACGAATTTCATGAAGTCATTGTTTCTAATAGCTGAAGATTACTATATTGTGTAAATGTACCACTCTTTCTGTATCCATTCTTCTGTTGAGAACCTCTGGGTTCTTTCCAGCTTCTGGCTATTATAAATAAGGCTGCTATTAACATGGTGTAACATATGTCCTTATAATATTTTGGAACATCTTTGGCATAAAGGCCAAAGGGGAATGGCTGGGTTTTTAGATAGTAGTATGTCCAATTTTCTGAGGAAATGCCAGACTGATTTCCAGAGTGGTTGTACCAGCTTACAACTCCACCAACAGTGGTGGAGTGTTCCTCTTTCTATGAATCCTTGCCAGCATCTGCTGTCATTTGAGTTTTTGATCTTAGCCATTCTGACTGGTGTGAGGTGGAATCTCAGGGTTGTTTTGGTTTGCATTTCCCTGATGACTAGGGATGTTGAGCAATTACTTAGATGCTTTTCCGCCATTCAATATTCCTCAATGAAGAATTGTTTGTTTAGCTCTGTACCCCATTTTTAATAGGATTGTTTGATTCTTTGGAGTCTAACTTCTTGAGTTGTTTGTACATATTAGATATTAGAGCTCTATCAGATGTGGGATTGGTAAAGACCTTTCCCCATTCTGTTGACTGCCACTTTGTTTTCTTGACAGTGTCCTTAGCCTTACAGAATCATTTGTGGATTCTTAATCCATCACTGTAATTCACTATATAAATAAACTCAAACAAAAAAAACACACAATCATCTCACTAGATGATGAGAAAGCATTTGACAAAATTCAACACCCCTTCATGATAAATTTGTTTGAAAGGTCAGGAATTCAATGCACATACATAAACATCATAAAAGTAACATACAAAAAAACTAGTAGTCAACATCAAACTAAATTGAGAATAACTTGAAACAATACCATTAAAATCAGGGACTTGACAAGGCTGCCACTCTCCCCATACCTATTCAATATAGTACTGGTAGTCCTGGCCAGAGCAATTTCACAACAAAAAGAAATCAAAGGGATACATATCATAAATAAAGAAGTCAAAATATCACTATTTGAAGAAGATATGATAGTATACTCAAGTGAATCCAAAAATTCCACCAGATAACTTTTACATTTGATAAACAACTCCAGCAAAGAAGCTGCCTATAAAATTAACTCAAGCAAATCTATTGCTTTTCTCTACTCAAAGGATAAACAGGCTGAGAGATATTAGAAAATCAATACCCTTCACAAAAGTCACAAAGACTATAAATACCTTGGGATGACCCTAGCCAAGCAAGTGAAGGATCTATATGACAAGAACTTCAAGAGACTGAGGAAGGAATTTGAAGAAGATCTCAGAAGACGGCAAGATCTCTAATGCTGATGGCTTGGAAGGATTAACATTGTAAAAAATGGCCATCTTGTCAAAAGCAATCTACAGATTCAATAAAATTCCCATCAAAATAGCAACTTAATTCTTCATAGAGTTGGAAAGATCAATTTGCAAATTCATCTGGAATAAACAAAAAACCTAGAATAGTGAAATCTACTCTCAACTATAAAAATACTTTTATAGGAATCACCATCTCTGATATCAAGCTATATTACAAAGCAATTGTGATAAAAAACTTCATGGTGTTGGTACAAAGATAGGCAGGGAGATCAATGGAACAGAATTGAAGACCCAGAAATGAACCTATTCATCTATGGTCACATAATTTTTGACAAAGGAGCTAAAAACATTCAATGCAGAAAAGACAGCCTCTTCAACAAATGGTGTTTGTTCAATTGGCAGTCAGCATGCAGAAGAATGCAAATTGATCCTTTCCTATCTCCTTGTACAAAGCTCAAATCAAAGTGGACTTGATACACTGAAAACTAGTAGGAGAGAAAGTGGGGAAGAGCTTAGAGCACATAGACATAGGGGAAGTTGTCCTGAATAAATGCCAATTTCTTGACAAATTTGTGCTTCCAATGGGGCATGCTTGATTTATCCAGGGTTGCACTATCAAACATAAATGCCTCATGTTTTAGAAACAGCTAACCATTGTCATTAGGAACAGCACCCTGGGATGAAGTTTCATGTCCAACTCTATTTCCACGCTGGGATTAGTATTCCTTGTCCTTGCACAAGCCTTGTGTATGCTGCGAACCACTGTGAATTCCTATGTGCAGTTTCTGTTCTATGTCTAAGATTCCCTATTTCATAAAGTCATCAACTGCCTAAAGATCTTATACTCTTCACAACCCTCATAATGCAATGATTTTTAAACACTGGAGAGTCACTTTCACACTGAACCTTTTGGGTCTTTAGGTAGATGTATCTTGGCTAGTTGCTCATCTGTCTGTTACATCGCCAAGTGTATTCTGAGTTAAGAATTAAAAGATGTATTTATATTTGAGTATAACAATAAGTAATTAGGGAATGTATATATATATATATATATATGAATTATATATGATGATTATTATGTGCATTTTATATAATTATATAATATAATTAGTAAGTTTACGCTATGGGTGAATGGATGTGCTTTTCTTATGTATGGCACATAATTAGGTTTAATTATTGAATTTGAATTTTTCTACAATATTTAAAATTTACTGATTTAGTGACTGGAATATATTTAAATCTTATATGAAGCTCTATTTTAATTTCTTTACTCTGCTTACTTTCTAAAACTGGGTATTAAATACATAAGTAAATATATTAGTTATAGTCATACTGGAACAAACTATATCACACAATCCTAATGAAGTAACAGCTGCTACATAGGTATGCTATATTTGGTCCCTCTAGTACACATATATCAAAATAGAAACTATTTGTATGTTTATAGGATGAATGAAAGCATATGTACTCTATTTGGTGTTTTTGCATTGAAATGAGAGCCTTACGATAAATTCTGAATATTAGAGATTCTAATAGGTCACATATTTTCTATAAATGCATAAATTAAAGGGATTAATGGGTTAACATAGCATTTTCTTTTCGTTTGCAATACCTAATACTCTGCTTTGAGTGAGAAAACCAATAACAGTAAATTACATTATATATTATTATAATATATTAGTTACATATTTGAAAATCCTATGACTCAAAGATAGTACCTGGAGTGTTTTGTTTTTAACAAAGATTAGTTGAGTTATTTTTCAAATGAAAATGCTGTGGTCATTTATTTATACACTCACAAACAACAAAACAGAATAAGTGACCATTACTTTCTGCTTATTTCTCAATTGATGTGATAGTGATGTTGTGCTTAAATACTTCTGGTATTATAATAATTTCCTTCTACTTTACTGTGATTTATTAGTATCTTTGTCCTTCCCAATCAGTGATGTTTTACTAATGTAATGTTTGTTGATTTTTAAGACTTAAATCCTTACAATGAAGGTGATAGAAGAGCAGACTGGGCATAGAGTAGATTTATATAAATGATAATCAGCAAGCAAATAGATATGAAATAAACTCATTGGCAAGAAACATCAGCAGGTGAAGGCACTTTATGTACAAGCTTTGTGATCTAATTTTAATAGCTATTAGCAGTGTAAGAGTTGGATGAGGGAAATAACCCATAAAATAGTTCTTTGACCTTCACATATATTATGGTACACTCACCAGTTATATACAAATTGAATACATATACATAAAATTAGACTACCATTTTGATGTCTTAAAAATTACTTGTATTAGTGTTACTGTTATATTTTATAAAATAATTCAAAAATAAATGTCAATGTCAGTGATGTTCAACAAACTTTACAAAACTCTCTAAAATATTGAATGGAGTCCCTACATTGTCCTACTGAAGAGAAAATTTCAATCTATACCCCATAAATCTTTCACTTGAATAAATAATCATTTCTTTCTTCCTCATGCCCAGGAAGAGCATTTTGTTATCATTTCTTCCTTTTGTTATTATTTCTTCCACAAATCCAGTGTGTCCACAAATTATGCGGGAGTCCCTTCAGTGATAAAGGAAAAATTCATGTGAAATCTGATGTGACCCATTCTAATCAGTTCCATTACTAACTTAGAGGTATGAATTGTACCCATTTCTCTCTACTGTTACAAGAGTCTTCTACTCACCTATTTTCACCATCCCTATCATTCACTTTCTTAGACAGTTTACACTATCCAGTAATATTTTATGTTATTGAAGAACTGGCAAATCTCATCTAGGTGTCCAAAATAAGGCATATAGGCAAATCTGCCTTGATAATCTTGTAAAGAATAAAAATTAGTTGAAGAACAAAATTGACTCAGAAGTAGGTAATTTTTTTCTTCAATTTAAAATTTTTAGATATATTTACCTGGAGTTCTAAATGGTAGGGACCTAATTACAAGTGATAAATACTTTACATGACAACATTCACAAGTTATTATTTATTTTGTAGGTAAACTTTAACATATTTCTTTTGCCATTGTACTTTTGTGTATTAAAAAATCATATGCTTAACACTCAATTTTTTAAATATTTCTTGCTATATCATTCCATAGGTAAGTCATACGAAGTTACAAAGACTAGTCAACAATGAGGATTTAGATGGTTAGAAATCACACTCTGAAGTAAAGGGTGTTGTGTCAATACAAAGTTTTATTGGGCTCTGGAGACACTAGAGTATCAAAAAGCAATTAGCCAATAAAGTTAAAAAGTTATGGCTAATTTAACTAATGGTTAATGGAGCCTAGTAAAGCTGTCAGAGTTGATGAGCCAAAGGAGATTTTTATGTAGGAAGAGACATCAATGTTAGGGTCCTTATCTCCTTTTAAAATTTAATCAGGTTTTAGAATAATACATTTTCACTAAAATCATATGAAAAAATTACAGTTTTGGGGTTTTTTTCTGAAGATTGAATTAAAAGTAAAATTTTTGTTCATCACTATATTATTTATTTCAGAGACTATGTTTAGAGAACCCCTAAAATGTATTTATTTCTAGGAACAGCAGTATAAAAGGAACATTAGTACATATAATGAGACTAATTTTGTATTATTATATGTACTATATGTACAGACAAGCAATAACTGTATGTGATTTTCCGAAGAGCAGTGAAGTAGAATTAAATGAGCCAATGTTTGCAGTGAAAGGAAATGTTTACAAAGAACATAAATTTTCCAAATTGTCTCTCAGAAGAGTTAGAACAAACATTTTCCAAACAAAAGTTTTGAAGTTCCTAGCTAAAGGGCAATGCACCATTCATTATGAGCTTCATGTTTTATTCAGTAAGTGGTTTGAGCTTGTAGGAGAAATTGAAGCATTTTCACACAGCTTACGTTATAGTTATAGATCTTTTACTCCGGGAAAACTCAGCTTCCAACTGTGAGAAATTTCACAAGTTTCTAAAGT
The DNA here is from genome assembly GCF_963924665.1 of Micromys minutus. Lineage (NCBI taxonomy): Eukaryota > Metazoa > Chordata > Mammalia > Rodentia > Muridae > Micromys > Micromys minutus. The sequence goes on from NC_137974.1 coordinate 71,521,225, forward strand.
ACGAAGTTTAAGTAATGCATGAGGAAGTGGACTTATGTACCAAAGAGAAGGACAGCTCTCTGTTAAAAGTATTTTAAAAGGAAGCTAGAGAGTATGTGCCAGTCACACTTTCTGCATATGCTGGAAATGATTCTAGCTCACTGAGGAACTTTTCATCTGATTCTTGCTTCCCCTAAGTATTACTCAAATGAATCTAGATCAAAAGCTTCATCAGTGTGTTTTAGGGAACAATACTCCAATAAGTTTGTTCTGTTGCTGCTGAGGTAGGAGAATCAGAAGCTCAAGGTCACTCTGGATAACTGTGTGATAATCTCAAAGTTGTTTTATTTCATGTTAGTGTCCACATTATATGTATAAGATACTTTTGGGAGTCTGCTTCTCTACTTCCATTTAGTTGAGGCAGCTGCTTTCTTCTTGTTTCTGCTTCTAACCAGTGTACTTCAGGCTAGATAACCCAAAAGCTCCTGGTAATGTTCATGTCTTTGCCTCTCACCTCTCCATAGACAGTATGGGCTTCCAGATGTATGCTAATGCCTCCATCTTTGAATGACACTTTTACCTGCTAAACCATATTTTACTAAGGCAATGGAAGAAAGGTTAGTTTCCAGTCATAGATTACCATGAGAATCTGTACAAGTCATTCCCAGCTGGACTGTCTCCCTCATGCAAATGTGGTCTATACAAATTAGAAAATTCCTGGTTGATCAATGATTCCATTGTGGACTGACCTTGTTTGCACAGCAGGAGTCTCATGCTTGGAAACTGCATTCAAAGTGGTTCAAGTGTGCAAGTGCTTCTCAGAAATTGAAACTCTTACATTCCATTTGCTCTCCACTGATCGTAATACTAACATAAATATCCATGCTCATGTCCATTAGGATACAGTTAAAGAGATGTTCCTTTCTGCAACATGATTAAAAGGTAAATTCTTTCAATACAACTTAACCAAATTTCCCAGAACATTAATGATTCATCACCTTATTCATTTAACTATGTAAATAAAATATACATAATATCAAACAATACAATAAGACAAAATCAAAATCATATTACCAAGACTTCCATCTTAAGGTAACTAGTTTAAAAAATGAGTAGAGAATAAGCAGTTTATTATTTCTCTCTCACATATTACAATATAACATCGTAGTTTATAGTGGGAAATCTCATACTCAAGTATTAAGTTTGAAAATTACAGCTTTAGAATATATTAATATGGAGGTGAAAGAACTGTCACTAAATGCTATTCAGATGAGCTTGAGAAGTCAGATGGTTCATGAATACCATGGTACAATCCACAATGAAGGAAAACTACCAATGCAGGATCAAAAGATAAGAAAACTTGCTTTGACCAGAAAAGAAGAAGTACTTTATCCAGGAATTTGCACTGCCTTTCTTAACCTACAAGAAACCAGTTACCACCAATAAAACCCAACTGCTTGGAGATACCTTGTGTTTTCCTTTGTAAAGACACTTGGTAATGACTGTTCCATAAGTCATTTCTCTGGTGCTTTATTTTTTCCTTGAACCTCTTTTATTGTTTAGTAGACTGCAACTCAGCTTTGTGCTTCCTCACTGTGGAACTCTTTCCTTGGTTACTGTCATAATTTAGGGTAAATTGGAGCTTTCTGAATACTTCGAGTTTGCAGTTGGTAAGAGGATGTTTCAGTACAGTACTTTCATCCTTGTCAACAGTGAGGATAGACAGGTTTACATTCATCAAACTCCACCTAGTTTTCAGTATCTTAAATAAATTACAAGAACACATTTGATGAATGAAAATTGATTTAATTACCATTTGACCAAATATAGCAAGGGAGGATATTAGCGTATATTTGGGTTGACTAAAGGGATACCCACCCATTTCTTATGTCCTCAAAATTGGGAACTATGAAAAGACATATGGGTATTAGCAGGAACAGGAATGATATACTAAGAAATACCATCGTACCAAGTAAATAAGAAAGCAGGTCAGAGCTTAGAAAAAATTTTAGAAGCCCAATGGCCCCATTGCTTAAAGGTTTAGGAATTCAATATTTTACTACAAAAGGGAATTTTGGCTCATTCTAGTTATATGATTATTTTTCGTGAACACTCTGTAATAGCACATAGCCCCATACATTGTTGACCTTGAATGACTGATTCTTCTGCATTAAACTTCCGAGTGCTGTGAACACAGGGTACCCACTGCACATGGTTCTGAGTATTGAACTTAGTACCTCAGGAATGCTAAGGAAGCAGTCTAACAATACAGCTGGTCCACAGCGCAGACATACCAATTCATGCATCACGTATTTTAAATTTCAACGTAGAGATACTTGTTATAGTATTACCATGAACTACATACAGATCACACTTACTTTGATGTGTCTATGAACCTGTGTCAGTGACAGAACTGAGCCATCAAGCTGTAACATCGTAAGAGCGTGTATCGCACTAGAGAAAACTAGGCTAAGGAAAGACTTCTGCTTTGTCATCTTGAGTACTTAATATGCTAGCATTTTATTTTAGAAAAGCTCTTCTAGACCTTCCTCTCTGCTCTGCAGATTCTCCTATCAAGGATGAACCATATATAATTTCTTCCTGAGGATACTGGACTGAGGACATGTTACAATATTCAAAAAGCCATGTGGCAGAGAGCTGGGTATGTGGAAATTTATCTTTGATGTTGAACATGAATCATTACTTGGAGGCAAAGGACAAGAGATGCTGGTTGACCAAATGATGTTTTATTTTTCTTTCTTTTTAAATTAGAGAAAAACATGGATTTACAAGAAAATCACTCATTGGGACTGAAAAATTTACTGAACAGTTAATAGTACTGACTGCTCTTGTAGAGGACCTAGGTTCAGTCCTCAATTATCCACATGGAGGATCAGAATCGTCTGTTAGTCCAAAACAAACATACCTGCAGACATAACACACACACACACACACACACACACACACACACACAAACACACTCAAACACATATACAATATAATATATTATACATTATATACACGTATATTCTAAAATGAGTAAACAAAAAATTAAAAGACAAAGAAATTACTAAAAGTACAAACAAACAAAAACAACTACCAAAATAATCCCAATTTTGAAAACAAAGTAGAATCAGGATTTGTGAGTTGTAGGTTGGCCCCTACACTAACAAGAACAGAAAAAAAGAAAAGTCTTCCTAGATCAACTCTTTGCATAGTTGTAAAGGAAAAGGTTTTTCAATCTTTTACATGGAGGTCAGCTTTAATCTCTAGCTTATTGTATTCCTGTTAAACACATGAAATTTCCAATAGAAAAAAAAATATGATAGATTGTTAATCAAAGTGGGATGCACAGATATTCCACCAAGACTACAGCATAGTGCTTCTATGTGTTAATAGACAGTTCCTTCTCCCTTGCTATAGCTTCTGTATAGACAAGGAAGTCTGATCTTTATGAATAATAAGTTATAGCAGATACATTACTATAGGGAATTTAATCTGTGGCTTCCAATGGATTAGAAGTGCTGATCTCAGGAACACAAGGAGAACGGTAAAAACAAAACAAATCTTCAGGCAGTGGAGGCTTAGGGACCTCAAACCAGCCAATATAGCTGATTCTCAATTTACAAAGCAGTCTAATGAACACAGCTGACTCAAATCCAGGCTGTAGCTGATATTTCCTTGGTACTTCAAGCTGCACCTTAAACTGAAATGGAGACATATGTGAGCACATTGTGGGTGTAGCTAGTTGAGGCAGCTAAACTGACCTAGAGAGGCTGTGCCTTATTAACCCCCAAACGAAGAGCCTCACTAGCAGCCCTTCATTGAACCCTACTAATTTACTGGAACCCTGATTGGTTGCTTAATTTTAAATTCTCTTCTATAATAAAAGTCCTACTTAAAAATACCTCCTGATGTGTCTATGAAAGTCATTCTCTACTTTTTCTATTTTTCTTTCATTGAAAATATTTTAATACATCATATTCTAATTAGAGTTCACCTTCTCTGAACTGCCCTAATATACTTTCCACCTCTCTTCCCATCCAAATGTACACTCTCTAAGCATCTTGTTAGATAAAAACAAACAAACAAACAAAAAACAGGCAGCTAAATAGTAACGACAAAATACAACAAAACCCAACAACTTGAATAGGAAAAATAAACCAACAGAAAAAAAGGGAGTCAGGAATACAAGAAGCACATATAGATTCAGAGACACAAGTGCAGACACAGAAATAACATAAAACCTAAAGCTGGAAGCAATAATACACATGGTTGGGATCTTTAAGTTTAAAAGAAAAATCCCTGACTAATGTTATGAGACAAGGAACTTTGAAAACTGTCATTAGGCATTGAATTCATTTTGTTGGCCATATACTACTGGAGATGGGCCTTCCCTTAAGAGTGCTTTGTTTCCCCCTGAGATTCAGGTATACAGAACTACCTTTTCATTTGAAAGTAGTTCTGCATTGGAGAAAGCTTCCGGAATACTGATGGAGGCTGTGTCTACAACTCCTCTCAGTACTAGGATCCCATGGGGCACAGATCCCCATAGGAAATAGAGGGCACCAAGGAAATAAGCACATCTATTCAGAGTGATACCAACACACTTGAACTCAGAGGTTGCGGTAGCTTTCTTCAAGGTTTTGAGATAAAACAAAACAAAACAAAACAAAAAAACAAAAAAACAACAAAAAAAACCAAACAAACAACAACAACAAAACAAAAAAGAAAAACTTCAGGACACTTAAACAGTAGCAGGCTATTCTTCGGGATTCTTGCTGACCTGAATTTACCTAGATTTTCTCCTGTTAACATGAGAAGGTTAGATCATGGGCCTGTTTTAAGACACTAGTTGAACTAAGTGACCAAATCTCAGAGCCTCAAGATGTAAAGCCTTGTGCACCTTCAATGTTCCCCAATCTCGCTCTCTTTCTATCTCCCTCCCTCTCCCTTTCCCTCCACTCCCTCTCTTTCTCCCTTCCTCCTCCTTTCCTAATAGAGAGTTAAGAAATTCTACTGCGCAGTAATCTTACAGCCTTTAATTCATGATCTTGTCTAATACCTTCCAGATCCAGGTTAATCGTTACATAGGTTATTTAACTTTAAATTTTGTTTGTGTGTAGGTGTGTGTGTGTGTGTGTGTGTGTGTGTGTGTGTACATGTGTGTGTGTGTGTGTGTGTGTGTGTGTGTGTGTGTGTGTGTGTGTGTGTGTACACGTCCAACAAATGAAGAGATGGAAAAGTCAAATAGTTTCTTTGGAGAACTTTTCTGAAGGTTTGGCTCTTGTTTTCCCACTATCATGCTACTCTTTGTAGCTGCCTACCCCAACCTTAGGTGTCCCTCTTAGTAAAGGTTCTCTCCCCATAATAAAGGGAACTGCCTTTATTCTGTTAATGTCACTTTGTTTTGTCTAAATGTCATATACTGTCCCTTTTCAATATTTTTCTCCCTTCAAGGCTCAATCATGGCCGTTATAATTTTGAAGCACTGTATCCCAACAAAGCTCTTTTCTGAGAGTAATTTCATGCCAGCTGCATTCCTGAGTGAACTGCCACAGCCCTCTGTTAACTCTCTTATTTCTGACAGAGAAAGGAAACATTTTGTTTGTTTTGTTTTTTCTGGTTTTTTTTTTTTTTTGTTTTTAAAAATATTCTTTACTTACATTTCAATATTATTCCCTTTCCCGGTTTCCCTTTTGGAATCTCCCTATCCCATACCTCCTCACCCTGCCTCTATGAGTGTGTTCCCCCACCCACCCACTCCCTCCCATCTCCCTGCTCTGGCATTTCCCTACACAGGCTTATTGAGCCTTTACTGGGCCAAGGACCTCTCCTCTCACTGATGCCTGATAAGGCCATCCTCTGGTACATATCTTGCTGGAGCCATGGGTCACTTCATGAGTACTCTTTGGTTGGTGGTTTAGTCTCTGTGAGCTCTGGGACATCTGGCTGGTTAATATTGTTGTTCTTTCTGTGGGGTTGCAAACTACTTCATGTCCTTCAGTTCTTTTTCTAACTCCTCTGCTTAGGACTCCATTCTCAGTCTAATGTTTAGTGGAGAGCACCCAAGTCTGTATTTCTCAGGTTCTGGCAGAGCTTCTCAGGAGACAGCAATATCAGGCTCCTGTCAGCATGCACTTCTTGGCATCCACAATATTGTCTGAGTTTGGTGACAGTATGTAGGATTGATCCCCAGGTGGTCTTTCCTTCAGTCTCTACTGCAAACTTTGGCTCTGTATTTGCTCCTGTGAATATTTTGTTCTCAATTTTGAGAAGGATTGAAACATCCCCTCTTTTGTCTTCCAACTTCTTAAGCTTCATGTGGTCTGTGCATTATATCTTGGGTATTCTGAGCTTTGGGCTAATATCTACTTATCAGTGAGTGCATACCATGCGTGTTCTTTTCTGAGGTATTAATCTTGGAATATGAATAGCTTTTTTTCAGAGTAAAACCTGGGGGGGTGCTCTTCGAGACTATTCTGGACTCTAAGACTGTCTCTCTGGTTTTGGTGGGCTCTGTTATCCTCTAGGGATAACAGGGACAGTATCTATGATTTTGATTAGTGCTTTATTCATTAACTATTTACTCATTAATTGTTATTTTCATCATGAATACTACATAAGGCTGTAAAAAAATGAAGAGAAGACCAATGCACTCTGGTTTAGTTAAAGCTTTTTGCCAGCTGAGATACAAGAACTCAGAGCCAATTAACATTGATTTTGAACTTTGCAAGCATAGAGAAAACATGGTTTACTTTTATAAATAGCTGTGTATTTTGTGTTAAAATAGCAATGCTATTGACCTTTACCCTGGATGTATATGACCTGTCCTAATTTCTTTCCACTAATATTCATTGCAAATCTGTAACAATATGTGATTTTTTTTCCTGCTTGCATTCCTGTGAATAATCCTTTTACTTTATCCATTGTAAATCTTTTAAGAACCACCCTGAAATCTCATTTAGGTTGTTTAGCAATTACTTGAAGATAGTAGCTTCTAAAATAACATGATTGTGTGAGTGTGTGTGTGTGTGTCTGTGTGTTTGTGTATGTATGTGTGTTTGTATGTGTGTGTGTGTGTGTTTGTGTGTGTGAGTGTGTGTGTGTGTGAGTGTGTGTGTGTGTGTGTGTGTGTGTGTGTGTGTGTGTGTATAAGACAAGACTGTGTTTGACTGTACACTCTTGAGTTCTTGAAGGTGAAGCTATACTCTATAGGACAGGGAAACATCTGACAACCATTGATCCCTGAAGTTATGGGGAATTTTCAGGACCACCTCATAAAAGTAGAACTGAGAAAATAAATAGACCACACATTGCAAGGAGCACTTGCTTAATCCTCTTAAGGGTTTTCTTTATTTAAATGCATCTTAACCGAAATTACTTTTGGATAGTATGTCTCTGAGACTGCAATGAACATATGTATATTTTATGCATTTTTTTTTTTTTACCTTTCCGCAGCTCTTCCTGCACTAAGAGCTGAAGCTCATGTCTGTTGTTCCAAGTCAGCCTTTTGTGTTCCTTGACCTTGGTATCTGTTTCTTTTCTCCCTGGAGGCACATAGAGATAATCTTTTTATCTATACATCACAATTAATCACCTCTTTAGTTAGTATATAGCTGACAGGTGTTCGTTGGAATAGCTTTGGCCTCTGTAGACTAATGTGTTTGAATGTTTGACCCGTGGAGAGTGGCACTGTGAAGAGATGTAGCTTTGTTGGAGTAAGTGTGGTCTTGTTAAAGGAAGTGTTTAACTTTGACAGTGGGATTTTAAGTCCTGCTTCTAGTGCTCAAACTCTACTTATGTGAAACACTCTCTCCTGGCTGCCTTCAGATTAAGATGCATAGGTCTTGGCTTCTCCAGCAATCCATCTGCCTGCATACTCTCATGTTTCACTCTATGATCATAATAGGCTAAAGACCTGACTGTAAACCCGTCCTGATTCAATGTTTGCTTTTGTTAGAGTTCTCTTGGTTGTGGTTTCTCTTCACAATAAAACCCAAGTTAAAACAGTGGCCAAAACAGATTTTTTTTTTTTCTTTTTGCATTATAGGGACCAAGGCTGTGGCCATAAAACTTCTAATTCCAAAGAAAGGGTGTTTATTGTTATTCATGATGTGTTTCTGCAAATTCAAAAGGCTGAGGTATAAGTGGTTGATGATGTTTTAACTCCAGTGAAAACTTTGGACACAAAGTTGTTTTCTATAACAGAAAAAGTATTGTATTCTAGTGGGAGCATGGACAATGGAAGCAGTTTTGTTGTGTAGTGCCAATGCTTCAGAAAAGAAGAGGTAAAGGTAAAAAGTGGGGAAAACGTGCAGTTTTTCCTCTTTGAACATGCTTGCTGACAGTCTGGGGAACTTGATTGCCAGTTGACAGGGGAAAAAAAAAAACTTTATTGAGCTTTCATGTAAATCTGAAACATTTATAAGGTTTCTCCTCATCTTTAATACTGAATAATTCTGAAGGTAAATTACATAAGCTGAACATAAAAGTTCAACAGAGCTTAATCCTCTTAAGGATTTTATTTATTTAAAGACATCTTAACAGAAAATACTTATGGATAGAGTGTCTCTGAGTCTGTAATGAATATATGTGTATTTATAAATTAATGTAAACCATTGCTGGGAAGCCACATTGCTCTGGGAGGAACTTACGAAATACATCCCCAAATAAAACATACAGAGTGACATACAACATCATGCTCTGCACCCTACCATATAAATGTAAAGACAAGAATGAAAGTTAATAGTAGACCAGAATATATGGGCACTGGTGGTTTGGAAGAAATTATCTGTACCATTTAAGGGACCTCAAAATTGGATATAAAGAACTGTAATTGCTAGAGGTAATTGCTACCTGAGAAACAGCAACCTCCAAACAAGGGTCCCTGGAATGTTATGATTAGTTCCCTTAGTGAACTTTGACCTTCAGAAGTATCAAATGTCTATATATGATTTTGCATCTTATACCTTACTTAAAACAGACTGAATTCTGGGTGAAATGGTCTCCCAATAAAGCATGTCTCTTTGCTGGAATTGTCTGCCCTGAGGTAGTAATTGTAGAAGAGATAACACAAGAAGGAAAAGAGAGTAACTTACCTGCCAGTATTGAAGCTCTTGATGCTGAATCCAGCCGATTCTTATTCTTGATAGAGTATCCTTACTTCCTTAATTATGCAACTAAATACAGGGCTGCTTGTTCTAATGCTGTAGTCCATCTGACTTTCTCTCTTATAGATACAAAAGGAGAAAACTGTTGTTGGGATTGAAACAAATCCTAGAAAAGTACAGCCCTGAGCGCATTACAGACCCATTGTTTTCATACCTTTTCTCTTGCAGAGGGATTTGACAAGTTGTCAGAATTGTAGGAAATCTCCATTCAAACACATGTTACACCTGTGTCTGTACTTCAGCTTTTCTTTCTCCAGCAGAAGTTGCCTAAGGAAGTTTCAGTGCTTTGCTGATTCTTTCTATCATTTGATTGTGGTGGGAAGAGACAGGGGTTTTTTGAAATACTGTAACTTCTTCTAGAGAAGTTATAACTATCAAAGAAAATTTATTTTGGGCTTGACAATAGTTTACTTTTCTTTTCAAGCAAATGCTTAATAGTAACATAATTTAATAATAACAAATAATAAAATCTTAATAATAACAAAAATGCATCAACATTAGAGGTATGTTAGGATAAAAAATGCAAAGATAAAGCAGAAAAGAGTGATAACTGAAGATATTAACAGTTAGATCTCTATAGACAGGAATTTAACACAATAAAAACATTTTTGATCAAGCCTTATCGTGAGTTACAAAGTGCTTAATCATGCCTTATGTAATGTCATTTGTGAGTGTATGCATTGTGATTCTATGCAATTAGTCATGAAATGCTTCTCTGTTTCGCCCCAAAACAGTGTAGAGAAGTATTCACCCAGGGTTGTTTGTTCTTTAATTACTATATTTTATCCTATAACCTTTCATAACAAGTTTCACTAACAAAGTCTGTGAAGGGAGCCACAGTAAATATTTTCTGCTCTATAGAACTTTCCAGTCAAATGATTCTTCTCCATAACTGTGGTGTGAAAATAGTAATCAGTAATGAAAATAGAATTTTTGGTTGTCTTCAAATAAAACTTATTTATAACAATAGGACATCTTTTTGTTTTGTTTTGTTTTGTTTTCTTTTTTTCTTGGACTTCACACAGTCTGTGAGTTATTTCTGGGGCAGTGCAAGCCTCTGGGGTTAGCAAAATGTTTAAATTGTTTTTTATCTTTGCTTTTTAAAATAAAGTCTAAAAAAAAAAAAATAGGACATCAGCTAGAGACATAGCCTAAAGGTCAAGTTCTCTATCCTCTGTTTGAGAGGAAATGGAGTTCTTGAGAAAAGTATTTTGCCAAAGTTCATCTAATTCTACCTGGCTCTGTTTTAATTTTACCATAGAATACAAACTTTGATGTCATTGGTTATTTATAAATAACATTATTTATAAATAAAATTAAAATTTATTTATAAATAGAATTATTGCCATCTTAATATTATTTTAATGAATATTCATGATCCTGGTAACAAATTCTCAAGAAAGCTCTTTTATAACCAAACCATTGCTATTACATTTCAACACATAGTCTCTCAGTATTGTGAAATATGTGTTCTTTTGTATGTGGTAGAGACAGATCCCAGAAAGTAAATGATCACTGTAAAGTTACATTTTTGTTTTGATGCTAGTTTCAAATGTCATGTGATTCATTTCTAAGGCAGTACAGCATGATCCAAATCTGTGAGCAATTCTGCACATTCTGGGGAAAGAATTCTCCCCTCCCAGTTTTTTTTTTTTCTATCTTTACTGTCAAAAGTATTCAAGAGGAAAACATAGAACAAGCTTAGAAGATGAAAACACTTCCATAGTACAGAACTATCCTTCCTACAAAATGAAAAAATATAATGCAATTTTATATTTTCAAGACAGCAGAATTAAGTAATTATTTGATAGAAGTGTCTGGTTAAATAAATACCTCGTGACTTACTACATGGAAGACATAGGAAATATTCACAAACAAAATATATATATGTAACATCGGCTTGGAGTTTGAACATTGATCACTTAAAAATTATAACTAGCAGAATGGAGAATTGTCTTTCAACAGTACTATCAGGATAATTGTACACATAATAAAATTTAAGACCACAGTTGAGAAAATCACCAACTGTCTACTCTATGAGTAGATTAGTGGAAATGGTTAGAAACTAGCATGGTAGGATATGCTAATTATGCCTCTTTTCCAATGTCCTTTGGGTTAAAAAAATGAGTTTGAATTGAGATAGACGAAAATTTTGTCAATACCTTTGAGAACCTAGGCATTCGGAAATTGTAAAGTTGAATTAGAGATTATTTTTAGTTAGATGGCACACTAAATACTACATTGTTGATATCAAACCCTACTTATTAACAGTTTTTGTGGATGCAAAGTTGATGGAAAGAATTCTGGATTCAAATTACCATAGGATAACCAGGCTTAAAACCAACTTTTACCAAAGGAGAATGTGGAGATGACAGTCACTTGGACTCTTTGGTTGTCTTTCATCAAGGTCTGTTTTTAATGAAAATTAAGTCATCTTACCATTTCATACATCACCATTGTATTATCTGATGTGAACAGTTACAAGATGCATTCATTTCAAGATAATCATTTTTAAGAAATTAGATACTCTGTTGAGAAGCAAGAAGGAAAAGGTAGTTTAGAACACCCAAGGATGATAGAAAATATAACAGTCTAAACCAGGAAAGAGTGAATATGTCCACATAGTGAGAACTGTGCTCTATACTACTGTGAGAATGGCTGGAAAGAACATAAGTTACTGACGAGAAAGTTGATTGCTTTGCATTAATAATGTTTCTGGAGTTATCTAGAGGGTTAGAGTCATTGGCTGCAGGAAGAGGATGAACACTGTGTCATCTATAGGAAACGTGGGATCCCGCTTCATAAAACCCAACTGCATGTACACTGTACATTCTCCATCTCAAGAGTGACCTGGCAATATCGAAATGAGGAGTGCTGATATTCAGAGATGTCTCAACATTTGAACGCCATTAGTTGGAATGCATGACCAAAGAACTGCTGGCATTGTCGCATCAGTTGAGTTCTCTAAGCTTCACACTGAAATACCAGGACCTGTAGTAAAATTTTGTTTGAGCTGTACTGCAAAGTCTCAAGTATGAATGCACGAACAACCATTGCAATATTGTGTGAATTATAATAATTTATAATTTATTGTAAATTATAAAATTTATAATAATCTTACCCTAAGACAAGGCTAGGTAGGATTAAATACATTAGGAAGAGTGTGGCCTTGAAAGATACATTACAATTCTGGTCCCTCTCCACCCCTTTATTCTCCTCTTCCAGATCTCTTTTATCTGCCAAGAGAGGCTTTGTTTATTCTTGCACATATGCTAGAACACATGGAATGTATATTTTATATGCAAGAGTATATCAAGAGAGCATATGCTCACATGAGGGGATCAATCCTGTATCCATATATGACCTATGGTATAAAATACAAGAGAAAACATCTCTACGCTACAGAACCTACCAAGTTCCAGGCTTCCCAATAATATATTTATTGAAACCTTGCTTTTTTAAAATTAGATACTCTGTATTTACATTTGAGATGTTATTTCTTGCTCCCACCCCCTTCCCATCTCCTCTCCCATTCCATTTGCCTTCACTAAGGTGCACTCCCTCCTAATTACCCTCTCCATCCCATTGCCTTGGCATTCCCCTACACTGGCTGGGATCAGCTATAGAGCCTAGATTTGGTGGCTGCACATATGGTGGATCCCAACTTGCTTTTGAGATTCCTCTCTTCTTGTTTCACTTCAGAGGGAAGATGAAGCAGTGGAGAGGGTAGAAAGGCAGAGCTAAGTGTACAAGACCAAAAGGTTTCATCATTGCCAAATCCTGTGGAGCAGAGTCACTAAAGGAGAATGATGGGCATGACGTGTAAGTGAAATTTGAGGGAAAACTCCAGCTATAAAGAGAGAGAAAGAACATAATGTTGGGTGGTTAAGGGAGTTGGAAAAGATCTGGCAGCATTTGGAGGGAGGAAAAATTTATGATCAAGATATATTTTATGTAAAATATTTAAATAAAAATAAGATATGTTTCTTAAAATCAGTCAGGAATCAGCATAGTTCAATAGAAAGTTTATTTTTTGCCAGCTTTAATTGGATCTGGCAATCATAAAATAAATCTATGGATTAAAAAGTATGTCACATCATATTTTATACCTTGGAATGTCCTTCAAGAAAGTACCATTAAGGATGAAATAGTCTCTGTCAAAATGCTGTATGACGGTATGCATTTTAAACTAAACAAGGGCTTTGTTCCTTAAGTGCTATTTTGAACCTTTAAGCTTAATTATGCTATGAATTTCTAATGTTTTGAAATAGGCTGAATATTAATATTATTCACACTCAGTTTTTAAAATACTTTATCCTTATATTTCTTCAGTTAGTCAATTCTCAGCTTGAACAGACACCATAATAGGAAAATAGCATGATCCTATAAAATTATATCTGTGGGTACCATTGAAAATAATTTATACTTTAATAATCTTACATATTGTAAATAATCAGAAATACTGTAACAATTAATATTTTGATACATATACTTGTGTAATAATTTTTCTTATTATTATGAAAACATTTGGGGAAAATGTGCAATCTGATCTAACTTGATCATTCATTAAGTCATTTTGCATTCATTTACTGAACTAACATAATGTCTAACATTAGAATGTCATAAAAACCAAAGATCAAATAATAGTAATGCTAATTTAAAAGAATATCAAAGCACTTTTCTGGTATTATGTAGTTGCAATGCACATGTAACAAATAATAATAAAAGAATAGCTCATAAATTTTTTGATTTTATGTAAAAATCAAACAAATCAATAATACTGCTAAAGTTGGCTGTATTTAGCATAAATAATATAGTATATTATACTATAATTCTAATAAATAATATATTATCTATAAGATATATTATATGCATAATTACATATGTACATATATACATAATTATTGCATACATATTATTTACACATATAATATATATAACTTACAAACATTTTTGTGTATTGTCAGCATTTTTCATCATCTTTAACAAACTCAGCTCAGAATAATTCACAGAAGTGTTGCCATAAGATGACCTTTTTTTTCAGTCTAATTGTTATCTACTTTACTGATTTTGTGAGCAAAATACAGCTAGTAAAGTCACAATAAATGTAACACAGATAATCCTCCATTAAGAACTTAGTGAAGCTACAACAACATGTTGGATGAGTGTGAGGTGATTGAAAAATGTCATTTATAAGATTATTTACAACAAAACAGTGAAGAACAACATGCTAAATCAAAGAGTGGTCCTCTGGAAGAATAGCCACTGTGCCTAACTGCTACTTCTCTTTCCAGCCCTATCAAGTGTGCCCTTTAGGAGTATAGAGTCCATATAAGTGTGCCATAATTCATAAGTCATGCTGAACAGAGTGATACAGTTCCTATAAAACAATTAGAATTAATTTCAATTATGCTAAATGTAATCGTTTCTATAAAATAATTTCTATAAGTTGTGAATGTGTTTCTCTTGTCGTTTTAAGTAAATAATTCTATAGCTACAATGTACATTTAGTACTATTAGATTTTCACAAAAGCTGTTTATGAATTATGGTTCACATATTAAAGTGTGTTTCAGGTATCTAAAAAAAACTCAAAGAATAAAATGTCTTTTATTTATAATATTAGTATGGTAAATGATACACTAAGAATTTTTTTAAATACATGAATAGAAATGATCTAGAGGTACAAACTTTTCATCCTAGCTCTTAAGAGACATCAGATAGTGTATTTTTATGTTTTCAAGTCTAATCTTGTCTACTGAGAATGTTCCAAGTCATCCAAAGTGTATGTATGCACTAAGTAGAATATAGCAAAATATATTCTTTCCAAACTTTTTTAAACTTTATTTTAAAAAAACAAAGATAAAAAAATTTAAACATTTTTGCATAAATATATACAAATACAATTGTGTCAGTGCTTGGCTTTTTTTTTTTCTTTCTTTTTTTAAGGTTTGATACTCTGCATTAAGTTCTTACTAGTTACAATGAGCAAAAAGTACATGTAAAACAGGATGTAACCGGGAATTAGTCAACGTTTTCTTGGTGTGTAAGGATTGAGCCTGACTTTTCTTTGTTTTTTTTTTTTTTTTTTTTTTCTTGAACTTCACACAGTCTGTGAGTTGTTTCTGGGGTAGTCCGAGCTTCTGGGGTTAGCATCCCAATATCAGTGACTGCATATTATGTCTGTTCTTTTGTGACTGGGTTATCTCACTCAGGATGATATCCAAACTTTTTAAATAAACCAAAATATTTTATATCTCATTCAAAAAATAATAATTTAAAATACATAATAATAGAGTTTGGTCTTAAACATAGAATATTTAGAATATTGTAATAAAGCAATAAAGATTTATCATTCTAGTTATCAAAGAGGACAGTACTGTGACTTTTAAAGAAAGAGAAATTAAAATTCTATTGTTGGTAATATATACACAAAAGTATGACTGTAGCTAAATATATGGAGATACATTCCTTTATATCACTCTATATCTATATGTAACATGTCTAATATATTTTAGAGATTTGCTAGCCTGCTATATTAATTCAGAAACATTTTCAAATTTGCACTGATTGACATTTTTAAAGTAGTTATAAATGTTACACAGTTCTTGTGGGCAATTTGTCTTAAAACCTATAAGGTGCCTTGCCTCATTAAATTCACTATGCCAACATTTATTATTAGGAGATAATGTAGACATAGAAGCTAAATTAGTGAACATATTTACAGTAGCGTGATTTATAATAGATAAAATCAGAAACACTAGGATATTTGTTGAAATGTATTTTAGATGAATTAATAATTACATCATTAAACAGCAATCCTGAAGTCGGCTGAATAATGAAACCTTGCACAGTATATAAATATAATATTTAAAATTAGGTTCTTATATTTATATTAAATAAATATGCACAAATCTCGATGACTGGGCCAGAGAGGTGCAACCGTTGATTCTTCAATGTGTCACTGATGTCTTCTTTCCCCAGTAATAATGCTTTGCAAATATTATGAGAAAATGTGTTTGAGGCTTCTAGTTTTCCAGAATCATCTTTATTTATATTATGCCATGCCATAGATACTCAGCTCAAGATGCATACTAAAATTATAAATGTCAGCAGCTTTTTCTTTCTTTCTTAGCATTAAGTATAAGCATCATGTATTTCAATTGCTAGAGGTTCGGATTAGGTGAAATACAGCCTATGGTTTGGCCATCATTTTCTGGTTGGAAAATCAGGCCTCAGAAAGATTTACTATTTTGCTCCCAATCACATAGCAGTTATGTGGCCGAAATGATATGTGAATCAAGTCAGATCTAATTTTAAAGTCCTCTATTCATCCACCAGAAAGAAATGTATCATAAATAAATATGTCTATTAGACACTGTAGAGTTTTCTATAAGGAAGTAATGTGGGGCCTGTCAATATCTATAGCAGAGTATTTTTTCTACATAAGGAAGAGTTTCCTTCAGGACAGTCTTCACTATAGACTTGGATTCCATGCCTTTCAGCATAGTTTTCTTGGTGTGTTGAAGGCAAATAAAAGGACCATGTATGATGTGCTGGAAACTGCTAGCCACATATCTATTTAAAATTAAGAAAATAGATGCATCTAGAGAATATCATCCTGAGTGAGATGACCCAGTCACAAAAGAACAGACATAATATGCAGTCACTGATAATAGGATACTAACCCCAGAAAGTTCTGAACACCCCAGAAACAACTCATAGACTATATGAAATTCAAGAAAAAGAAAAGAAAAGAAAATGAAAAACCATTATGCTTAATGTTTACACACCAAGAAAACTTTGACTAATTCCAGGTTACATCCTGTTTTACATGTACTTTATGCTCATTGTAACTAGTAAGATCTTAATGAACACCATCAAACATTTAAAAAACCAAGTACTGACAAAAATGTATTCCTATACTTTTATGCAAAAATGCTTAAAATCTGTACATTTATCTTTGTTTTTTTAATATAAAGTTGTTCAATTAAGAAAATAAATTACATGGCCTTTATTTATTTGTTTTACTTTAAATCGTTCATGCTTATTTGCACTACTTTAGCAAATATTTTAACACTCAAACAATAACACTTGTCCAATATATTTCATTTTAGGTAAACTAATATTGTATCTTATTAAACAATGCCTTTCGGTTTTTGGTTTCTGGTTTTTGCTTATGCTACTTTTAGGCTGATCTCAAACTTCCTGTATATACATTATTTATTATTCCAGTTCTAAGGCATGACTTTTAGGTAGCATAAGCTTTCAGAATGACTCAAAATAACCGTAACTAAACAAAAACAAGACAAAATTAATCGAACAAATAAAAAACAAACACAAATAAAAAAACCAACAAGAATACAACCCCACTATTAAAGGTAGCAAGGGCTGCTAAAGAGGATAGAAGTCCATTTTTTCACATATACATGACATCTGACAGACCTATAACGCTTCCTTCTAGACATCCAGCACTCTCTCCAGGTGTTGAGGGCATAACCTGTGAATGTGCTATACAGAAATACACAGAAATACTCTAAAACATAAACAATTCAACATGGGTTGGAGAGATGGCTCTACAGTTAAGAGCACTGACTGCTCTTCCAGTGGTCCTGAGTTCAATCCCCAGCAACCCCAGCCATCTTCTGGAGTACCTGAAGATAGAAACAATGTACTCATATACACAAAAGAAATAAATCTTAAAAAAATATTCAATGTTTTGAGTCCCTGGCATAATATCCTTTTCTGAACAAAGGGGAAGTATGAAACACACAGTGGAAACAGTAAGTAATAACAGCATGTTTTTCTCATGAAAAGTATGAAGCTATCTTATTTAGAAAGCTGAATAGCAAATTATGTACTGCTCAATTTGAGTATAATAACCAGAGTTCATGTGGAATTTTCATGTTAAAACATAAGTGAAATATTTTGTTTCCAAAGATTATGTGTAATTTTCTTTTTGTCCTGTCCTTTTTTCCCTTTCTTTTTTAATTTGAGAAAGTATCTGTTATGCTTTTAGAGTCCGGATGAGAATCTCAGAACCTCTGTTGTGAGCTACATAATGTGGATAAGGGAAGGGAACTTGGGTCCTCTGGGTAAAGCAGAAAATGCTCTAATTACAAAACAATAATTCCAGTACCAATGATTTCTTTCACAAATATTCAGCTTAGCTTTTATATCTCAAATCCGTAATAGTTCACTTTAAAAAAACATGGCTTTCTTATTTATGCTGTAGATTTCAAAAAACATTCTTTGGTGGACTTCTTCGTTCAGTTATTTTAAAAAGTACATTTAACCTTTATTTGTGACTACCACTTTTGCTCATTAGTCTGTGTAGCTCTCAGAAAGAAGGATCAAAGAACTTAAGCACGTTAGAATTAGACTGCTGAGGATAGTGGAAGGAGTCATACAGAAATGTATTTTTTTAATTTATTTTTTAATTGAACAACTTTATTTTTAAAAGCCAAGATAAATGTACAGATTTTAAGTATTTTTTCATGAAAATATATGAATATATTTTTGTCAGTACTTGTTTTTTTTAAAGGTTTGATCGTGTGCATTAAGATCTTACTAGTTACAATGAGCATAAAGTACATGTAAAACCTTTTTATTTTGTTATTAGTAGTAGTATTTATTCACATTCCACAGGTTGTATCCTTCCCAGTTCCCCCTCCACCAGCATCCCATGCCATTTACCTTTGACGCTAAGAGAATGCTTCCCACTCATCCACTACCACCTTACCCCTCTAGCACACCCCTATATGAGACATCATGCTTTCACAGGACCAAGTGCATGCCCTCTCACTGAGGCCAGACAAGGCAGTCCTCTGCCATACATGTATCAGGGGGAGCACAGACCAGCGTATGTATGTTCCTGGGTTGGGGTTGGTGTCCTAGTTCATGGAAGCACTGAAGGGTCTGGTTATTTGACAGTGTTGTTCTTACCATGGTACTACACTATCCCTCAGCTCCCTCCCCAGTCTTTTCCCCAACTATTCCAAAGGAGTCCCCAGGGTCAGCCAATAGTAGGAAGTATCTGCACCCTTCTGAGTCAGGTGCTGGTACAGCTTTACAGAGGACAGCCATACCAGACTCCTGTTTGCAAGCCCACCTTGGCATCAGTAATAGTGTCAGGTGTGGTGTTTGCAGAAGGGATGGATCTGAAGGTGGGGCAGTCTCTGGAAAGTCTTTCTTTCAGTCTCTGCATCATTTTAGTTTTGTCCCTGCATTTCCTTTAGAGGGGAACAATTATGGGTCAAAATTTTTGAGACGGATAATGGTCCCATCCAGAAACTGGAGGCCATGCCTATTTTTTGAATAGTCTTTTCAGGTTGCATTTCCTGACTGTTGGGCATTTAATCTAATGTCTTTTCCCATTGAGTCCTGGAAACCTCTCACTTCTCTGGTGTCTGGGAATTTTTATTGGTTCCTTCCATACCCCATACCATACTCCTGAATATTTCTGTTCATTCTGTTCCTCTGAGCCCTTCTCCTGTCTCCCCGAATACCTGATTCTGCCCCCTATTATCCCCTCTCCCTTCCAGATATCTCTCTCCCTCTGCCTCCTGTGATTATTTTTACCCCTTCCAAGTATGTGATTGAAGCATCCTCACTTGGGCCTTTCTTCTGGTTAAGCTACTTATGGTCTGTGAGTTGTATCATGGGTATTCTGAACATTTTTCATGTCAAGGTTGATGACATGTGAGAAGTTGTTAGGATCCACATAAGTCAGATGCAAACACTACAAGTTTAATTTACCATTAGCTTTGTTTTTCAAAGGTTCTTGTTCCTCTGCACACACAGTCCCAAATTCTTCCCCTGCCCATTTCCTTTCATTATCCCTTATGTTAAATACATGATGAAGTATATATGTATTATATAAGATGAAATATGTATGTGTACTTAATTGTGTGTCTATGCATGTCTTAGTTGTGTATGTGCATGTCTTTTGTGTGTGTGTGTGTGTGTGTGTGTGTGTATTTTCAGGTATGTTCATATATAAAGTCCAAAAGTTTAAAGACATTTGGATATCAATATTTTCATTGCTGCTATCTATTTATCTTGCATTATTAATTTTTCTGACTTTATTGGATATATTTTATTTCCATTTTGAATGTTATCTTCTTTCTTGGATTCCTCTTCGTATCCAATATCCCATCATCCTTCCCCCAGCTTCTATGAGGATGGTCACTAATCCATCTACATCATCCCACCTCCCCAAACTGACATTCCCCTATGCTAGTTAAAATACATGGAAGACAGCAAAAATCTAAAAGTTATATGGTAAAGATATCAGTCTAGCTGAATGACATTTCCCAGAATTCCCTAAATAAATACTTTTAATGTGAGATTAATGTTGAAAACAGAATGTTAAAAATGGGAACTTACAAAGAGGAAACTAACAGTTCCACATAGCTATTAAATATACCATAGAATGGTATGTTTGTTTAAATCCTGTACCCTAAATGGACATAAAGGTACCTCTGCATCCTGCACATATGCATTAGCATATTAGGAATCCTTGTGAGATACAGTTGTATTTGTGCAATCAAGATTCCCATAGTATAATGTCTAGAGACTCTTTCTCTAATGTAAATACAGATAGTATCTAATAAAACAAATTCTCTACCAACATCAATATTAGAGACAATGAGGTTCAAAAGAGGGTTTTAATATGAACATTAAATTACTAGCGTCTTCTTTTCTCCCTCTTATTTCCTTCCTTTCTTCCGATATTTCTTTCTTCTTTCCTTTTCATCTCTATTTTGGTCTCTGGGCATTGTTTTCTTACAACATTAAATTTTAGTTATACAAAGTTTTATAATCGATACTATTATTAATAATTTTTTTAATTGGCATTAAAAATAAATTTTATCATGACATTTCATATATATGTCTAATTGTACTTTGCTCATATCTGTACACATAACCCATAAAATTCCTCAGTGTCTCCCTTTCTTTCAACTAGTACCTTAGGCATTATATATGTATGAAATATTAATTTGCATTTCTCTTTCTGACTGTGTGTGTTTGTGTTTGTGTATTATGTGAAGAGGCCAAGAGTTACATTGTCTTCCTCTATTGTTTTCATTTTCCTAGTGGGGAGAAAGTCTCTCACTGCATCAAGGGCTTATCAATGTAGCTAAAATAGCTGGCCAGTAAGCTAGAGGGATCCTCTTGTTATCACTCTCTTAGCACTGGGATTAGACACATATGCCACCACTGTTATATTACCATAGGTAGTGGGAATTTGTAATTAAATTTTATATTTGTACTGCTTTAGTCCATCCCTGAAACACACACATACACACACACACACACACACACACACACACAAACACCCACACACATGTACACACACACACATGCACGCAAGTTGAATCATGTAATATTTTGTATTTTTGTTATTTTCCTCTCTGGCTGCCTCTCCTGATCTCATGATCTCATTTCATAATCTTTTCTTCTAGCTCATCTTCTTTCTTCACTCCCTGTAGAAACCTTACCCTGTTTTTTTTTAGCATCACCCTTCTCAGACTTCTTCACCTGCATTTTCATCTTGGCAACAATCATTATCCCCTGCCACCTCTAATTATTCTGCTTGTCTCATGAATCACTGTAGGACATTCTTTTTTTAAGCAAAGTGAATATTCAGAACTCTGCTGTGTTTTCTCCTCTCAGAATTCTTATAATTTTAAATAAAAATGCACACTAGAAGCTCAGTAAGAGATACTAGAAGTTATGAGGCACAAGTGGATGCAAATATGAAGTAAATATATGCAGAGGGAGAGAAGTACCAGCCTGGAGTTACAGGTAAGTTAGAGGTTATGAATCTCTGTTGAGGGATTTTGTAGTTTCAGCTGGCAAAGGGAAAAGGTTATAGAGAGACAGTCAATGAGCAAATATGAAGATGGATTTACAGTGCCTGTAGGGTTCTGTTAACACTTTTCTGTTGAGTTGGTAACAAATCACTACAAATGTAGTGGCTTAAAAACAACACAAATTTATTAGGTTATAGGTACATAAGTCTTACACAAGTTTTACTTGGCTAAAGTTAAAATGCCATAAGGGCTGTGGTCTCTCTAGGAAGTGACACCTTTGGACTAAATGGGTGGCATTGTGCCACTTACCACAATACTCCAGGGATTCAAAAGAATTATTTATGGCACAAAATCCCTCCAGCAAAGTTAAGCTTCCCATATGTCAGGGAAGAATTATGTTTGAGAGATATTCTAGTCTGAAACCTAACAAAAACATAAGCCTGGGCACGCAACTGTAGAAGTAAAATTAGCTACAGCCTTTTTGTATTGTTTTATATTTCCTTGTAGCAGGAAAATTTTTTCATAGCTTTTTTTTTCTCTGTTCTTCCTTTAAGAATATGGTATACAATGTGGTTCTAATTTTGCATGATATTAGAAAATCTGGAGAAAAGAAAGCATGAACATATTGTACATATTTCCTTGTCAAATAAATTTTTACATGAATAAAGTAGTTGTGTAATATTAATTTTATATCTTTTTGATTTAAGATATTATATACAGGATATATATTGACAATCGTGTATATGTTGCCAGTGGACAATTTTCATTTGCTCTTTTAAAACCTGTATTGATTTTAATTTCTTATCTATGCGCACTCTGCCTTTATGTATTTATACCAGATTTATGTATGTACAACAGATACCTGCCCTGTGTTTCTACATGTCAGAGAAATGTTTCGAGTCTTAGAAACTGGAATTATAGATGGTTTGCTTTTACCATGTGTATGATAAGAATCAAACCTAAGTCCACTGCAAGAACAGCAAAGACTTTCAAAATATGGGCCATCTCTCTTGCCCATTGTTCTTAAGACTATATTTGTATATATGTGTACATATACATATACATATACATAGACATAGACATAGACATAGATATAGACATAGACATAGACATAGACATACACATACACATATACACATACATACACATATAATTTATTTATAATTTATATAGTTATACACACATACACACACACACATATATATGTATATATATATATATATATATATATATATATATAGAGAGAGAGAGAGAGAGAGAGAGAGAGAGAGATACATATAGTTATGTATAAGAAGACTATTAGATTCAAAATGCATAAGTTTAAGAATTTTTTCTAGCTAACTATGTACCATCTTCAGGATATAAACAAATAGTGGTGATATAATTTTAACTCTGATTTAAGCACTCACTAGTATTTAAATATTAACTGATAAATCTATATAGTTTACCATATCAGTAAACAGACTGAAAGTTTATTCTAAATATGCAATGAAAGAATGTAAATGAGTATAATTTTAATATAGAAAGTGTTATTGTAATAATACTTTCAGACTTTTTCCATTTTTGAGAATTTCACAATATAAAAGGAACACACAGTTAATAATTCTCCACTAAAAATGTCATTTAAAGATAGTTGAAGTCTCTTCTATACCTATTATCCTTAGATTTTGTCTTCTCATTGTTTCCTGAATTTCCTGGACATTTTGGATTAGGAGGTTTTTTTTGTTTGTTTTTGTATCTTTTCTGATTGTTTTGTTTATGTTTTTATGTTGTCAATGGGCCCTGAGAGCCTCCCTTCCATCTTTTGTAGTCTATTGGTGATGATTGAATCTATGACTCCTGATTTCTTTTTTAAGTTTTCTATCCCGGGTTGTCTCTTTTTGTGTTTTCTTTATTGTTTCTATTTCCATTTTTAATTCCTTCACCAGTTTGGTTGTGTTTTACTGTAGTTCTTTGAGTGATTTCTCCTGGTTTACCTGTAATTGTTTAAGGGAGTTATTCACGCACTTCTCAAAGATC
The DNA here is from genome assembly GCF_963924665.1 of Micromys minutus. Taxonomy (NCBI): domain Eukaryota; kingdom Metazoa; phylum Chordata; class Mammalia; order Rodentia; family Muridae; genus Micromys; species Micromys minutus. Next base: position 71,545,212 of record NC_137974.1, read on the forward strand.
TTCTTCATCATCACGAAGTATCATTTCAAGTCTAAGTCTTATTTTTCTGGTATGTCTGATGTTTTTAGGTTCTCTTGCTTTCCTCTTGCTATCTTGTTATCATGGGCTCAGGTGGGAGGGCAAAGAATATCAACTAAAAGACACAGTAAATATTTTCAACAAAATCACAAGAAACACTTTGCTGCTATTAAGAACAACATGACGGTGAGTATACATGAAGTCTACAGAACTCCAAACAGACTGAACCAGAAAAGAAACTCCTCCAGACACAAAATAGTCAAAACACACACAAAACGGAAGAATACACCTTCTTCAAAGCAGCTCATAGCACCTTCTCCAAAACTGACCATATAGTCGCTCAAAAAACAAGCCTCAATAGATATAAGAAGATTGAAATACTCCCATGCATCCTATCAGATCACCATGGACTAAGGCTTGTCTTTAATAACATCAAAAACAACAAAAAGCCCACAGATACATGTAAGCTGAACAATGCTCTGCTCAATGATAACATGGTCAAGGAAGAAATAAAGAAAGGAATTAAGAATTTTTTAGAATTTAGTGAAAATAACAGCACAACATATCCAAACTTATGCGATGCAATATCTAATGGTGAGTAGTACCTAAAGAAATGCTCAACATCCCTAGTCCTCATGGAAATGCAGGTCAAAACAACCGTAAGATTCCACCTCACACCACTCAGAATGGCTAAGATCAAAACTCAGATGACAGAAGATGCTGGCGAGAATGTGGAGAAAGGAACACTCCTCAACTGTTGGTGGGGTTGTAAGTTGGTATAACTCTGGAAATCAGTCTGGCAGTTTCTCAGAAAACTGAGTATTGTACGACCTGAAAACCCAGCTATTCCATTCCTGGACATATACCCCAAAGATGCTCCAAGAAATCACTAGGGCACACGCTTTATCATGTTTATAGCAACCTTATTTATAATAGCCAGAAGCTGGAAATAACCCAGATTTCTTTCAACAGATAAATGGATACAGAATGTGTGATATATTTACACAGTGGAGTACGAATCAGCTATTAGAAACAATGACTTCATGAAATCCATAGACATATGGGTGGAACTAGAGGCTATCATCCTGAGTGAGGTAACCCATTTACAAAGGAGCACACATGGTATGTACTCAATGATAACTGGATACTGGCCCAAGAAATCTCTGAATACCCAAAAAACAATTCACAGACATTATGAAGTTAAAAAAAAAGGCCAAAATAAGGATGTCTCAGTCATTCATAGAAGGGAGAATAAAACATTCACAGGAGGAAATGCAAGGTCAAATAGAGGGATAGGGGTTGAATAAAAGATCACACAGAAGCTGCCTCATCTAGGGATCTACCACATATGAAGCCACCAAATCCAAGCACTACAACTGATCCCAAGAAATACTTACTGGCAGAAACCAGACCGAAATGCCTCTTCAGGGACTATTTTAGAGTCATATAGATATGGCTGAACATGCTTGCAGCTAACCATTGGACTGAACTCAGGGACCCTAATGAGGGTGCTAAAGAAAAGACTTAAGGAGCTGAAAGGGGTTGCAATCTCATGGGAAGAACAACATTATTAACTATACAGACACTCCAAAAGCCCCATGCCCTAAAACACTAACCTTTGTGCACACCTTGAGAGATCTATTGATCTAGTTGCATATGTAGCTGATGATAGTAGCATCTGGCATCAATGTGAGAAGAGGCTTTTGTTCCAGGAAGGGCATGTTTTCCTAATGTAAGGGAATCCCAAGGCAATGGGGTGGAGACGGTGATTAGAAGGGAGTGCACCTTTGTGAAGGCAAATGGAAGGGGGAGGAGGGATGGGAGCAGGGCTGGGAAAAGAGATAACATCTCAAATATAAATACAGAGTACCTAATAAAAATATGACTATTGAAAAAAGGTAGTTGAAGCCTAATACTTAAATTATCTTTTCACACTGTCCTGGTTTGAATATTATTTGCCCCAGGAGGGGCACTATACGAAGGTGTGGCCTTGTTGAAGGAAGTATGTCACTTTGGGAGTGGGAGATTAGACACTTTTCCAAGCCAGGTAGGAGCCAGTCATCTAGGAGACATAGGATGAGTATGTAGAATACTCAGCTACTCCTGAAGGATGCCTGCCTGGACACTGTTCCTGCCTTAATGATAAAGGACTGAAACTGAACCTGTAAGCCAGCCCCAATTTAATATTGTCCTTTACAAGAGTTACCTGGGTCATGATAACCTCTTTATATCAATGGGAACCCTAAGACATTGGTACTAGTTACTGGGATACTGCTGTGACAGTCATGACCCGGCTTAAGTATGGAAGAATGTGGATTTTGGGACATTGGGTATAGACAGGAGTGTAATGCTTTAAGTCAGGCTTATTGGACTATCTTAGTAGGGACATAGAGACTTTGTTGCTGAGGGTGATTTGAACTGTGGAAGGCTGGCTCTAGAGGTTTTACTGGAGAAGATTTTCGGTATGTTGCCAAAAGGCTGTTGTATTTTGGTGAAAGTTGTAGTTGCTTTATGCCCTTCTCTGAAGAGTCTGCTTGAGGCTAAGGTGAATAGATTTATATTAATTACATTGATAAAGGAAGTCTCATAAAAAGCCAAGAACAGTTTTTGTTCTCTAGTTAAGCCTCATGAAAAAACATTGTGATCATGTGTAGCACTCTCAACAAGAAATTATATATATATATATATATATATATATATATATATATATATATATGTGTGTGTGTGTGTGTGTGTGTGTGTGTGTGTGTGTGTGTGTGTGTGTGTGTGTGTGTGTGTGTAGGCACCAGGAAATAGAATGGAGCTGAATTCTAAGTTTCAAGAAATAAACAGATTGAAGGAGTGGTGACATCAAAACAAGATTGCACCCTGCTAAGATTATTTTTTATCCTCTTGCAGTGGAACAAGAAACTTGGTTATTTTTTTCATTTGGACTTTTGATCTGAAATGAACTATAATCCAGAAATGGAGAGCTCAGCTGTGATCCAGATCTTGAGCCCTGAAGATACTGGCCTTTGATCTGGCTTATCAGAAGTTGTGGCCATGAAAATCTTAGCCTAGTCATAGTGATACACACCTTTAATCCCAGGAGACAAAGGCCAGTAGATCTTTGAATTTAAGGACAGCCAGGTACAGAACAAGCTCTAAGTAAAGAAAAGGGTAGTTCTTGGCATGGCAGTACACACCTTTAATCCCAGTATTCTGGAGACAGAGCCAAGCAGATCTCTGAGATTAAGGTTAATCTACAGAACAAGTCCAGGAGAGTCAAGCTTAAGCAGCAAAAGAGTTGGAAAACAGAAACCTGATGATAATATAATAGAACAATGGGGACTTGTTCCACCTCCAGTAAGCATCACAACTTGGCAGCTTTGGCCATGTGGCTCTGCTTTTAGTATCAAGAGTAGAATGAGACTACTGGGACAATTGGTGATGCTGTTTAGCTGGAGCTAAGAAATTGCTGATGATTAGAATGGACTGGTATCACTTCTGGGAAGTGTATTCTGAGAGTACAGAGAAGCTGTGTCCCAGAGATAGCTAAGGTTTTACTTTGCCTTGAAGCTGAACTTCATAATGCATAGGAATCACCTGGTGGTATGGGTTTTAAAGTCATGACATTGTGAGAGGTCAGCAAGGTGAAGGTGCAGTCTTATTTGTAGCTGAAGGCCTAGGACTGAAGAGGTGATACAAAGAAGTTGAGGTTTGGCACCATAAAGGGAACCTATGAGAGGTTTTTGGTGAATCCTAGTAGCAGTTAAAAGCTCCAGCTTGTTAGAAATGCCAGTACCATGAAATGATCACCAGGAGCAGCAACAACAGTGGAATGGAGTCAGCCATAACCTAGAATCCTACAGTGTACTGAGCAGTAGATGTTATTGAAGCCCTGTGGAGGAACTCAGAAGACCATGTGTTGATCGAAGATATTGGGACAAGATGTTCTACAGTTGAATTGCCTTGGAGGCCCCATGGTATTAGATAATATTTTATATCAACTAATCAGACCCCCAGAGCTCCCAGGGCCTAAACCACCAACCAGAGCATAAACATGAATGGGTCCATGGCTCCACATACAATTGTAGCAAAGGATGGCCTTATCTGGCTTTAATGGGAGGCAAGGGCATTGGTCCAATGGAGGCTTGTTGCCCCAGCATAGAGAGAGGCTAGAGGGGTGAGGCTGAAGTCGGTGGGTTGATGGTTAGGGTACCCTCTTACAGGCAAAAGGGAATGAGGATGGATGGTGGGTTTTCAAGGTGACATAGGGGAGGTAGACAACATTTGAAATGTAAATAAACAAAATGACCAATTAATAAACTTGACTGTTGTAGCAATTTCCCAAAATGTTGTTAAGAAATCATCGTATGATACCTGATGGTAAAGAGCTATAGACAATGGATGGATTCTGAGAGGTGGGAAATTAGGTTCTTTTTGTTTCTTTTTTTCAGACAGGAGCTCCCTCTGTATATAAAAACAATAATTATAAAGAAGAGATCATGAAATTAAGAGGTCTATGGAAGACATTTAGGAGATGGTAAGTAGAGACTAGAAGAGAGAATCTATGTAAATGTAATATAGTGCTCATGTAGAAAGTTTTTAAGTCTTTTCATTTATCAAAATATCACCAACTACATCATATGTTTTCCAATTAATTCTCATAGAAGATAATGTATAAAATATTAAAATTTATGCCTATGTATTAATAAACTATTGCGATAAGTTATTTTACATTTTAGTTAAGAGATAGTTATAACTATACTCTGCAAGCCACATTCCTCATAAAGTCCTATTTATGACCACTGTATATGTTTTTGATATAGTAGTAAATTTCTCGTGATTGGCATAGGATGTTTTTTGTTGGGTAGATATATCTACTATTATTTTATTACATGTCACTCTTGTTAGATTTCTTTCAAACATTTAAACTAAGATACTGTACATACAAAACCACCATGTATCACAATGAATAAGCCAGTGAGAACATTAAGAACAGTAAGAACATAAAGCTACTTCCCAAAGAATCTCACAATCACATCTTACAAATCAACAAATTGTTCCCAGTGACTGAGTTCAGTCACTTGCCAACTAGGGATGCATGTTTTTCTGACTGGCAATTGTTCATGTAGCGTCCACAACCATCTCCAAACAACATTCACTCTAATTTATTTCACATAAAGGTATCCTGCTGAACAGAAAACATTTTCTGAACCAAAGGAGACAGTATTTTGTTCCATATACTATATTTAGCAAAATAAAGTTTCTATAGAATAAGTAACGTGAAAAAAATGGCTATGGTCTCTTGGAAAATACAGATTAATTCTTGTTGTTATTTCAAACACTGTAGTTGCATTAATAGTTAAATTCGTGTTTCTCTAATTCTAGTCAGAGGATAAAACACAGTATTGATACTTCTATGTGTTCCTTAGTTATTAAGCATTTCTGAGTTATGTCATTAGAGAAACTTATATATTCTATTTTGATTTTGAATTTATAATAAATTTTCATAGTACAACTAAAGTCAAATAAAAAATAAGATTTATTCTTTGAATTTTAAATTTTTAACCTGATCATATATCTGTCTTTATTTCATTGTAGTTGCTTTGGAAGTTACTTGCTAATAATAATTATAAACAGCCTATATTGCTTGAAGTTACTCAACAGTTTCAATAGAAATATTTTATAAATTTAATTATGTTTCTAATTACAGCATCATCTCATTTCATTAATTAGTAAGCTTTTTTATTCCTCAAATTCATAAATCATAAGTTATTTTTTATCCCAATACACTTAGAGCACAATATACTTTATATGACATAAATGGGCCTATTCCTAATGACAATTATTTAGAGAGTTCTTTAATACAAAATGGTAATTTTATAGAGGAATTTTCAAGTAGTTCTACATTATGTGAAACACTGTAAGATGTCACCAACTACATTTCTATATCTGTCAGTCTTCTATCTGTCAATAAATTTTTATCATATGCCAGTTATAAGGAAAATAATCTGACTTATGCTTATAGTCTACATATACTCTAAAAGTGTCATTTTATAATATCTCACAAAATGATAAGAATAATATTTGGCTTATTTTTCTCATGTTAATATAATGAAATATTACATTGATTATTTTATTTTATTTTTTTATTTTTTATTTTTTTGTCTTCAAAACAAGATTTAATTTTTTTTTTAACATGAAAATACATGGAAAATACATTGGTCTCTTATCTGTTACAAATAAGACTCAAATTATTAATCATAACAAGAAGTGTTTCTTGAGATATTTCCATCTACACAAAAGACTAACAGCTTATCATTTTTTTTAAAGATTTTAAACATTTTTTGCTTAAAATTATACATTTTTGTCAGTACTGTTTTTTCAGACATTAAAATAAATTTTACATAAAACCATGTGAATATGTTTTTTAGTCAGTACTTGATTTTTTTCAAGGGCTTGACAGTATGCATGGAAAACGTACTAGTTGCAATAAGTGTAAAGTACATGCAAAACAAAACGCAACATGGAAATAGTCAAAGTCTTCTTGTTATGTGAATATATGTATAGTTTTTGTTTTCTTTATTTCTTGGACTTCATACAGTCTGTGAGTTGTTTCTGGGGGAGTGCAAGCCTCTGGGGTTAGCATCCCACTATCAGTGACTGCATATTATGTCTGTTCTTTTGTGACTGGGTTATCTCACTCAGGATGATCTTCTCTAGATGCAGCCTTTTTCTTAAGAATTTGGTTAAGTCATTGTTTCTGGTGGCTGAGTAGTATTCCATTGTGTATATGTACCACAATTTTTGTATCCATTTGTCTTCTGAAGGACATCTGGGTTCCTTCCAGCTTCTGGCTATTATAAATAGAGCTGCTATGAACATTGTGGTGCATATATCTTTGTTGTGTATTAAAGTGTCTCTGGGGTATATGCCCAGAAGTGGAATAGCTGGGTCTTCAGGTAGTACTATATCCAATTTTCTGAGGTATCGCCAGACAGATTTCCAGAGTGGTTGTATTAGCTTGCAACCCCACCAACAGTGAAGAAGTGTTCCTATTTCTCAGCAGCCTCGCCAGCATCTGCTGTCATCTGAGTTTTGGAACTTGGCCAATCTGACTGGTGTGAGGTGGAATCTTAGGGTTGTTTTGATTTGCATTTCCCTGATGGCTAAGGATGTCGAGCACTTCCTCAGATGTTTCTCGGCCATTCGGTGTTCCTCAACTGAAAAAGATTTGTTTAGCTCTGTACCCCATTTTTTAATAGGGTTATTTGATTCTCTGGTGTCTAGCATTTTAAGTTCCTTGTACACCTTGGATATTAGGCCTCTATCTGATGTGGTGTTGGTAAAGATCTTTTCCCATTCTGTTGGTTGCCGTTTTGTTTTCTTGACGATGTCCTTAGCTTACAGAAACTTTGCAATCTCATTAAGTCCCATTTGTTAATCTTTGACCTTAGAGCTTGAGCCATTGGTGTTTTGTTCAGGAAATTTTCTCCTGTGCCTATGTGTTCTAAGGTTTTCCCTACTTTCTCATCTAATAGTTCCAGTGTATCTGGTTTAATGTGGAGATCTTTAATCCACTTACACTTGAGCTTTGTACAAGGAGATAAGAACGGGTCTATTTTCATTCTTTTGCATGTTGAGTGCCAGTTGGACCAGCACCATTTGTTGAATAGGCTGTCCTTTTTCCATTGAATGTTTACTGCTCCTTTGTCAAAAATCAGGTGACCATATACATGAGGGCTCATTTCTGGATCTTCTATTCTATTCCATTGATCCACTTGCCTATTTCTGTACCAGTACCATGCAGTTTTCAGCACAATTGCCTTGTAATATAGCTTGAGGTCAGGGATAGTGATTCCCGCAGATGTTTTTTTGTTGTTGAGGATGGATTTCGCTATTCTAGGTCTTGTTATTCCATATGAAATTGCACATTGATCTTTCCAATTCCATGAAGAACTGGGTTGGAATTTTGATGGGGATTGCATTGAATCTGTAGATTGCTTTTGGTAGGATGGCCATTTTTAAGATGTTGATCTTTCCAATCAATGAGCATGGGAGATCTTTCCATTTTCTGAGATCCTCCTCAATTTCTTTCTTTAGAGGTTTGAAGTTCTTGTCATACAGGTCCTTTACTTCCTTAGTTAGAGTCACACCAAGGTATTTCATAGTTTTTGTAACTATTGTGAAGGGTACCTTTTCCCTAATTTCTTTCTCCACATGTTTGTCCATTGAGTATAGGAAGGCTACTGATTTGTTTGAGTTAATTTTGTATCCGGCCACTTTGCTGAACTTGTTTATCAGCTGTAGGAGTTCTCTGTTGGAATTTTTGGGGTAACTCAAGTACACTATCATGTCATCGGCAAAGAGTGATGTCTTTATCTCTTCCTTTCCGATTTGTATCCCCTTGATCTCCTTTTGCTGTCTAATTGCTCCAGCCAGGACTTCCAGTACTATGTTGAATAGGTAGGGAGAGAGTGGGCAGCCTTGTCGAGTCCCTGATTTTAGTAGGATTGATTCAAGTTTCTCGCCATTAAGTTTGATGTTGGCTGTTGGTTTGCTGTATATTGCTTTTATTATGTTTAAATATGGGCCTTGGATTCCTGTTCTTTCCAGCACTTTTAACATGAAGGGGTGATGGATTTTGTCGAATGCTTTCTCAGCATCTAGTGAGATGACCATGTGATTTTGGTCTTTAAGTTTGTTTATATGGTGGATTACATTGATGGATTTCCTTATGTTAAACCATCCCTTCATCCCAGGGATGAAGCCTACTTGGTCATGATGAATGATGGTTTTGATGTGTTCTTGGATTCGGTTTGCAAGGATTTTGTTGAGTATTTTTGCATCAATGTTCATAAGTGAGATTGGTCTGAAGTTCTCTTTCCTTGTAGGGTCTTTGTGTGGCTTAGGTACGAGGGTTATTGTAGCCTCAAAAAATGAGTTGCGTAATATTCCATCTGATTCTATCTTTTGGAATAGCTTGGCGAATATTGGTGTTATATCCCCCAATAAATGTCTGATAAAATTCTGCACTTAACCCGTCTGGACCTGAGCTTTTTTTGCTTGGGAGGCTTTTGATGACTTCTTCTATTTCTTTAGGTGTTATAGTGTTATTTAGATGGTTTACTTGGTCCTTGTTCAACTTTGGCACCTTGTATCTGTCTAGGAATTCGTCCATTTCCTCCAGATTTTCCAATTTTGTGGAGTATAAGTTTTTGTAGTAGGATCTGATGATTTCTTGAATTTCCTTAGTTTCAGTTGTTATGTCACTACTTTCCTTTCTGATTTTGTTAATTTGGATACTCTCTCTTTGCCCTTTAGTTAGTCTGGCCAGGGGTTTATCAATCTTGTTGATGTTCTCAAAGAACCAACTCTTTGTTTTGTTGATTTTTTCAATGGTTTTTTTTTTCTATTTGGTCTATTTCTGCCCTAATTTTGATTATTTCTTGCCGTCTACTCTTTTTGGGTATATCTGCTTCCTTTTGTTCTAGTGCTTTTAGCTGTGCTGTCAGGTTGCTGATGTGAGCTCTCTCCAGTTTCTTCTTGGAAGCACTTAGGGCAATGAGTTTTCCTCTCAATACTGCTTTCATTGCATCCCATAGGTTTGGGTATGTTGTGTTTTCGTTCTCGTTGAATTCTAGAAAATCCTTAATTTCTTTCTTTATTTCTTCTTTGACCCTGCTATCCTTTAACAGAGTGTTGTTTAGTTTCCACGTTTATGTGGGCATTTTGTTGTCTTTGTTGTTGTTAAAGACCAGCCGTAGACCATGGTGATCTGAGAGGATGCATGGGAGTATTTCAATCTTCTTATATCGATGAAGGCTCGTTCTGTGTCCAATTATGTGGTCAATTTTCAAGAAGGTGCCATGGGGTGGTGAGAAGAAGGTGTATTCTTTTACTTTAGGATAGTATTTTCTGTATATATCTATTAATTCTAGTTGGTTCAAAGTCTCTGCTAGTTTTGCAGTGTCCTTGTTCAGTTTCTGTTTCCCTGATCTGTCCATTGGTGAGAGTGGGGTGTTAAAGTCTCCCACTATTATTGTGTGGGGTGAAATGTATTTTTTGAGCTTTAGTAGAGTTTCTTTTATGAATGTGGGTGATTTTTTATTTTGAGCATATATGTTAAGGATTGAGAGTTCCTCCTGACAGATTTTCCCGGTAATGAGTAAAAAGTGTCCTTCTTTATCTTTTTTGATAACTTTTGGTTGGAAATTTACTTTATTCGATATTAGAATAGCCACTCCAGCTTGCTTCTTGGAGCTGTTTGCTTGGAAGTTTTTTTCCCACCCTTTTACTCTGAGATAGTGTCTGTCTCTGTCTCTGAGATGAGTTTCCTGTATGCAGCAAAAGGCTGGATTTTGTTTATGTATCCAGTCTGATAGTCTATGTCTCTTTATTGGGGAGTTGAGACCATTTATGTTAATAGATATCAAGGAATAATTGTTTCTGTTTCCTGCCATTTTTGCTTTTTTGGGTTGAGTTGTGTCTGTGTTTTTTTCTTTAGTTTTCTTGTTTAGGAGTTTTCTTGTTTTTACTAGGCTGTATTTTCCCTCCTTGTACTGGGTTTTCCACCTATAATTCGTTGTAGTGCTGGGTTTGTGGTCAGATATTGTGTGAATTTTGATTTGTCTTGAAATATTTTTGTCTCTGCATCGATGGTGATTGATAGTTTTGCTGGGTATAGCAGCTTGGGCTGGTACTTGTGCTCTCTTAAGGAGTGCATGATGTCTGTCCAGGCTCTTCTAGCTTTCATAGTCTCTGTTGAGAAATCGGGTGTGAGTCTGATTGGTCTGCCTTTATATGTTACCTGACCTTTTTCCCTTACTGCTTTTAGTATTCTTTCTTTACTTTGGGCACTTGATGTTTTTACTATTATGTGTCGGGAGGTATTTCTTTTCTGGTCCAACCTATTTGGAGTTCTGAAGGCTTCTTTTATGCTCGTGGTCATCTCATTCTTGAGGGTAGGGAAGTTTTCTTCTATGATTTTGTTGAAGGTATTTACTGTGCCTCTTAGTTGATACTCTTCTCCCTCTTCTATTCCTATTATCCTTAGGTTCGGTCTTCTCATTGTGTCTTGTATTTCCTGGACATTTTGGGTTAGGAGCTTTTTGTTTTTTGCATCTTCTCTGGCTGTTTTGTCTATGTTTGCAATGTTGTCTTCTGCCCCCGAGATTCTCTCCTCGATCTCTTGTAATCTGTTGGAAATGCTTGCTTCTGTGACTCCTGATTTCTTTTTTTGGTGTTCTGACTCTAGGGTTATCTCTTTACCGCTTTCTTTATTGTGTCAATTTCTGTTTTAATTTCCCTCTTCCATTCCTTTATTTCTTTGGTTCTGTTTTCGTCTCGTTCTTTGAGTTCTTTGAGTGTTTTTCTTGTTTCTTCTTTAAAAGCTTCTGAATCTTTTTGCTTTTCCTCCCTTTCTTGTTTAAGTAACTCTATCAGCGTCTTGAGGCATGTTTTCAGGTCTTCTTTCTCTGGAGTGTTTGGAATTCCTATGTTTGCTACTATCGGAGAGCTGGGTTCTGGTGTTGCTAGATTGTCTTTGTTTCCTTGGGATATACTCTTTCTCTTTCCTCTTGCCATTTTGTTGTCAGTGATATGTTCTTGCCTTTCCCTTGTATCTGGTCTGTGTCCGTGATACACTTTCCGTGTGCACTCCTCAGAGATCTCTCTACTCCCCAGCAGCCCAGGTTCCGGGTGGCAGCTGGGACAGGCTCTGCTCTGCGTCCTGAAGTCGCCCCTGGGTGGGAACAGATGTTCCTAAGATCTGTTCCTGGTCACAGATGCTCAGCCTCTCCGAGCCACCTTTCCTGCTGGTTGTTGGGCCAGGCCCTGCTCTGTGTCCTGAAGTCGCCTCCGGGTGGGAACAGAAGTTTCTAAGATCTGTTCCCGGTCACTGGATCGGGGAGGACAGGGCAGGTCAGGGCAGGGGGTGCTTTTTCTGTGTGCACTCCGCAGAGATCCCTCTGCTCTCCCGCAGCCTAGGTCTCCCACTCACCAGTTGCTCAGCCTGTAAGAGCCACCTTTCCGGCTGGTGGTTGGGCCAGGCTCTGCTCTGCGTCCTGAAGTCGTCTCCGGGTGGGAACAGAAGTTCCTAAGATCTGTTCCCGGTCACTGGATGGGGAGGACAGGGCAGGTCAGGGCAGGGGGTGCCCTTTCTGTGTGCACTCCGCAGAGATCCCTCTGCTCCCCCGCAGCCTAGGTCTCCCACTCACCAGTTGCTCAGCCTGTACAAGCCGTCTTTCTGGCTGGTGGTTGGGCCAGGCTCTGCTCTACGTCCTGAAGTCCTCTCCGGGTGGGAACAGAAGTTCCTAAGATCTGTTCCAGGTCACAGTAGCTCAGCCTGTAGGAGCCGCCTTTCCGGCTGGTGGTCATTTATTATTTTATATATTATCCTGTTACAGTTACATGTTTCTACTTATTATGTATTTAGTTAATACTATTTTTATCTTTTATATTGTTGATACACATATATGCACGTATATAAACACATTCAAACTGCATACAAAAATATATAATGCCAGATAAAACATTGTTCTCAATGTCTATAAATTATGAGTCCTCAAGTAATAATCAGATATTTTATAAATTATAATGATTTAATATTTTTCTCTTCTGAATAAATGTTTTTGCCTCTGATCTCTGCATTAAATTGTTTAGGAAGGTGGTTTTGTGCATATAATAAGAATAATTATATCAACATATTAAAGTTATATTCATAAGTATTAACACTGTAAGAAATACCTTTACATAATGTTCTAGGTTTTCCAACCACAAATAATAATAAATGCCTATATATATATATATACACACACACACACACACACACACACACAGAGAGAGAGAGAGAGAGAGAGAGAGAGAGAGAGAGAGAGAGAGAGAGAATTGTTAAGTCAGTGTAAACCATGTACATGAACTAAGCTGTATATGTAAAAATAATTAATTGTTTCTTGTTTTAGCTGGGATTAATAAATGCCCAAATTTATCTTATCTGGGAAGAACTATATAGAGTGAAATTTTGTTTAGTTTTGAAGATCAATATTCAAACCCATACTGGTGTCATAATTTAGTATTGATGTTTGGTGAATATCACATACTCATTCTTAGCCCATACTTAGCCACACTCTCTTTTTCAGACAAAGCCATTGTCCTACACTAGGTGTGAGAACTGAGTCTGAAGAGTTCTGAGTGTATCCTTTTAACCTGCAAGTGGGGACAGAATTTAACTTATGTTCACACACCCTACCTGCATTACCCACACTAAACTCACAAGACAAAAAACCCATCAAAAAATTCTAGGAGTTCAAAGAAGCCATAAATATAGTTGTTAGCTTTAAAACAAAAATTCAGATATTAATATAAAAATTCAGCAGGTTGTATTTACAGTTATTTAATTATATGTCTTTCTATAAAAATATTTAAAAAAGAAGGAGGACATCAATTTGGGAGGAGGCAGATATAGGATAAATGATAGAAAAGGAGTCATATAATGGGTTATTAATTTAATTTATGATAATACATTCTATAATTAAAAAAATAGGATGTCTGAATAAGTTTATGAAATAATGAGATAAAGTGTCGATTCTCAGTTGAGGAACATCGAATGGCTGAGAAATACCTGAGGAAGTGCTTGACATCCTTAGCCATCAGGGAAATGCAAATCAAAACAACCCTGAGATTCCTCCTCACACCAGCCAGATTGGCCAAGATCCAAAACTCAGATGACAACAGATGCTGGCGAGGTTGCGGAGAAAGAGGAACACTTCTCCACTGTTGGTGGGGTTGCAAGCTAATACAACCACTCTGGAAATCAGTCTGTCAATATCTCAAAAAATTGGACATAATACTACCTGAAGACCCAGCTATTTCACTTCTGGGCATATACCCCAGAGACACCTTAGTACACAACAAAGATATATGCACCACAATGTTCATAGCAGCTCTATTTATCATAGCCAGAAGCTGGAAAGAACCCAGATGTCCTTCAGAAGATGAATGGATACAAAAATTGTGGTACATTTACACAATGGAATACTACTCAGCCACCAGAAACAATGACTTGACCAAATTCTTAAGAAAATGGCTGCATCTAGAGAATATCATCCTGAGTGAGATAACCCAGTCACAAAAGAACAGGCATAATATGCAGTCACTGATAGTGGGATGCTAACCCCAGAGGCTTGCACTCCCCCAGAAACAACTCACAGACTGTATGAAGTCTAAGAAATAAAGAAAACAAAACAAAACAATACAAAAAAATCTTTACGCAACAAGAAAACTTTGACTATTTCTATGTTACATTTTGTTTTACATGTACTTTATGCTCATTGTAACTATTAAGTTTTCAATGCATACTATCAAACCTTTAAAAAAATCAAGTACTGACTAAAAATATATTCATATAGTTTTATGTAAAAATTATTTTAAAATCTGAAAAAACGTACTGACAAAAATGTATTGTATAATTTTATGCAAAACTGCTTAAAATCTGTACATTTATCTTTTCTTTGTAAAATAAAGTTGTTTAAAAAAAAAAGTGTCCATCAGGTTGGATACAGAAGGAGGTAGTGAGAATATATAGACTGAATTTTAGGTTTGATGCCTATGATTTCCAGGCCCAGGAGCATAGGAATAAAAAAGATTTTTATTACCATTTTTTAAAATTTTCTTCTTTGATAAAATATTTTCATAATGATTTAATATATGCTATCCAGAAATTACCAGTGGTGTTCAAGTTTTTTCTAAAGTTATAACATGAAACTCAAATTCTGCTAAGCAAATCAAAAAAAAAAAAATTCTCTTCATGAACTCTGAGGAAGTCTCTAATGTACCTCCGCCTTTTTCTTTTTATAGGAGATTATTGGTGTCATCCAAGGACAGATTTAGATATTCCTGAATTGATAGAGCAAGGATGAATCATTCTTAGATTATAGACTCCTCTGACACACATAACACCATGAAGTAGTTGTTGGTGGCATGCTCTGTTCTGAGACATCACTGTCACACTATGGTAAGTTCATCACTAAATGTCAAATACAACATTCTAGTCAAAGTAAATGGTTTGTAGGGAAGTAAAATGTGGGAGACCAATATCATTATTTTATTAGAAATCATAAATTAGCTTCTAGTTTCTTCTTGTGCTCAAACCTGACCCTGTGCTACAGCTTTCTATATTCAGATCCTAATGGGAGAGAACAGGTCCCACAAAAGTGCTGACACGAATAAGAGGTAATAACATTACTTCAACTCTGAGAGGACCTCTAGCCCTAAGTCCCAAGAACACAGGAACCAAAGAGCAGTCTGAGACAGGATCCTTCTGGTTTCTACCTGCATCCGGAGCTGACCCTGTGCTACAGTTCTCTATACTCAGAGCCCATTGTGAGAGCTGGTCTCACAGTAGAGTTGATACATCTGACAGCACAGGTAAGAACACCACTTCTACTCTGAGGAACTGGTCTGGAGCCTTCAGGACACAGGAATCACGAAGCAGTTTGGGACATTTTACTTCTAGTTTCTATCTGTGTCCTTTGCTGATCCTGTGCCACAGCTATCTGTACCCACACACTGCTGGAGAGAGCTGGTCCCCCAGTAGTGTTGAAACACAGACTTAAAGAAGGGTCAAGCCACTGTCAGAATCAGCAAAGCAAGCTAACACCAGAAATAAGCAAATGTCAAGAGGCAAGTCCAAAAACCTAAGCAACAAAAACCAAGGCCACTTGGCATCAACAGAACTCAGTTCCCCCACCACAGCAAGACTGGATACCACAACACACCAGGAAAGCAAGAATTTCATTTAAAATTACAACTGTTGATGATGTTAGAGGACTATAAGTAGATTATAAGTAACCCCCTTAAAGAAATACAGGACAACACATGTAAACAGATAGAAGCCCTTAAAAAGGAAACAAAAAACACAAAAATCCATTAGAAAATTACAGGAAAACATGAGTAAACAGGTAAAGGAGTATAACATAACCATCCAGTATCTTAATAAATGGAAATAGAAGCAAAATATAATCACAAGGAAAGACAAGTCTGGACATAAAAAACCAGGGAGATAAGAAGTCATAGACACGAACATCACTAACAGAATAGAAGGGATGAAAGAGAGAACCCCAGGGGCAGAAGATACCATAGAAAACTGACACAACAGTCAAAGAAAATGTAAAATGCAAAAGAATCTAAGCCAGGAAATCCAGGACACAATGAGCTGATCAAACCTAAGGATAATAGGTATAGAAGACAGTAAAGATTCCCAAATTCAACATTCAACAAAACTATAATAGAAACCTTCCCTAAAAAGAAAAAACAAAAAAAATGTGCTCATGAACATACAAGGGGCCTACAAAACTCCAAATTGACTGGACAAGAAAAGAAATTTCTCCAATCACATAATAGTTAAAATACCAAATGTAGAAATGTACAAAACAAAGAAAGAATATTAAAGCACTAAGGGTAAAAGGTCAATAAGGGTAAAAGATTAAGTAATATATAAACACAGACCTATGAGAAATATACCAGAAATCTCAACAGAGATTATAAAATCTAGAAGATCCTGGACAGATCTCATACAGATAATAAGAGAACACAAATTCCAGCCCACGCTACTATATCCAGAAAAACTCTCAATTTCCATAGATGGAGAAACCAAGATATTCCAAGACAAAACCAAATTTATAAAATATCTGTCTACATATCCAGGCATAAAGGGAAAAGAGATGGAAAACTTCAAGAAAAGGAGGGAAACTACACCCAGTCACACTAAGGTATTTCATATTTTTTATGACTATTGCAAAAAGTATCATTTTCCAACTTTCTTTGTCCACATGTTTTTCATTTGAATATAGGAAGGCTACTAATTTGTTTGAGTTAATTTTATATCCAGCCGCTTTTCTGAACTTGTTTATCAGCTGTAGGAGTTCTCTGGTAGAATTTGTGGGGTCACTTAAGAACACTATCATGTCATCTGCAAAAAGTAATGTTTTAAATCTTCCTTTCTGATTTGTATCCCTTATATTTCCTTTTTCCTGTCTAATTTCTCTGGCCAGGACTTCCGGTACTATGTTGAATATGTACGAGGAGAGTGGGCAGCCTTGTCAAGTCCCTGCTTTTTGTGGGATTGCTTCAAGTTTTGAACCATTAAAATTGATGTTGGCTATATTGGTTTGCTGTATATTGTTTTTATTATGTTTAGGTATGGGCCTTGATTTCCTGTTCTTTCCAAGATTTTAACATGAAGGGGTGTTAAATTTTGTCAAATACTTTCTCAGCATCTAATGAGATGACCATGTGGTTTTCTCTTTGAGTTTGTTTATATGGTGGATTACATTGATGGATTTCCATATATTAAACTATTTCTGCATCCCAGGAATGAAGTCTACTTAATCATGGTGAATGATCATTTGATATATTCTTGGGTTTGGTTTCCAGGATTTTCAGTGTATTTTTGCATCAATGTTCATAAGTGATATTGGTCTGAAGTTCCTTTTCCCTGTAGGGTCTTTGTGTGCTTTAGGAACGAGGGTTATTGTAGCCTCAAAAAATGAGTTACATAGAGTTCCATCTGATTATATTTTGTGGAATAGTTTGGAGATTATTGGAGTTAGGTCGTCAATAAATGTTTGATAAAATTCTGCACTGAACCTGTCTGGACCTGGGCTTTTTTTGGTTGGGAGGCTTTTGATGACTGCTTCTATTTCTTTAGTTGTTATGGGATTATTTAGATGGCTTACCTGGTCCTGGTTTAACTTTAGTATCTGGTATCAATCTAGGAATTCATTTATTTCCTCCAAATTTTACAGCCTTGTTGAATATAGGCTTTTATACTAGGATTAGATAATTGCATGGATTTCCTCAGTTGTAGTAATTATGTCTCCACTTTCATTTCTGATTTTGTTAATTTGTATATTCTTTCTTTGCCCTCTAGTTAGTCAGGTTTAGGGTTTATCAATTTTGTTAGTTTTCTCAAAGAACCAGATCTTTGTTTTGTAGATTCTTTGAATTTTTTTCTTCGTTTGTTTCTATTTGGTCTATTTCTGCCCTAAGTTTGGTTATTTCTTGCCAACTATTCCTCTTGTATATATGTGCTACCTTTTTTTCTGGAACTTTCATTTTTATTTTTATGGAAAATACTCCAATTCAATTCTTGATTTAAAGACAAAAATGCATTTATCATTATTCATTAATCAGTAAACAATATCTACTTTATTTTCTTGAACTTCACATAGTCTGTGAGTTGTTTCTGTGGTGTTCAGAGCTTTCTGGTGTTAGTATACCATTATCAGTGAGTGAATATTATGTCTGTCCTTTTGTGACTGGGTTATCTCACTCAGGATAATATTGTCTAGAGGCATCCATTTTCTTAAGAATTTTGTTAAGTCGTTGTTTCTGATAGCTGAGTATTACTCCATTCTGTAAATGTACCAAAAATTTTTGTATACATTCATCTACTGAAAGACATCTGGGTTCTTTCCAGCTTCCTGCTATTATAAATAGAGCTGCTATAAACATTGTGGTGCATGTGTCTTTGTTGTATATTGGAGTGTCTCTGGGGTATATGCCCAGAAGTGGAATAGCTGGATCTTCAGGTAGTACTATGTTCAATTTTCTGAGGAATCACCAGACTGATTTCCAGAGTGGTTGTATCAGTTTACAACCTTACCAACAGTGGATATGTGTTCCTCTTTCTCCATATTCTCGCTAACATCTGCTGTCATCTGAGTTTTGGATCATTGAAGCTCTGACTGGTATGAGGTGGAATCTCAGGGTGATTTTGATTTGCATCTCCCTGATGGCTAAGGATGTTGAGCACTTCCTTAAATTTTTCTCAGTCATTCAATATTCCTCAATTGAGAACTTTTTATTTAACTCTGTACCCCATTTTCTTATACGCTTGTTTGATTCTCTAGTTTCAAGATTTTAGAGTTCTTTTTTTTTGTTTTTTTGTTTTTTTTAAACAACTTTATTTTACAAAACAAAGATGAATGTACAGATTTTAAACATTTTTTGCTTAAAATTATACATTTTGTCAGTAATTTTTCATATTTTAACATAATTTTTATATAAAATTATATAAATAAATTTTTAAGTCAGTACTTGATTTTTTCAAGGTTTGATTGTATGCCTTGAAAACTTAATAGTTACAATGAGCTAAAGTACATGTAAAGCCAAATGTAACATGGAAATAGTTAAAGTTCTCTTGTTTTGTAAATATTTTCTTTGTTTTCTTTTTTTTCTTTATTTCTTGGACTTCATACAGTCTGTGAGTTGTTTCTGGGGGAGTGCAAGCCTCTGGGGTTAGCATCCCACTATCAGTGACTGCATATTATGTCTGTTCTTTTGTGACTGGATTATCTCACTCAGGATGATATTCTCTAGATGCAGCCATTTTCTTAAGAATTTGGTTAAGTCATTGTTTCTGGTGGCTGAGTAGTATTCCATTGTGCACATGTACCACAATTTTTGTATCCATTCATCTTTTGAAGGACATCTGGGTTCCTTCCAGCTTCTGTCTATTATAAATAGAGCCGCTATGAACATTGTGGGGCATATATCTTTGTTGTGTATTAAAGTGTCTCTGGGGTATATGCCCAGAAGTGGAATAGCTGGGTCTTCAGGTAGTACTATATCCAATTTTCTGAGGTATCACCAGACAGATTTCCAGAGTGGTTGTGTTAGCTGGCAACCCCACCAACAGTGAAGAAGTGTTCCTCTTTCTCCGCAGCCTGGCCAGCATCTGCTGTCATCTGAGTTTTGGATCTTGGCCAATCTGACTGGTGTGAGGTGGAATCTCAGGGTTGTTTTGATTTGCATTTCTCTGATGGCTAAGGATGTGGAGCACTTCCTCAGATGTTTCTCGGCCATTCGGTGTTCCTCAACTGAAAACGTTTTGTTTAGCTCTGTACCCAATTTTGTAATAGGGTTATTTGATTCTCTGGGTTCTATCTTTTTGAGTTCCTTGTACACCTTGGATATTAGGCCTCTATCTGATATGGTGTTGGTAAAGAACTTTTCCCATTCTGTTGGTTGCCGTTTTGTTTTTTTGTCGATGTCCTTAGCCTTACAGAAACTTTGCAATCTTGTTAAGTCCCATTTGTTAATTTTGACCTTAGAGCTTGACCCATTGGTGTTTTGTTCAGGAAATTTTCTCCTGTGCCTATGTGTTCTAAGGATTTTCCTACTTTCTCATCTAATAGTTTCAGTGTATCTGGTTTGATGTGGAAATCTTTGATCCACTTACTGTTGAGCTTTGTACAAGGAGATAAGAAAGGGTCTATTTTCATTCTTTTGCATGCTGAGTGCCAGTTGGACCAGCACAATTTGTTGAATAGGCTGTCCTTTTTCCATTGAATGTTTACTGCTTTTTTGTCAAAAATCAGGTGACCATATACATGAGGACTTATTTCTGGATCTTGTATTCTTTTCCATTGATCCACATGCCTATTTCTGTACCAGTACCATGCAGTTTTCAGCACAATTGCCTTGTAATATAACTTGAGGTCAGGGATAGTGATTCCCGCATATGTTTTTTTGTTGTTGAGGATGGATTTTGCTATTCTAGGTCTTTTGTTATTTCATATGAAATTGCACATTGATCTTTCCAATTCCATGAAGAATTGGGTTGGAATTTTGATGGGTGGGGATTGCATTGAATCTGTAGATTGCTTTTGGTAGGATGGCCATTTTTAAGATGTTGATTTTTCCAATCCATGAGCATGGGAGATCTTTCCATTTTCTGAGATCCTCTTCAATTTCTTTCTTTAGAGGTTTGAAGTTCTTGTCATACAGGTCCTTCACTTGCTTAGTTAGGGTCACACCTAGGTATTTCATAGTTTTTGTAACGATTGTGAAGGGTACGTTTTCCCTAATTTCTTTCTCCACATGTTTGTCCTTTGAGTATAGGAAGGCTACTGATTTGTTTGCTTCTTGGAGCTTTTTGCTTGGAAGTTTTTTTTTCTACCCTTTTACTCTGAGATAGTGTCTGTCTCTGTCTCTAAGATGAGTTTCCTGTATGCAGCAAAAGCCTGGATTTTGTTAATGTATCCAGTCTGATAGTCTGTCTCTTTATTGGGGAGTTGAGACCATTTATGTTAATAGATTTCAAGGAATAGTTGTTTCTGTTTCCTGCCATTATTGCTATTTTGGGTTGTGTTGTGTCTGTGTTTTTTTCTTCTTTTAGTTTTCTTGTTTAGGAGTTTTTTTGTTTTTACTAGGCTGTATTTTCCCTTATTGTATTGGGTTTTCCACCTATAATTCGTTGTACTGCTGGGTTTGTGGTCAGATATTGTGTGAATTTTCATTTGTCTTGAAATATCTTCGTCTCTCCATTGATGGTGATTGATAGTTTTGCTGGGTATAGCAGTTTGGGCTGGCACTTGTGCTCTTTTAAGGAGTCCATGATGTCTGTCCAGGCTCTTCTAGCTTTCATAGTCTCTGTTGAGAAATCGGGTGTGAGTCTGATTGGTCTGCCTTTATATGTTATCTGACCTTTTTCTCTTATTGCTTTTAGTATTCTTAATTTACTTTGGGCACTTGATGTTTTTACTATTATGTGTCGGGAGGTATTTCTTTTCTGGTCCAACCTATTTGGAGTTCTGAAGGCTTCTTTAATGCTCGTGGTCATCTCATTCTTGAGGGTAGGGAAGTTTTCTTCTATGATTTTGTTGAAGATATTTACTGTGCCTCTTAGTTGATACTCTTCTCCCTCTTCTATTCCTATTATCCTTAGGTTCGGTCTTCTCATTGTGTCTTGTATTTCCTGGACATTTTGGGTTAGGAGCTTTTGTTTTTTGCATCTTCTCTGGCTGTTGTGTCTATGTTTGCAATGTTGTCTTCTGCCCCCGAGATTCTCTCTTCGATCTCTTGTAATCTATTGGAAATGCTTGCTTCTGTGACTCCTAATTTATTTATTTTTTTTTTGATGTTCTGCCTCTAGGGTTATTTCTTTTAGTGTTTTCTTTATTGTGTCAATTTCTGTTTTAATTTCCCTCTTCCATTCCTTTATTTCTTTGGTTCTGTTTTCCTCTAGTTCTTTGAGTTCTTTGAGTGTTTTTCTTGATTCTTCTTTAAAAGCTACTGAATCTTTTTGCTTTTCCTCCCTTTCTTTTTTAAGTATTGTTATCAGCATCTTGAGGTATTATTTCAGGTGTGTGTGTACTTTTTCTGGTGTGTTTGGAATTACGATGTTTGCTGTTATGGGAAAGCTGGGTTCTGGTGTTGCTAGATTGTCTTGGTTTCCTTGCGATATACTCTTTCTCTTTCCTCTTGCCATTGTGTTTTCAAAGATATGTTCTTGCCTCTCCCTTGTATATGGTCCGTGTCCCTGGTTCTCCACTGGTCCAGGTGTCAGATGGGCTGAGACCTGTTTTATGCCACAGAGTCGTTGGGTGTGAGCAGAAGTTCCAATGTTCTCTTTCTGGTTGCTGTATCAGGCATGGCAGGGCAGGGCAAGACAGGGGGTGCACTTTCCGTGTGTACTCCGCAGAGATCTCTCTGCTCCCCAGCAGCCCAGGTCTCCCACCCATCAGTTGCTCAGCTTCTAAGAGCCGCTGTTCCAGGTGGCAGATGGGCCAGGCTCTGCTCTTTGTCCTGAAGTCGCCTCCAGGTGGAAACAGAAGTTTTAATTTTCTGTTCCCAATCGCTGGATCGGGCAAGGCAGGGCAGAGAAAGGTAGGGTGTGCACTTTCCGTGTGCACTCCGCAGAGATCCTTCTCTTCCCTGCAGCCTAGGTCTCCCACTCACCAGTTTCTCAGCCTCTATGTGTCGCCATTCCTGGTGGCAGATGGGCCAGGCTCCGCTCTGTGTCCTGAAGTCGCCTCCGGGTGGAAACAGAAGTTCTAATTTTCTGTTCCCAATTGCTGGATCGGGCAAGGAAGGGCAGGGCAAGGTAGGGTGTGCACTTTCCATGTGCACTCCGCAGAGATCTCTCTGCTCCCCGGCAGCTCAGGTCTCCCAGCCAGCAGTTGCTCAGCCTCTATGAGCCACCGTTCCGGGTGGCAGATGGGCCAGGCTCCGCTCTGCATCCTGAAGTCGCCTCCGGGTGGAAACAGAAGTTCTAATTTTCTGTTCCCAATAGCTGGATCGGGCAAGGAAGGGCAGGGCAAGGTAGGGTGTGCACTTTCCGTGTGCACTCCGCAGAGATCTCTCTGCTCCCTGGCAGCCCAGGTTTCCCACCCACCAGTTGCTCAGCCTCTATCTAGAGTTCTTTGTATACCTTGGATATTAGGCCTCTATCTGATATGGGGTTGGTAAAGATCTTTTCCTACTCTGTTGGCTGTCATTTTGTTTACTTGACAGTATCCTTAGACTTACGTAAACTTTGCAATATCATTAAGTCCCAAGTGTCAAGCCTTGTCATTAGAGTATGAGACATTGGTGTTCGGTTCAGGAAATTTTCTCCTATGCCTATGTGTTCTAACGTTTTCCCTAATTTATCATCTAATAGTTTCAGTGTACCTGTTTTAATGTGGAGATATTTGATCCACTTACACTTGAGCTTTTTACAAGGAGATAAGAATGGGTCTATTTTCATTCTTCTGTATGCTGAGTGCCAGTTGGACCAGCACCATTTGTTGAATAGGCTGTCCTTTTTCTATTGAATGTGTACAGCTCCTTTGTAAAAAATCAGGTGACCATATACATGAGGGCTCATTTCTGGATCTATTCTATTTCATTGACCAAAGTGCCTATGTCTATAGAAGTACCAAGCAGTTTTCAGCACAATTGCCTTGTAATATACCTTAAGGTCAGGGATAGTGATTCCCGCAGATGTTTTCTTGTTGTTGGGAATGGATTTTGCTATTCTAGGTCTTTTGTACCATATGAAATTGCACATTGCTGCTTCCAACTCAGTGAAGAACTGCATTAGAATTTTGATGGGGATAGCATTGAACCTGTAAATTACTTTTGGTAAGATGGCCATTTTTAAAATGTCCATCCATCCAATTCATGAGCATGGAAGATCTTTTCATTTTCTGAGATCTTCCTCGATTTCCTTCTTTAGAAGTTTGGATTTTTTGTCATACAGGTCCTTCACTTGCTTAGTTGGAGTCACACCAAGGTATTTCATAGTTTTTTGACTATTGTGAATGGTATCATTTTCCAAATTTCTTTCAGCATATGTTTTTCCTTTGAATAGAGGAAGGCTACTGATTTGTTTGAGTTCATTTAATTCAGCCACATTGCTGAACTTATCAGCTGTAGGAGTTCTCTGGTGGAATTTGTGGGGTCGCTTAAGTACACTATCATGTCATCTACAAATAGTAATGTTTTACTTCTTCCTTTCCAATTTGTATCCCTTCCATTTCCTATTGCTGTCTAATTGCTCCAGCCAATACTTTCAGTACTATGTTGAATAGGTAGGGGGAGAGTGGGCAGCCTTGTCTTGTCCTGGATTTTGTAGGATTGCTTCACGTTTCCTACTGTTAAGTTTCATGTTCGTTGTTTGTTTGTTGTATATTGCTTTTATTTTGTTAGGTATGGGCCTTGGATTTCTGTTCTTTACAAGACTTTTAACATGAAGGTGTGTTGAATTTTGTCAAATTCTTTCTCAGCCTCCAGTGAGATGATCATGTTTTTTTTTTTTTTTTTTTTTGAGTGTTTATATGGTGAATTACATTGATGGATTTCCTTATATTAAACCATCTCTGCATGCCAGGGACGAAGCCTACTTGATCATGGTTATTAATCGCTTTGATGTGTTCTTGGATTCAGTTTGCAAGGTTTGTTGCAGTATTTTTGCATCATTATTCAGATGTTAGATTGATCTGAAGTTCTCTTTCCTTTTCTGGTCTTTGTTCGGTTTAGGAATGAGGGTTATTGTAGCCTCAAAAAATGAGTTAGGTAGTATTCTATCTGATTATATCTTGTGGAAAATTTTGGAGAGTATTGGTATTATGTCATCAATAAATGTCTGATAAAATTCTGCTCTGAACACATCTGAACCTGGGCTTCTTTTTCTTTGGAGGCTTTTGATGAGTGGTTACATTTCTTTAGGTCTTATGTTATTATTTAGATGTTTTGCCTTGTCCTCCTTTAACTTTGGTGTCTTGTATATGTCTAGGAATTCATCAATTTCCTCCACATTTTCTAGCTTTGTTTAGTATAGGCTTTAGTAGTAGGATCTGACTATTTCTTGAATTTCCTCAGTTTTAGTTGTTATTTCTCCACTTACCTTTCTGATTTTGTTAGTTTGTATACTCTTTCTTTGCCCTCTAGTTAGTCTGGTTAAGGGTTTATCAATCTTGTTAATTTTCTCAAAGAACCAACTCTTGGTTTTGTAGATTCTTTGAATGGTTCTTTTTATTTGTATTTGGTCTATTTCTTCCCTAAATTTGATTATTTCTTGCCATCTACTCCTTGGTGTATCTACTTCCTTTTCTTCTAGAGCATTTAACTGTGCTGTCAGGTTGCTAGTGTATGCTCTCCCAGTATCTTTGTGGAAGCACTCAGAGCTATGAGTTTTCCTGCAGTACTGCTTTCATTGTATCCCATAGGTTTGGGTATGTCCTGTTTTCATTTTCATTGAATTCTAGAAAATCTTTTATTTCTTTTTTTATGTTTTTTTTGACCCTGCTATTATTTAATAGATCATTGTTTAGTTCCCATGTGTATATGGCCTTTGTGTTGTGTTTATTGTTATTAAAGACTCGCCTTAGACAATGGTGATCGGAAAGGATTTCAATCTTCTTATATCGATTGATCCTTGATCTGCGTCCATTTATGTGGTCATTTTTCGAGAAAGTGCCATAAGGTGCTGAGAAGAAGGTGTCCTCTTTTGTTTTAGGAAGATATGTTCTGTAGATATCTATTAATTCCAGTTGGTTCATAGTCTCTGCTAGTTTTACAGTGTCCTTGTTGATTTTCTGTTTCCATAATCTGTCCATTGGTGAGAGTGAGGTATTAAAGTCCCCCACTATTATTGTGTGGGGTAAAATTTAATTTTTGAGCTTTAGTAGCATTTCTTTTCTGAATATGGGTGCTTTTGTATTTGGAGCATATATGTAGAGGATTGAGAGTTCTTCCTGACAGATTTCCCCTAATGAATAAAAAGTGTCGTTTCTTATCTTTTTTGATAACTTTTGGTTGAAAATCTACTTTATTCGATATTAGAATGGCCACTCCAACTTGCTTCTTGGGGCTATTTGCTTGGAAGATTTTTTTCCAACCTTTTTCTGAAATAGTGTCTGTGTTTGTCTCTGAGATGAGTTTTCTATATGCAGCAAAATGCTGGATTTTGTTTATGTATACTGTATGAGAGCCTATATCATTTTATTGGGGAGTTGATTCCATTTACGTTTACAGATATCAAGGAATAGTGGTTGCTGTTCCCTGTTATTATTGAATTTATAGTTTGAATTCTGCCTGTGTGTCTCTCTTCTTTTGGTTTTCTTGCTTAGGAGTTTTCTTGTTTTTACCAAGATGTAGTTCCCCTCATTGTATTGGGTTTTCCATCCAAAATTCATTGTAGTGCTGGGTTTGTGGTCAGATACTGTGTAAATTTAGTTTGTCTTGGAATATCTTAGTCTCTTCATCTATGGTGATTGATAGTTTTGCTGGGTATAGCAGCTTGGACTGGTACTTGTGCTGTCTTAGGGTCTACATGATGTCTGTCCAGGCTTTTCTAGCTTTCATAGTCTCTGTTGAGAAATTGTGTGTGATTCTGATTGGACTGCCTTTATATGTTACATAACCTTTTTCTTTTACTTCTTTTAGTATTCTTTCTTTTCTGTGGGCACTTTGTGTTTTGACTATTATGTGTCAGGAGGAATTTTTTCTTTCTAGTTCAAACTATTTGAGCTTCTGTATGATTCTTTTTGATCATGGTCATCTTATTCTTAAGGGTAGGAAAATTTTCTTCTACGTTTTTGTTGAAGATATTGACTGTGCCTATTACTTGATATTCTTCACCCTCCTCTATTCCTATTATCCTTAGGTTTGGTCTTCTCATTGTGACCTGGATCTCCTGGACACTTTGGGTTAGGAGCTTTTTGGTTTTTGCATCTTCCCTGACTGTTTAGTCTATGTTTTCAATGTTGTCTTTGGTCCCTGAGATTTTCTCTTCCATCTCATCTAATCTGTTGGAAATGCTTGCATCTGTGACCCCTGATTCCTTTTTTAGGTTTTCTACCTCTAGGGTTGTCTCTTTTAATATTTTCTTCATTGTGTCCATTTCTATTTTAAATCCCTTCTTCCATTCCTTCATCTCCTTGGTTCTATTTTCCACTAGTTCTTTGAGATTTTTGACTGCTTTTTTTTTTGTTTCTTCTTTAAAAGCTTCTAATTCTTTATGATTTTCTTCCCATTCCTGTTTAAGGATCTCTGTCATCATCTTGAGTTAGAATTTCGGGTCTGAGTTTTTTTTTTTTTCTAGAGGGTTTGGCATTCTGCTGTTTGCTGTGTTGGGAGAGCTTGATTCTAATGTTGCCAAGTTGTCTTGGTTTCCCTGGGGTATGTTCTTTTGCTTTCTTCTTGTCATCTTGTTGTCTGTGATTGGTTCTCACCTTTCCTTTGTAATTGTCCTCTGTCCCTGGATCTTTGCTGTTCCTAGTGGTTGATGGTCCGAGTACCTCTTCTGCAGTGAAAGGCTGCTTGCTGGGAACAGAGGTACCAATGCCGGGGTCCTGGTTTCCTAAACCAAGCAGGACAGGAGCGCACTTTCTGCATGCTCATCAGAGATCTTTCTGTCTCCTGGCTAGTTGGAACCCCTTCTTACCAGGCCTGTGTCCCTGGATCTCCACTGTTCCTGGTGGCAGATGATCCGAGCACTTGTTCTTCCAAGATTTAGATTTAAAATCATACTTCATAGTGATAACGGTGATCTTTGTAAAACACATATATAACACACTTAAAAAAATACAGCATAGCCTCGGAAATACATGCATACAAATATAAGCCCTTAAAAGGAAACACAAAAATCACTTAAAGACCTAAAGGAAAGCACAAATAACTTGATTAAAGATATGAAAACAGGAACAGAAAAAATGAGGCAGTTACAAAAGGAGATAACTCTGAAGATGAAAAACCTGGGAAAGATATATGGAGTCAAAGATGCATCACCATCAGAATACAAGAGATGAAGGAAAACATCTCAGCATCAGAAGATACCATAGAAATTGACACAACACTCAGAGAACATGCAAAAGTCAAAAATATTCTAAGCCAAACCATCGAGGAAATCCAACAAACAAAGTGAAGATCAAACCTAAAGATAATAGGAGTAGAAGAGAGCAAAGAATCCCAACTCAAATGCCCAGTAAATATCTTCAACAAATTTCTAAAAGAAAACTTCCCTAACCAATAAAAAGAGATGACCACAAATATACAAAAAGCCTACAGAATCCCAAATATCCTGGACCAGAAGAGAAGTTTTTCTATACATGTAATAGTTAATACCACAAAGGTCAAAACGAAAAACAAAATAAACAAAAGAACAACAACAAAAAAGATACTAAAAGCAGTAAGATAAAAAGAATAAGTAACATATAAATGCAGACTGATCAGAATTTCACCAGATGTTTTACCAGAGACTGTGAAACCTAGAAGATCCTGGACCTGGATTATACAGACCCTAAGGAAACACAAGTTTTAGCTCAGGTTACTATATTCAGCAAAACTCTCAAATACCAAATATAGAGAAACTGAGGTATTCCAGGACAAAAACAAACTACACAATATGTGTCCATATATCCAGCCCCACAAAAGATAATAGATGGAAAAAAAGAGGGCAACTTCACCCTTGCAAAATCAAGAAACTAATCCTCTGGAAGCAAGTACCAAAGAAGAAAATCACACAAACATATGCAAGAAAACCAAAAGAAGAAAGACACACAAACATAATTCTACCTCTAACAACAAAAAGAGCAAGAAACAACAATCACTATTATGTAGTAGCCATTAACATCAATAATCTAAAATCTCTAATAAAAAAGACATAGACTATGAGATTGGATATGTTAAAAGGATCCAGCATTTTCCTGCATACAGGAAACTCATTACAGCAACAAAGACAGGCACTACCTCAGAATCATACTTCAAATGTTTCCATATAATTATATTTTTGAAATTTCAGATATATAACACATATCCTCTAAAATTACGGAAGCCTGTAAAAGAATAAAATGCATAGGTACTTGAAGTTACATTCTGGGATTCATTTCTGACATTATTTGAAAATAGATCAGAATAAATCACAACTGTATCTTTTTCAACTCAGTAGCATGGAGCAGCCGCATTAGTTGGCACTTTAAATCTGTTGTTTTCAAGACTCACTTTGATTGTTAACCAGGCATCTATTTTGTTTAGCAACAGAACATAGAAATATCCATATGTGGGGCACTCTGTATGTACAGTAATCTTCTTAGATCTTGAATGTCCTTCCCCTTTGTATCTCACCATTTATATCTAAAGACAAATAAGTTCGAGTTTTCATTTAAGTATACTCTAAACTATCATTCAAATCTTTTTACATACTATTATTTGTTTAATTGGAAAAATATATGTATTTTTTGAACAACTTTACTTTAAAAAAACAAAGATGAATGTACAAATTTTAAGCCTTTTTACATAAAAGCATACAAATACATTTTTGTCCGTGCTTGTTTTTTTTTTAAGGTTTGATAGTGTGCATTAAGATCTTACTAGATACAATGAGCATAAAGTACATGTAAAACTGGATGTAACCTGGAATTAGTCAAAATTTTCTTGGTGTGCAAAGATTAAGCATAATGGTTTTTTCTTTTTTTTTTTTTTTTTTCCTTGAACTTCATATAGTCTGTTAGTTTTTTTCTGGGGTGTTCAGAGCTTTCTGGGGTTAGTGTATTATAGACAAAGAAAGAAAGAACATAGATAAATAGATTAAAACATTGATAGAGATAGATGATTGATAGATGGGAGATAGAAATAGATTTGATAGATGATCTATAGATAGAGATACATACATAATACATACATAGTAATGATTATTTTGGTTGTTATCTTGAGTACACCTGGAATTAAATAATACCCTAAGATAGCGTGTCATACATTCAAAAAATATGTTGCTTAGTTAAAGTATTTGAATTAGAATGATTCACTGCCTGTCCTAATCTTTGCAGTGGGAAGACAGATTCTTCATACAAATCTTCTGATATGTGAAATCTCATGTCTAATCTGGTATACACCTGACATGGAAGTCTATATAACGGGAATTGAAGACGGAAGCATTGATCTTAGCCTATTTGATCCTATTCTGATGAGCAGGTTCATGCCTGCATTAGCCTTAGAGTACACTTCTTAATGATTTCAGAATATACTAAGTTTTTCTTTACTTTCTCATCTAATAGATATATTTTATAAAGATGTGTTCTTAATGAATGCTTCAAGTTCTTATATGCAAAATTATAGCCACAGAATTAAAAATGATAGTCATTTTACAAAAACTGGAAATATGACATAATTTTAGTTCTATTTCTGGAAAAGGTTAATAATAAATTAAACTTGTTAATAATAAAAAATAAACATAATAATATGATCTCTCTAAATATAATGCATATGTATAAAATCTATGTAAATAGAATAATAATAATAATACAAATATAAATATATTTTTGTCATCACTAAGAGAGAAAAAGAATATACTATCAGCTTAGACATACAGATTCGAAACAACTATTGCACTATTGGACTTTCTATTCATAGTCAGCATTGTTGGAACAGCTGGACCACAATGTAAGTCATTCGTATATATTCTACATAACTGTTACTGCTACATATGTATGCACATGCACATATATTTTGTGTATATAATGTATATATGCATATACAAGTAAATTAATATATATATATGCTTATAAGCATGTAAATCTGTACAGTTCAACTCAAATAAAAAGAAGAAATATTGTTTTCATATATATGAATTCATTCAGCCTGGATATTTTTAAAGTCATTAAAAGAGATTTTATATGAATTACCTGTATTATAGACAAAAATTGAAATTCCATCATCCTGAATTATTCTTTTCTTATTTCAGATGAAAGGCTTTAAGTTATGAGCTGTCGAAATTCATAGAATTATTGAAACTTCAGGTATGGATGCATGATAGATAATAAACTAATCTCACTTCATAAGCCATGCATGTCTTCTGCCTTTAATTACATTATTCCTCATTGCCCTGCTTGTATTTTTTTCAGTGATTGGAAAATCATTTTTAAGGCAGGTCACCTCGTTTTCTGAGAACTGAAATATGGATTCTCATAGCTGTGACCTATTGATCTTGGCGTCGCACTGCAGGACTGCCTTTGTCAACTTTAACCACTCACTCCGATGGCAGCTCTTTCATGAATTAACAATGGCTCACATCAGCTTCCCTATGCTGGGGTAAAAAGCTGCAATGAAGGACCTTCAGTTCTTCTGTCCAGACATGCTTGCTTCGATTCTTTCTACTGGAAGGTCAGCATGTACTCTTTGGCATCTGCAATGTTGGCTGAGTTTGGTGACTGTATATGGGCCTGTTTATTTTTTTAATTGAGACAGAAAGAGAGTAGATTCAGGTCATAAAAGAAGTACAGCAAAACCAGTTGAGGTAAGGGAGGGGTGACTGTATTATGTGAAAATACAAAAAAAAAATTAAATAAATAGTAATCAGAGAGATTTCATCCAACAGTTGGTATGAGCAGATGCAGAATAGCATAGCCAAACACTTGGCAGAACTTTGAAAGTTCTGTTGAGGAATAGGAAGTATGATTAGAGGAACCAAAGAGGTTAGGGAGACACCAAGAGAACTTGTCCCACAGAATCAACTAACCAGGACTCGTGGAATATTGAGAGGTCAAGGAACCTGTAGGGGCGTGACCTATGTCCTCTAACCTTGATTTTCTTGTGGCAATTTTAGCCATAGGAGTGGTCTGTCCCTGAATCTTTTGCCTAATTATGGGAACCTTTTCCTCTGCTGGATTACATTATGTTTACATATATAATGTAATATACATTATATATATATATATATATATATATATATATATATATATATATATATATATCTTTTTTTTTATTGAAGCTTGTTATGTTGTGGTTTGTCGATGTCTCTGGGAAGCCTTCATTTTTTCTGAGCAGAGAGGCTGAATCTGAAGGAGAGGGTCAATCAGTGGCTGGGGAGTGGGGTGGAGGGGAACTGCCACTGGGATGGAATTTATGAGAGAAGAATTAAAAACTAAGATGAAAATTAAAAAAATTAAAACCTTGAAAATGAAGTATTTTCTCATATTTCTTTCATCTTATCTACTTCCTATTCATGGTTCAGTGTTATAGCTTAAAATTAAGCTGTTTAATTGTGAGCTAAATTTGGTGGTGAAACTGAACTCACCTAAATTAGAGATCCTAACAATTATGATTTCAGAAATAAAAGTGTCACAAGACTGGCAAAAGAATACGTCTTAACTGCCAAAGTAACATCCCATGTCCTTTTTCCCACAAAAGTACCTACATGGTACAAATTACCAAATGCAATTGCTGAAGAACATACAAATAGATCACATTGAAGGAAACTACTTTATCTCTGAGTATAATTAAAAACAGCCTTTAAACGTGATATTTTTAAGTAGTCATGTAAGCATAAAGAGATAAGCTTAATTCAGGGTTTGAGTATTCATAAGGAGAGATTCAAATCTGAAGTATAAAAACTTTCAAGGAGATTATGTGTTGTTTTTTTTCCTCAGCAGGTTAGTTGTTGGCTTTCCAAAGGAAATTTTATAATATATGATTTCCTTCAAATTATTTCCTTCCAGTAAGGACATTGTGACTTAATGACTTGGTAAGATGGACTATCTTGGTTGTCAGATTTACAATCAGAGAAGAGGAAACCTCAATGATGTTTTGCCTTAATGAGACCATTTCTTGATTGCTTTTAAACGTAGGATTCATTAGCTCACTAACCACAGCAATATCCCTAGGCAGGAAGACCTAGGCTAGACCAAAAGCCTAGTAGCTACACCTGAGCCAAGAACAAAAGAATAAACAATATTATCTATTAATTTCTTCCTTAAGGCCCTAACTTTTACGTTCTTGTCTTGTCTTTAAAGACTGAAAGCTGAAATATATGATTTTTCCCCAAGTTGGTTTTGGTAAGAGAATTCTTGATATCACTTAGCTTGCAACTGTTAAATCTGAGAATATTAGGTTGAAAAGATCACACTGATTGTTTCATTAAAGCAAGAAGTATTTTAGGGTGTACTTGGAACTGGACAGCTGCTACCTCATCCTAAATTAAAATTTAAGAGAATATTACCTGCTGGATTTTTGAAGTCCCTTTCTCTGTGATAACTCCAGCTTGCCTCAAGTTGAAATACAAAACCAGCCAGTATGGTGGAACTGTTTTCTTCCCACTCTGTCTGTGAGGTCACCACAAAAAAGAATATTGTAAGCACTAACACTTGGTGTTTAGTAGAAAAGAAAAGAACATGTTTTATGTCTAGCCACTCTGATTACAATGTCTCAACTCTAAACTATAATGATGAATTACACTTAGGATTCCACGAAGTCCAAACCTAGTATATTTGAAAATAACTTTTGTCAAGTTTCTTCTCTAAAGCAAAGAAAAATCTTGATGTTATCAGATTTGAGGACCTATTATAATTTTCTTCTAATTACTGGAAAGAATTCTTCACATCCAGTGGCTTTTGGCTAGTGTTAGCTTTCTCACAGTATGCATAGAGTATTGCTCTCTATGCATTTATTAATACCTTATTTTTCTGCTTTCTTTCTCTCCCATTTTTTTCTTGTCAGTGTTCATAATGAGAGCTTAATTTCTCTATTGAATTGTATTTTGTGCTTCCTTCCATCCTTGATAATTTCTCCAGCTTGAATAAGTAATTAAAAACTATTTTATGGAACTTGCACTTTCTCTAAAGAAGTGGCTTAATATGATAGATTGATGGGTTCACCAGCCAATCAAAACATATAAAAATTATTAATAATTTGCTAGCCACATTCTGGTCCAATCATTTATATTTTCATGAAGTTTGTTCATAGTCTCAGGGCATTTGAGTGAAACTGCTATTTTCATGCTTGAGTCTATATCCACAAGATCCAAAACAATTCCTCCTTTTAAATTGGACACTAGGCATGCCACAGTGATCGGTGATTCTCTGGTTTGCTCAGGGCCCTTTGAAAGCCTTTGCCTTTATTCAATAGCTTATTGAAGGATTTTAATCCAATTTGTCTTAAAAGTCCTTTCCAGATTACTAAAAACACACAAAAAATGTAATAAAAAAGAAAATTCCTGGGAACATTCCTTAGAAAACAAAGACATTTGTCATTTTATATTTGCTGTTTTCAGTTAGCATTCAGGAGGTCACTGTAGCATACTTCCTTGTCAAACACTGTTTGCTAGGATCAGTCTGAATATTCAGTTTGGACTTATATAGCCAACATTTTAGCCATGTTTCTGTAAATATCACTTGATGTTGTTATTGTAAAAAAAATAAACAATATACCTTGAAAGTTACTGGGAGACCCTTAGCTCCAGCTGACCAGGCATCTCTTGAAGAAATGCCTTCATGAAATCCAGCTGTAAGGCATTTTTTTCAACTAGTAATCAATTGGGGGAGGGCTCCTGTGTATGGTCCATCCCTAGGCTGGTAGTCTTTAGTTCTATAAAAAAAAAAAAAAAAAAAAAAAAAACAAGCAGAGCAACCCAGGGAAAGCATGCCAACAAGTAACATCCCTCCATGATCTCTGTTCAGCTTCTTTTTACTGACCTGCTTGAGTTCCAGTCCTGAACTCTTCTGGTGGTGAACAGCAATGTGGAAGTGTAAGCTAAATAAACCCTTTCCTCCCCAACTTGCTCCTTGGTCATGATGTTTTGTGCAGGAATAGAAACCCTGAGTAAGACAATTTGGTACCAGCATAGTGGGAAATTCCTGTGACAATTTGAGGAGGACTGTGGAGTAACTTTGGAACTTTGAGGTAGAGTATCCATTAGGAGGTTAAGAGCTCTGTGAGTTGTTTCTGGGACAAAAATATATTCATATAGTGTTATGCCAAAATGCCTTTAAAATCTGAACATGTATCTCTCTTTTTAAAATAAAGTTGTAAGAAAAAATAAAGAGCTTTATGGGATGTTATGTAGGAATTTGGAAGATAATATTAAGAACAGTACAGAAGATGAAGGCCTGGCTTATGAAATGTCAGAGGGAATATTAACAACTCTAATTAGGGCTGTTGCTGTTTTCATTGTGAATATTTTGTTCTGGTTAGCTGGAGCTGAAGAATCAGCTGTGATTAACAAGATACCACAACTACTACATAGAAACCTTTTCTTTGTTGAGACTATTGATGCTGGTCAGGTGGAGCTAAGGAATTAGTGGTGAATAAGAAGAGACCAGCATCATTGAGGTGGAATTTTCTGGGAAGATATTTCTGAGAGAACAAAGAGGGTGTGTTCGGGAGATAGGCAAGGTTGTACCTCCATCTTTGGCTGCAATTAGTAATGTAAAAGAGGAATCCAGATGGTGCAGGTTTTGACATTGTCAAACGGTCATGGAGAGCATTTGAGGCTGAGTACTATGAGAGCCCATGGAAGGCCATCAGTGAAGGTGCAGAATCAGTTGCAATTGATGGCACAAGAATGAAGGGTCATGCAAAGGAGTTGAGGCATGACACCATGAGAGCCTATGAGAGTCTATAGATGAGTCTAGTTGCAGCAGAAGACTGCAAAGTTTTGGAAATACCAGTACAAAGAGAAGACCATCAAGAACAGCAGCAGCAATGGAGTAGAGGCATCTTGAGCCTAGAAGACAAGGTGTTGGTTGCAAAGGGCAGAGCTGGAAAAGTGAGTCAAGCCCTTGAAGGAACCCAGAAGATGGTGAGTGAATCTGAGACATTGGAAGGTTAGAGTTTTGTTTCTCTTTGAATTGTGACTGTGCCCTAATATTTTTTCCCTCTTGAAGGAAGAAAGAAATTTAGTGAAGTCTACAATTAAGAAACCTTGAACTGTAAAAAGACTAAATTTTAAAATAGATTGGATACTTTAAAGGGATTAAATTTTTTATATGTAAGGATTTGTAAAGATTGTGAGATTCAAAGTTATTTAGATTATATGGATGAATAACAAAGTTAGGTTTAAGGCTTGATAGTGATGTGTTTGTGTGTCAAATTGACAAAGTATCAATTGTACTAGCTAGCTTTGTGTGTCGACTTAACACAAGTTTGAGTTACTACAGAGAAATAAGCCTCCCTTGAGAAAATGCCTCCATGATATCTAGCTGTAAGGCATTTTCTTGTCAAGTGGGAGGGCCCTTTGTGGGTGATGTCATCCCTGGGCTTGTATTCTTTGTTCTATAAGAAAACAAGCTGTCCAACACATATACAACATAGTACTACCAGGTCAGGGTTCAGTTAGAGAAGATGCACCAAACTCACAAGAGACTGGAGGCCCTAAGGAATTTAGAGGTCTGGTAGAGTGGGTAGGCTGGGGCTATTTTTATAGAGACAGAAATTACAGGGAGCTATACTCATAGGATAGGCGAGGAGGACAATAAACTCTGGAGTGTAAAAATCTAAATAAATAAATAAATAGATAGATAAATAGATAGATAAATAAATAAATAAATAAATAAATAAATAAATAAATAAATAAAGCTATCCTAGCAAGCCAGACAAAGCAAGCCAATAAGTAACATCCCTCTGTTGCAAATGCATCAGCTCCTGCTTCCTGACCTGCTTGAGTTCCCATCTTGACTTTCCTTCCTGATGAATAGCAATGTGAAAAGTATAAGAATAAATTCTTTCCTTCTCAATTTGCTTCTTGGTTGTGATGTTTGCTCCGGAATAAAACCCTGACTATGACACTGACTTTCTCAGAATAGTATACTTAATATTAAAATACCATGCTGAACTACCAACCAGAGCACATAGAAGTGATAAATAATGGTATTTTATCCAAAGCTATTACCTAAGATATATTTCAGTGATAGAAATGTTGAGGGGTGTGCTAGCTGATTGTATGTCAACTTGACACAAACTAGAGTCATCAGAAAGGAGGAAGCCTCAGTTGAGAAAATGTTTCCATATAATTGGGCTATAGGCACACTTACAAAATATTTTCTTAATTAGAAATTGATGGAGGAAGGCCTACTATATTGTGGATGTTGCCATTCAGGGCTGGTGGTCCTGGGTTCTATTAAAAAAATAGCAAGTTGAACAAGCTATGTGGAGCAAGCTAATACAACATTTCTTTGTGGCCTCTGTATCAATTCCTGGCTACAGGTTACTAGCCTGATTGAATTATTTATTTAAATACTTCTTTTGATGAATTGTGGTGTGGAAACATCACCCCTTTCCTTCCTTCCAAGTTGTTTTGGTCATGGTGTTTCATCCCAACAATAGTAACTGAAGCAAGAAGAAATTTTTTCTTGATTAATGCAAAAAAATTACAGAACAATAACAAGAGAAAATTTTTACCAATGTACTTGCCTTTACCTGTTCCCCAAATCTGTAGTGCCCAGCCTTTGAAACAATACCAGAGTTGATCATTATGATGTCCTTCATTGTTAATGGTTGGAGGTATGACACAGCTCTCTGCTAATCATTTTAATTGCCTCTTCTTATTCCTTGTTCACCTATGATCATACAAGTGAGGCCTTGAGAGTTAAAACGCTATGAATTACATGTCCAAATGACATGGTATAAAACTTCCTTTATTATTGCTAAAAAAATCTATTATTTTCTGTTTTGTTTTATGGCTGATTCACCACTGTTCCACGAATAGCAGTAAATAGCATTGTTGACATAATACAGTGTAAATGTCATTCCCTCTATAGAATTTTCTTTGCATCTTTTCAATTTCATTGCCTATTGTCTATCTCCAGATAATTCTCCTGAAATGTTGTTTTTTAGTTTCTATAAAATGAACTAACTCTTTAAGTATGAAAATATGCTCATATTAAGGAATTTCATATATTAGACATAATATGTGATATTTGGTCTGTTAACATTAGATTTATGATTTGAGTTATTTTTAAATGTTCAAATAGTGGATTTTTAAGTTACAACAGATCTTTAAGTGTAGGTATTTAGCTTGATGGTACGTTTAAAACTCTCAAAGTTGGTTCCAAAAATGATAACCTAAGTTCAAATAAAGAGGAAATTTAACACAAAAAAAACCCATAAAATTTGAATTAGATGCTTCACACAGTAATTTCAAGTGTAAGGTTTTTTTTTTAACCACAATATAATACAT
This sequence comes from Micromys minutus, assembly GCF_963924665.1. Classification (NCBI taxonomy): domain Eukaryota; kingdom Metazoa; phylum Chordata; class Mammalia; order Rodentia; family Muridae; genus Micromys; species Micromys minutus. Next base: position 71,583,430 of record NC_137974.1, read on the forward strand.
ATTTGTTTCTGACTTGAGTATTATTTAATTAGTTGAGACAGGTGGTAACTCTAATTACTATTCATTATCTTTTGTTCATCACATGGTATTTTACTGAAATTCTTGTAGTCTAATGATTAGAACTATTTTAATTTTTTGGATCAGACCTAAATGAATGACATCTGTTTTTGTCATTATGAAATAATCTAATTTAAGAATTGTGTTTCACAATGAATAGATGAATAGGCCACAATTATGTGTATTATAATCCATGTGTTCATGTTTAGAATTATAAAATTGAGCAAATATAAATCAGAATAGTAACTCTAATATCAGAATAAAATAGTTATAAAAATTCAGAATTTTAAGGACCATTGACAAAAATTATTACATAAATTTATTTCTATTCAAAACACTGAATTTAGGGAAATAAATTTAAACAACTCTAAATCACCAACCAATAGTGAACTCCTAAGTTGGGCTCAAGAGAGGTAACAATCACATGTATTGTAACAATCAAATGTACCACTCAGACAAAAGACCAGATTTGGTTTTCAGCAACTATGTGGACAATGCAATATTGTCTTGATAGTACAGTAGGATAGTGTAGGACTCCTTGACAACTAGAGAAGACATATCTTTTAAATAAAGTTCAATAGAAATTTTATACATAAATCAGAAATGTAAGAAATATTAGTCATCAGAGAAATGCAAATCAAAACAAGCCTGAGATTCCACCTCAAACCAGTCACAATGGCTAAGATCAAATACTCATGTGGCAGCAGATACTGCCAAGGATGTGGAGAAAGAAGAACACTCCTCCACTGTTGGTGGGATTGCAAGATGATACAGCCACTCTGAAAATCAGTCTGGAGGTTCCTCGGAAAATTGGACATAGCACTACCTGAGAACCCAGCTATATCATTCCTGTGCATATACCCAAAGATTCTCCATCATATAATAGGGAAAAGTGCACCAATATGTTCAGAGAAGCCTTGTTTGTAATAACCAGAAGCTAGAAAGAACCAAGATGTCCTTCAACAGAGGAATGGATAAAGAAAATATGGCACATTTGCACAGAGGAGTACTCCTCAAATATTAAAAGCAGTCACTATATGTAATTCTTAGGCAAATGGATAGAACTATAAAATATCATCCTGGGTGAGATAACCCAATCACAAAAGAACACACATGGTATGCACTCACTGGGAATAGACATTAGCTCCAAAGTTTGTATTACCCAAGAAATAATCCACAGAAAACATGAAGCTTAAGAAGTTGGAAGACCAAAGAATGTTAGCTTCAGACCTTCTTAAAAGGGTAAACAAAATATTCATAACAGAAAATACAGAGACAAATTTTGGAGCAGTGAAAAGGCCATCCAGAGGCTGCCAATTTTGGGGATCTATGCCATATGCAGTTGTCAAATCCATACAGTTTTGCAGATGCCAAGAAGTTCATGTTGACAGGAGCCTGATATAGCTGTTGCCTGAGAGGCTCTAACAGAGCCTGAGAAATACAGGTTCAGATACTCTCAACCAACCAGTGAACTGAGAATGGGGTCCCAAATAGAGGAATAGAAAAAAGACTAAAGGATATGAATGGGTTTTCAACCCCACAGGAAGAACAAAAATATCATCAATTCCCAGAGCTTTCAGAGATTAAACCACAAACAAAAGAGTACACAAGGTAGTACCTATTGCTTCAGCTGCATATGTAGCAGAGGATGACCTTATCAGACATCAAGGAGAGGAAAGGCCCTTGGCCCTGTGAAGGCTCAATACCCCAGTGTGTTGGGATGCCATATTAGGAAATGGGAAAGAGGGAGTGGGTGGCGTAATATTCTCATAGGGGCAGATGGATGGGGAATGGCATAGGGGTATTGCAGGGGAAAAGGGAATAATATTTGAAATATAAGTAAAAAAATCCAATAAAAATTAAGACCTAAAAAGAAAAACATACAACCTCATCCTGGAGACATCTTGCATGTTTTATCAGTTACTTAATCAGAAAGAAAGAAAGTCATTTAGTAAGTCCCCCAAATAATGAAAGGACAAATTCTTTTTAGTAAATTAATGGAAAACCAGAAAAGTTATCAGAAAATAATAACGATTAAGAATAAATGATTTATATTAGTATGTGAGGCCAGTGTAGAAACAGATGTAAGGGCATGTTACAAAAAATATTTTTATAAGTCAATGAAATGATAAGTAAAAAAAAAAATTGAAACTTCAAAATTGCAAAAGTATATTTTGGAAATTAGTTGTAAATGTTCATTATTTGGCAAGTCCTAAAATGTAATGGAGGTAAGTAGTTAATAATATCTTTTTCTAATTTGAACAACTTTATTTAAAAAAACAAACATAAGTATACAGATTTTAAGCATTTTTGCATAAAAGTTTATGAATACATTTTTGTCAGTACTTGATTTTTTTAAGATTGATAGTATTCATTAAAATTTTACTAGTTAAAATGAGCATAAAGTACATGTAAAACAAGATGTACCCTGGAAATAGACAAAATTAATAATATTAATAATTGAATAAATATATAATTTCAGAATCGCTTGTATATTATTTGTGTTGAGATTGCTGTAATAGACAACAAGACCTTATGAAAGCTGAAGAAAGGGTTATTTTGTCTTACCTATGTAGTCTATTTCATGAAAAAGTATGGGTAGAATCACAAGGAAGGAACTTGAAGCCAGGAAGTGAAGCTGAAAGACACACACACACACACACACACACACACACACACACACACACACACCACACACAATTGAGGCTTGGCTTGCTCAGTTTATTTTTGTATTCACCAAGTAACCTCTGGCTTATATTAGCTGCACCCACATGGATTGGGACTTCTCATATTAATGATTAATTAAGAAAATGCCCCACAGATTTCTTTATACAGCAATCTTATGAATATATTTTCTCAACTGAGGTTTCTTCATTTCAGATAGGTGTTATATGTTTAGAAAACTAATCCAGTATACTTTTTCTCAATAAAAAAGTTACTAATGATGCAATGATTAATTATGGGCTCAAAGAGTGTTTATTCAAATAGAGAGCCACACATCAGAATAGAAACAGAAACCATGCTGTAAGCCTACCAGATAGAATGGCTGCTTTTATTTGTTTTTGTTTGTTGTTGTTGTTGTTGTTGTTTTACTGTGCTATAATATTTTTAATTGAACAACTTTATTTTATAAAACAAAGATAAATGTATAGATTTTAAAAACATTTTGCATAACAGCATATGAATACATTTTTGTCAGTACTTGTTTTTTTTTTTTTAAAGATTTGATAGTATGCCTTAAAATCTTACTAGTTACAATGAGCATAAAATACTTGTAAAATAAGATGTAACCTGGAAATAGTCAAAGCTTTCTTGGTGCGTAAAGATTAAGCCTAATGGATTTTCTCTTTCTTTTTCTTTTTTGGACTTTGTTTTTCTTGAACTTCATATAGTCTGTGAGTTGTTTCTGGGGTGTTGAGTTTTCTGGGGTTAGTATCCAAATGTAAGTGACTGCATATTATGACTGTTCTTTTGTGACTAGGTTATCTCACTCAGGATGATATTCTCTAGATGCATCCATTTTCTTAAGAATTTCATAAAGTCATTGTTTATGATAGCTGAGTAGTACTCCATCCTGTAAATTTACCACAATTTTTGTATCCATTCATCTACTGAAGGACATCTTGGTTCTTTCCAGCTTCTGTCTATTATAAATAGGGCACCTATGAATATTGTGGCACATGTGTCTTTGTTTTACATTGGAGCTTCTCTGGGGTATATGCCCAAAAGTGGAATAACTGGGTCATCAGGTAGTACTATGTCCTGAAACTCTACCCCATTTTTTAATAGGATTGTTTGATTCTCTGGTGTCTATCTTCTTGAGTTATTTGTATACCTTGGATATTAGGCCTCTATCAGATGTGAGGTTGGTAAAGATCTTTTCCAAATCTGTTGGCTGCAGTTTTGTTTTCTTGACATAGTCCTTAGGCTTACAGAAATTTTGCAATCTCATTAAGCCCCATTTGTCAATATTTGACTTTAGAGCACAAGCCATTAATGTTCTGATCAGGAAATTTTCTCCTGTGCCTGTGTGTTCTAAGGATTTCCCTGCTTTCTCATCTAATAGTTTCAGTGTGCCTGGTTTAATGTGAAGATCTTTGATCCACTTGCACTTGAGATTTGTACAAAGAGATAAGAAAGGGTCTATTTTCATTCTTCTGCATGCTGAGTGCCAGTTGGACCAACACCATTTGTTGAATAGGCTGTCCTTTTTCCATTGAATGTTTACAGCTCCTTTGTCAAAAATCAGGTGACCATATATGTGAGGACTCATTTCTGGATTTTCTATTCTATTCCATTGATCTACATGCCTATCTTTGTACAAATACCATGCAGTTTTTTGCACAATTGCCTTGTAATATAGCTTGAAGTCAGGAATAGTTATTCCCCCAGATGTTTTCTTGTTGTTGAGGATGGATTTTGCTATTTTAGGTCTTTCGTTATTCCAGATGAATTTCACATTGCTCTTTCCAACTCTATGTAGAATTTGGTTGGAATTTTGATGGGGATTGCATTGAATCTGTAGATTGCTTTTGGTAAGATGGCCATTTTTACAATATTAATCCTTCTAATCCATGAGCACGGGGGATATTTCCATTTTCTGAGATCTCCCTCAATTTCCTTCTTTAGAGGTTTGAAGTTCTTGTCATACAGGTCCTTCACTTGCTTAGTTAGAGTCACACCAAGGTATTCCATATTTTTTGTGACTATTGTGAAGGGTGTTTTTTTTTTCCCCTAATTTCTTTCTCCACATGTTTGTCCTTTGAGTAGAGGAAGGCTACTGATTTGTTTGAGTTAATTTATATCCAGCCACCCTGCTGAACTTTTTTAACAGCTGTAGAAGTACTCTTGTGGAATTTTTGGGGTCATTTATGTACACTATCATGTCATCTGCAAACAGTGATTTTTTTACATCTTCCTTTCCAATTTGTATCTCTTTGATTTCCTTTTGCTGTCTAATTTCTTCAGCCAGGACTTTCAGTACTATGTTGAGTAGGCAGAGGGAGAGAATGGCTGCTTTAAGATGCACCTTGCAGACTCTAAGAGAGGAGAACAGCGAACTCTCAGATTTCCAGAGAATACTAAACACAAACATTTATCTTGCAAAACGTTTTGCTGATATGTGACATGGAATTGAAGCTGCTCATTAGTCTCTTATTAATGCAATTCTGTTATCTTGCTATGGGGTAGACGAAAAGATGCAGAAGTTAAAAAGACATTATTTTTCCAGTACTAATAGAGAAACACTTAATATATAATGAACTTAACATGCTATGATTTACACAAATTACCCCTGGGTTTGTTCCCAGCTGACATTTCTTGGCGTCTCATGGAAGCCGCGATTAGAACATCTGTGCTGTTACTGAACAAAGCACTTCCTAAAAGTTTTTCAGTAGCAATACCATATGGAGAGGATGTTTTCACGTTTCTTCCATTCATTAGATGTTACATGAAAAGAGTTGTATAATTATTAAGAAAAAAAATCACAGGAATAGATGCTTTTGAAACATGTTCATTTTTTCCTTCCAAGTAATATAAAAGACAGCATTATATTTTGTTTTGTGCAAACTTATTGATAATCTGTTAATTACCATTCAGAATAGAATGAAAAATATAAACATAAAATAGAAATCTTCAATCTTAACAATAATTGCTAATAAGTAGATAGCACGTAGAATGAGGCAAACTTGGCCAGTCACTGGATAATTAACAAGAACCACATGCACTATGCAATGCTTCTTTGTATTGTAGTTCACTGAAGTAGAGAAAGGTCAAATATGCAATTAGTGTCAATTACAGTCAATTACTTGATATGTTTTTAATGTAATACAAAATCCCTAAGCAAAGCAAAGAAATGAATTAGTACATTGATTGAAAATGGGATGTTTTAGCCATTTTTAATGCTAAACGTAGTCATATGAAAGGTGGATGGAAAGAGCCAACCATTGAACGGAGAACAGTGTCCTCAAAGGAGGAGTTAGATAATGGATTGAAGGAACTGAAGGAGTTTAAAACCCCATAAGAACTGCAATACCAACCAAGAAGAACTCCCAGGGACTAATGCACTATCCACAGAGTACACATGGATTTACTCATAGCTCGGGCTGCATATGTAGCAGAGGAGAGTGTTGTTGAGTATCAGTGGCAGATGAAGCCCTTGGTCTTGTCAAAATTTAATACCCCATTGTAGGAAAATATCAGGGCAGAGAGAGAGGAGAGGGTATGTGGTGGTGGTGAGCACCCTCACAGAAGCAGGGGCTAGAAGGTTGGGATAGGGAGTTTATGGAGGGAAACAAGGAAAGGGGATAACATTTGAAATGTAAATAAAATATAACCACTAAAAAAATTACAAAGCTCTGCAAAAAAATAAATAAATAAATAAAAGGAGTCACAAAATCTCTTTGTAGAAACTGTAATAAAACCCAGACCGTGTTGAACAAAATTGCTTGGTTATAGATGCTATTCAGAAAATGTGTATGTAGATCAGAGAAAGACCTCTAGCTCATCAGAATTAAAAGATCTAGATGAGCTAATTCTGATAAAGCAAGTGGCACAGTGCCAGGCACATAAGAGAATCTTAACTATTAAAAAACAAACAAAAGAAAAACAATTGGTAGTGGCATACCCCTTTACTCCCAGCACTTAGGAGTCAGACTTGTGCATATCTCTGTTAATTTGAAGCCAGCCTGGTTTACAAAGTAAATTCCAGAACAGCCAGAAAATGCTTGTCTTGAAACAAACAAAACAGAATTTGCTACATTATCTTAATCCACAGTTATATTTTATAGCATACATACATACACACACACACACACACAGAGAGAGAGAGAGAGATTCTCTCTCTCACACACACACACTCTATATATGTATATATATATATACATACATACATTTATGTCTGTGTGTAAGCATACCTAAACTCATTTTTCTTAATATTTCCCTTTTGTAATAAAGCCAACAAAATAGTCTGGCCTCATTTAAAATAATTTTCACTTAATTTGTTTTATTTAAAATATTTCTGTTTATCTAATTTCTGGTGAATAGCTCGGTAGGCTAGAAATAATGAGAAAAGAGAAGAATTATTGTCATGCAAATTATTTCTATTTCCTTCTTATTGATGACTGACTTGCTAGCCCAGTACACAGTGAGAATGCTTCAGTGTCTGATCATGTATTCAATTATTTACTTAAGGAATCATTCAGCCATAATCAGTGTCTGTGCATATTCATGCATGATCCAGAAAGCAGGGTTTTTTTGTGAACTACTGCCGTGCAGTTACCAACCACTGATTTTTCAGTCACATTAAGAATGTGTCTTCTAATATGGGATTATTCAAGGAGGGTATAAATCAGTGATTACAAACAATTAATAGAAACATACCTGGTTTTAAAAACTCAGTATTTCTCATAATTTAGTGCAAAAAACAAATGGGTATCATAATTACCTTTTAAGATGCACATAGAGACTATCTTTAAATAGTCTCTGCATTTATAAGAAACAACTCAGCAAGCACATCAGTTAACTGGAGTTCACCAGATTCTTGGAGTCAGCTTAGAGAAAGAAATTCTTTCTTCTGTTCTGTGTCATTGAATGTGATTTTATTTCATGATTATTTTCTATTTTTGAATGTACAGGTGTAGTAAGAATACATGTTTACATGTGTGTGTGGGTGTGTATATGTGTACACAAGCACATGAATTTCTTTCTTGTTCTCCCTCCCCCCTCCTTGTGTGTGAGTGTATATGTGTTTATGTGTGTATGTGTGTGTGTGTGTGTGTGTGAGAGAGAGAGAGAGCACATTGGGATGGGGACTGAGAATGTGGACTTCTTATATCGACATTATGTGTGATGTGGGATTCTTGGTTGCCTCTACTATTTTTTCTGTATCAATGCTTGGTAGGATTAAAATCATGATTGAGACTGTGATAGATCAATGTGCTAATGCTAATTTTAAATTGGAGAAATGGTTGGTATTCCAATCCAGTTGTGAGCAAGAAAGTTGCATCTACGTAGCCCAACGTGAAGTCTGTGCTACCCAAGCTCTGACTGGAGTATGAGGATGACACAGATGAACCAGTGTCTTACCCACTTATCAGACTAAGTTTTGAGACTGAGCATAGACTTGTAGGTTTTTTTTTTTTTTTTAAGTTTGACTCACAAGGCTGAGCAGCCTATTATCACCACAGAATAGGCTTGGGTATTGGAAATACTGTATAAGACAATTAGTGTATCAGTGAGCTAGTGTTCAATGGACAGAACTGACCGGCTTGCTACATATAATATGTAATCATGGACAAAGCATAGAGCTTTAGATTGGCAAAGTCAAGTTAACCTTGGATCTTGGGACAGACTAGAATGATGTAGAATGATTCACCAGGCTAAGTGACTAAAGCCAAACCTGGAGTATGGGAACAGAAAAGGTGAGACTAACCAGACTGGGCCAGTTTACACACTATACAACTCAGGCTAGGGAAAGAGATTAGATATGGTTTGGGGAGCCTAGAATCTTTTAGAGTCAGTATTTGAACTGCTATACCAGATTTTTGACAGGAATGTCAAGAATGTGACAGGAGCCAAAATTGGAAGTCAGAACTAGAGTTAATGATGCTCACCAGAGTGAGATGTGCCTAGGATGTGTAAACTAGGCTATGTTTGGTAATTTGGGAGGGTGATGTTGGGTTAGAATCAGGCAGTTCACGCTTCCCAATTTTTAAGCTTATGGCTAGTACTGACTTTCATCATATTTACAGGAGTTTGTGGATATAGGCTTTCTTGGGATAATCTTACTTATTTTGAAACCTGTGGCCAAAAGCTATAGGCTCACCTATTTTACCCCTTTCTCTGTTTGTTTCTTGATTTTTTATTTTAAACAATTTAAAGGTCTTTTCTTTAACAACTGAAAGGTCTTTTCAATTATGTGCAGTTACATTAATTGCTTCTCTCATACAATCAATACAGAATACTTTGTAGTTATGGTACCCTATATTATTTATTATATATATATATATATATATATATATATATATTGTCTCTGCAATCAAAACTAAGTTCATTTTGTAGAATGTAGATTCATGAACATTAAAATAAAAAATAAAAAATTGAATTAGTACAATTAAAAATAGTGATAGGCAGCTGAGTTGAATTTTGTCTGTCATTTATCTGAATGTGTGTTGCATTCTGCTTAATTTTAAATGGCTCACTTTTCATAACATTATATAATCCAAACATAAATACTAAGAGCCTCAGTGTGAGTGTTAGGACTCAAACCTGGTCCTCTGGAATAATAGCCAGTCGTCTAAGCACTGAGCTTTCTCTCATACCACAAGAGTTTTTGTTTTTTGTTTGTTTGTTTGTTTGTTTGTTTTTTAAACAGGACAATAATCTTATTTTTTTCTGTATGTTTCTCTCAAGTACACATTTACAATGTCAGTTCTTTTCAGCATTTTGTTGTATTTTATAATGAGTACAGAAGATAAGATTGAATAGTTAACAGGCAGTTTCAAATTTCAAATTCATTTACTTAGTATTTTTTTTTAAAGTTTTGGCTAGAACAAGTTTTCTAGCTTTGGTAATCATTAAGAAAACAATACTATCATATAAATAAGGTATGTACTATACATTTCTATGTAAATATATAACATTTACATTACTGATCTTTTAATTATTAGTTTAAAAAGTTTATTATACTTAAAATTAAAACAATTAAGTGTAAACTTCTGACTGTGAAAAATACAATTTTAGAAAGTGTTATTTTAAATTTATTTAAATTCTTATATTGAAGATTCTCACCTAAACATATGCTTTTATAATTTCTTGAGGAAAAAGCAAAATAAACAGTTTCTTAGATATCAAAAACAAATTTCTACAAAACATTACAGTGAATAGCAGCTAATTTCTGAAGAGAATAAACACAAGTGTTAGAAGATAGTAGAGTTTTCATTTTTTATTTAAACAACTTTATTTTAAAACACAGAGATAAATGTACAGATTTTGAATGCATTTTTTTCATAAAATTATATGAATATATTTTTGTCAGTACTTGATTTTTTTTAAAGGTTTGATAGTATGCATTAAAATTTTACTAGTTACAATATAAATAAAGTACATGTAAAACAAAACATAACATGGAAATAGTCAAAGTTTTCTTGGTGTTTATGGATTAAACATAATGTTTTTAAAATACCAAGAATTGCCACAAGGCTATTTTCTTAGCTCTTCAATTATTAATGATTTCAGGTCTAGTTGTACCACACTCTGAGAGAGTACTATACACTTTTTTTTTTCTTCCTAAAAACTGAGGTTTCCAGTTTTTGTCCTTTCTTTTCTTTTTTTTTTCTTTTCTTTTCTTTTCTTTTCTTTTCTTTTCTTTTCTTTCTTTCTTTCTTTCTTTCTTTCTTTCTCTCTTTCTTTCTTCCTTCCTTCCTTCCTTTCTTTTTCTCATTCTTTTGAAAAAGAAGCTTCATATGGTCTGTGAGTTGTGTCTTGGGTATTCAGAGCTTTCTTGGGCTAGTATTCAGTTGTCAGTGACTGCATATTATGTCTATTCTTTTGTGACTGGGTTACCTCACTCAGCATGATAGTCTCTAGATCCATCAATTTGCCTAGGAATTTCATAAAGTAATTGTTTCTAATAGCTGAGTAGTACTCCATTGTGTAAATGTACCACAATTTCTGTATCCATTCATCTACTGAAGGACATCTGGGTTCTTTCCAGATTCTGGCTATTATAAACAAGGCTGCTATGAACATGGTGGAACATGTGTCCTTATTGCATGTTTGAGTATCTTTGGGTATATGACCAGAAGTGGAATTGTTTCTGAAGAACTGCCAGACTGCTTTCCAGAGTGGTTTTACCAACTTACAACCCCACTAACAGTGGAGGACTCTTCCTTTTGCTCCACATCCTTGCTAGCATCTGCTGTCATCTGAATTTTTGGTCTTAGCCATATGTATTCCAAGGTAAGTAAGTTCATTGGTACCATGTTCACGCAAGTGCTCCCGAGGCAAGAGTATGTGATTTTCTCTGGAGTTACAGCTTATTGTGACATGTTATATGCCAATGCTAAAAATTATACCAAGGGCATTTCCAAGAACATTAAGCATTTTTAACAGCATAGTTATTCCTTTAGTCCCCAGACCTCCATTTGATAAACTTCCATTTCTAATTTAAATTTTCATGTGTATGATGACTTTGTCTCTAGACCTAAACTTTCTAGCAAATATATATAATCTTAAGGGAAAAAAAAAACTCAGAGTCATACTGTACTGGCTAGTTTAGTATGTCAATTTGAACCAAAGATAGAATTATTACAGGGAAAGAAGCATCCCTAGAAGAAATGCCTCAATGAGATCCAGCTGAAAGGCATTTTCTCAATGACTGGTCAAGGTTAGGAGGGCCCATTTTTGGTGGTACCATCCCTAGGCTGGTAGTCTTAGGCTCTATAAGAAAGCACGGGGAACAAGAAAAGAAAAGAAAGCCAGTAAGGAATATTTCTCCATTGTCTCTGCATCAGGACCTGCTTCTTGACCTTCTTGAGTCCCAGTCCTGACTTCCTTTGGTGATGGACAGCAATGTGGAAGTTTAAGCTGAATAAACACTTTCCTCCCCAACTTGCTTCTTGGTCATGTTGCTTGTGCAGGAAGAGAAACCCTGACTAAAACACATAGAAATTCTCTTTATATGATCCTACTTTATTCTAGACTTATATCTCAAGTTGGCTATGAAAATTTTGTTTTAAGGGATATCAATTAGCTGCAACTTTGAGCACACTATTACTTTCCGGTTCATATGTTCTCAAGTCTGCTCTAAAAATTGCTCACTTATATTTGGACCAGTTTTAGCTGCTTCTGAGCTGCCATTTTCAGTGGATTGCATATACAAAAGAATTGCTTCCAACAGTGTTCATTCCATCCTCTGCCTAATTCAAAGGAGATGGGTGTGCCTTCTTTACAAGTAAGAGTATGAGATCTCTTATAATTGAAGCTATTTGTGTTTACATAAATAACCTAAACATATAGATCCCTGCAAGGGAATCATTATTTGTTGAAGAAAAAAAGATGGGGCAGAGAGAAACAGAGAGAGAGAGAGAGAGAGAGAGAGAGAGAGAGAGAGAGAGAGAGAGAGAGAGAGAGAGAGAGAGAGAGAATAGGGAAATTACAGTCACATGGGAAATATTTGATCCACTCTAGGCAGAGAAGGCAGAAGCTAAATAGGATAGTGCCTCAGGTAGAGTATGAAAGATACATGTGTAGATGTGTAAAGAGAGTGTCTTTTGCATTATATGGACATATCAGGTGTCAATTAAAAAAACTTACAGTCTATAAGAAAGGAGAATAGAAGGTGGTACATCTAGAAGACATATAGAATTCTGGGATAGAAACAAATGGGGGATTCTCCAGGAAAAAAAAAGAAGGATGAAAGTTACTCCGATCACAGGTAACCATTCATGAAGCAGAATGTGGGTTAAAATACATAGGTAAGTTCTAATTCTACTCAGAGAATAGCCTCACCATACAGCCAAGCTATTTGTAAATAGATTTTGAGTCTGAGTCTTATTTTTATGAGTGTGTGCCTGGAGGAAGGACCAGGATCTAACCTCTACATACTTTCTTTAAGAGGAATAGGAGAGTCACTTTTTAATCGATTTGTAAAATTCTGATCTTATAATAATTATTAAATAAAGTAACTTATAAACATTAGACTCCTTCCATGTATAGGAGCTAAGTTAGGAATGAATGTTAAATTACAGTATTATTCTTTCCCTTTTTATTAGAATATGATAGAGTTTCTTTTTTCTTGTATTGATATTGAATTAAAGTACATATATATATGTGTATATATATATAATTTATTGGAGCACCCACAAATGAAGGCTTATTATAATAAGTCTTCATATGCTTTTGTTTCACGTATTATTCTTACATGACTTATATTTTTAGGCCAAAACAATTTTGGTAAATGAACATTAAGGCCGGGTACCAATTGTGGCATACACACGTTTAGTCTCAACAGTTGGCTGCCAAAGGCAGCCAGATCTCTGTGAGTCCAAAATCAACTTGGTCCACAGAGTGAGCTTCAGGAAAGCCAGTGCTACACAGAAAATTCCAACTAGGAAAAAAAAAAAGTTAAGGTCAATATTCCCCACTCAAACACCCTGTAGGATTCTGTTTCATTTAGGTATAATTTATAGTCAAAGTTCCATATATGGTCTCCCCCAAAAATTTAACTTTGTTAATTTCTCCAGTTGAACTTTGAAGATTGGACCATTTCACAGGAGCTTACAATTTGGCTAGGCTAGGATCCTTCTGCCTCACCCACCCCAATGCTGCAGCTACAAACACAGTTACAGACATCTGGCATTTTGCATGCCATTAGTGAACCAACCTCACGTGATCAGACTACAGAGAAGAGCACATTACAGGCTGAGTCAGCTCACCAGATTTTCTAATACCCAACCTTTAGTTTTGTTGGTTTATTTGGCAGAAAGATCTTGCTAGGTAGTCCAGGCTGGCTTATGGCTCCTCAGGGTATAGCCATAAAGACTGCTCTTGGTATCATGACTATTTTAACCCTTTAAGAGATTAAGTTTAGGTATAACACATACATCTTGATGATTGATGGTATTTATACTTATATTTGGCAATAATATAAAATTAAAATGGAGTGAGGAATTCTGGTGATCTACACAGTACCATGCATGCATTGTGTATAAAGTTAGGTAAATACAAAACATTTGATTTGATTCTTTGAGATTGATGATAACCAAAGGCAGTCTAATTTGATTTTAATATAACTCAATAGGAAGAAAGTCGTGGCTGGAAATGGAAATACATCCAGTATCCTCTGTACAGAAACGTCATGTACCTTAAAAAAAAAAAAAAAAAAAAAAAAAAAAAAAAACACTACTACTGCCCATGTACCTAAAAAACAAATATTCTTACTAATTCTATTATTAAAAAGATACATGTTCAGCTATGTGCACACACACACACACATACAGACACATACACACACTCACACCCAAAGAAAGAGGACTAGTTAAGAGCATTGGTTTGAGTCACAGAATTTGAAATTTGGATTACTTGGAATGACTGGAGAAAGAAAATGGATGGGGGAATTGTTTTGTTTCTATTTCACTTAAAATATGCATTTCCTTTTTAATAAGAATCTCATTTGGAAAATATAGTAATCCATGTCCCAAATGTTTCTGTTGTCTTCCAATATTTTGACAGTCAGATTATCTTCTCTCTAAAAGATGCATAATTTATAAATCTCCTTACAATTTTTCTACCAGGATTTTCTGCCACCTACTGCTCTTTGTTGAAGTGACAATTCTGAAATGTTGGTTTCTTTGCAAAGCACAGGAATAATAATGTGCTTTCATCTAATTATCTGAGGAAATTCCAGACTAATTTCCAGAGTGGTTGTACTAGCTTACACTTCCAACAGTGGAGAAGTGTTCCTCTTTCTCCATATCCTCTTGAGCATCTGCTGTCACCTGAGTTTTTGATCTTAGCCATTCTGATTGGTGTGAGGTAGAATCTCAGGGTTGTTTTGATTTGCATTTCCCTGATGACAAAGAGTGTTGAATATTTCTTTAGGTGTTTCTCAGCCATTCAATATTCCTCAGTTGAGAATGCATTGCTTAATTTTGTATATGGTTAATTGGTTCTCTGGAGTCTAACTTTTGGGTTCTTTGTATGTATTGGATATTAGCCCTCTATCAGATTTAGGATTAGTAAACATTTTTACCAAATCTGTTACTTGCCATTTTGTCCTATTGACAATCTCCTTTGCCTTAGAGAGAGGCTTTCTGAAAACTGGACATAGTACTAACTGAGGATCCAGCTATACCACTCCTGGGCATATATCTAAAACATGCTCCAACATACAACAAGGACACATGCTCTATGATGTTCATAGCAGCCTTATTTATAATAGCTAGAAGCTGAAAAAAAAACAGATGTCCTTTAAAGGATAAATAAATCCAGAGAATGTGTTACATTTACAAGATGGATTAATACTCATCTATTAAAATAGATACTTCATGAAATTCTTAGGAATGGATGGACCTAGAAAATATCCTAAGTGATGTTAATCAATCACACACACACAAACACACACACACACACACACACACACACACACACACACACAAACACACACACAAAAAGAAAAAAAAACACACATGGTATTCACTCACTGATAAGTGGATATTAGTCCAAAATTTCAGAATACCCAAAATACAATCAACAGACCACATGAAGCTCAAGAAAAGTGAGTGCTTCAGTTCTCCTTAGAAGAGGGAACAAAATACTCACAGGAGGAAATATGTAGACAAAATCTGAAGCTGTCTCCTGAGAGGCCGGACAAATACAGAAGCAGATACTCTCAGCCAACCAATGGACATAAAACTGGCCCCCAGCTGAACAGTTAGAAAAAGAACTGAAGGTTCTGAAAAAGTTGCAACCCCATAGGAAGAACAATGATATCAACCAACCAAAGCCCCCCTACCCCAGAGCTCTCAGGGACTAACCTGCCAAAGAGAGAGTACACATGAAGGGTACCCATGGCGCCAACTGCATATATAGCACAGGATGGCCTTGTTGGGCATCAATGGGAGGAGAGGATCTTGGTCCTATGAAGGCTTCATGGCCCGGTGAACGCTAGAGCTAGGAGGCAGGAGTTGGTGGGTGGGTGGATGGGAAAAGGTGTTTCAGGAGGGGAAACTAGGAAAGGGGATAGCATTTAAAATGTAAACAAATAAAACATCCAATGAAAAATAAAAGAATGTGCTATTCGTTTTAATTCCATGTTTGGGGATATGGGGCTCCTTTGAACGACCTGAGGCAACTTTCCTTTGCCTCTTACTCTAGCAGAGCTATGGTTTCGCCATGTAACATTTTTGCTTGTGCGGAAAAGAGGCAGGGTTGGTGGGTGGTGATTTTTGTTGGTTGTAGTTTAACAGCCATGCTCAAAGGAGAATCACATGGAAATAAATTCGATTCAAATATACCCTTCTCTCCTTCTCCCCTCTATTCTTCTTTCCTTCCTATCTAATGTTAGAGGGTGAAACCAGGAGGATAAAGGATGGAAAAAAGTAGAACCCACAAATTAATGAAGACTGAATAGACTGGATACCCTTTGTACTCTAAATCAATGTTCAATCCCCTTATTATTGGCTGTATCCTAGCAACTATTGCTCTAGCTCTCCCCTTCAGTATACTCATCTTCCCTTCTTGGTAGAGAAGATGGGTTTTCTTAGACTTACATCCTTAACTTTCCCTATCGGTTGAATTGACAAAAATTTTTGATTCCCTCATCGGCTTCTTTTGTGAAAACCAGTTTTGTACATTTTCTTCCTGTCATCAGTTTATTTATAGATATAATTGAATGTATACATATATATATATATGTATTCAAATATACATATTCATACACATACATATACATATAAAATATTTTAAACTGGATGATTCCTGCCCCAAATCCCTTCCCAACACTGAACACATTTGTTTGTCTTGAGCTAAGAATGTTAAGTCACATTGAGTTACCATATTCCTGACACCTCTTCTCCAAACCTACCTGGCTAAACATATAGAACTTTAATGTAGAAAATCAGTAGGTCACTAAAACACTGATTGGAGAATCTCAATTTTACTTACTAGCAAAGCAACAGTTCATGTTCATAAAATCAGAGGGCCCAACATAAATAGCAACTGACTGAGAGTAATTCAGAAATATTAAAAAAAAAACAAATCTGAAAAAATAAGAAGAAAACAGGGCACTGGAATAACTAGTAAGGAATATAATTAAAGGGCAAATGAGATAATCTGTGTCCCTTCACAACTCAGTAAAGTTTATTAAGATCAGTCTGAAAAGTGTAGAATAAATACCATTTTTATTAAGGTATAAATGATATAAAATTGTGACCCACAGTGTACACATCTTTGTGAATTCGAATATAAATATATATGTGTGTATGTGTGTGTGTGTATGTATGTATGTATGTATGTATGTATGTATGTATGTGTGTGTGTGTGTATGTATAATATCCCAGTATACCTCCAGGAAAAATCACCCATCATGGGCAGCCAATCAGGGGTTTCCAGGAACTTCCCTGTCACCTAGTTTGAGCGAAGCTTGAGCTGAGAATAGTTAATCAGTAACAGTCATGTAAAGGCCTCAAAACGTTGATGACAACCACAAGTACCCATAGACCTGGAGATAAAGCCAACCAATCAAGGGAAAACAGGTAAGAGTCGCCCACTCTTAGCCTAATAGAATTTAAATTGACTCTTTAAAATCCACACCTGTCTCTTCCATTCTGATATATGGTAGACTCTTGCATGCTGAATATCTGCAGAATAAATGTTCTTTGCTGTTGCAGACTACTTGAGGCTGGAGTATCACTCTTCAGTGAATCATGGAACCATGCAATAGCATATAATATACATCTAAATATACTATGTTATAAAATATCTGGTTTATTGGCAAACTTTTCTCATTACCACAATAATTCTAATTATATTTTGCCATTTTACATAAACACATTCCCTCTGTTTTGTTTTCTCTGACTTTGTCAGTCACATGATTCTTCCTAGGTTGTACTCAGTAATTGGTTTGGAAAATAGTTGATAGTAAATCAGTCACTTACACTTTAATTAATTAGGTTCATTGGCATTTATAGACCAATAAAAAAAGAAATAATCTATAAGCTAGAGAGCAATTTCATCAAGACCTCTGTTGAAATCATTATGATTTTTTTCCTTAGTTATAGATTTCCTATTTTATACTTAGTGTATATGACTTTACATACAGCCTTTTAATATTTTAATGATATATTTTTCCTTATTTACATGTCATCATAAATATCAAAGACAATATTTCTTTTGGAACTATTATTATCAACAGTACGAGAAGGTGAACCTTGTTAATGGTATAATCCATGTACATGATCACAAATGAACCGATTGTAAGGAGAGAGGATCTATTTCTGAGAAGTGAGTAGCAGATACAAGACAGTTTAAGGATGCATCCATCTTGGCCCTTTCTAAATGCATAGGAAGATATACAATTACATACCTTGTAAGTTCATCATGTGCCTCTCTTGTTTTTTTATAAAATGAGGCAATTGTAGTTCTTAGGTATTCTAAGTAAACATGTTTTAGCATTCTTGTGCAGAGATGTGTAACTATACTTCCGTTTATTTTAATTAAATTTCTGACATTGAAGTTGCTGAGATGCAAGCTGAGTGTAGGTCTAAAGGAAAAGGAAAATCTTACTGAAGTGATTGTTTACTTACCTAAGTGCTTTAATTTTTATGACTATAATACAAGTCTCTATTTAAATTATGTACTGTAAAAATTAAATATATGAGTTATCTACTTACCTTCTTCTTGCTGAGAATGGTCTTTCCACAAGTATTCATTACATTATTCATGAGACACATTCTCTTGTTTTCAACACTTAAGGCTTCTGTCATTCACTATTAATTTGTGTCTTCTTGCTGCACTGAGACTTTTAAAACTATGTTCAATTTAATAAGAAGTATGCTGCTTTTAAGGGCAATAAGTTAGTCAGGAAAATATGTGACCAATCTCTTTTTAAAGCTTTGAGTATTTCTAAGTGTGGTGTGTGTGTGAGTATGTAAATGTGTGTGTGTGTGTGTGTGTGTGCTTTTGTGTAGGCATCCAAGGAGAGCAGAGGAGGGCATCAGATTATCTGGACCTGGAGGTACAAGGGTTGTTAGGTATCTGGAATGGATGTTGAGAATCAAATTTAGGTTTTTCTAAAGAACTGCCCTTAACCACTGTATCTTCCACCCAGATGGAATAAAACTTTTCTGCAGCTGAGCTATGATTAAATACTTTAGTTCTAATGAGCCATAGCTTTCAAAGGTTTTTAGTACATTTCCAGGAATCTCCTTCAGCTTTTGATATCTGAGTAAAAGCTTTAAGGTTCATTTTTTCACATCCCAAATCAGAATAGATCTCTGAGCAGTCCTCCAGTGGGCATTGTGATAGGCTCTGAAAGATGATGTTTGTTTTCAGGTTTAGTCAGTGTGCCCTCTGCCTTGTCTGTTGTAGTTATTGCTCTGCGTCTGGTTAGAGCCCACAACACCTGAGTTCCTTCTTATTCTTGAACTGTTGTGAAAGCCACTTACTATCAGTCTTTCAGACCTGCCTTTGATCATTCAGTTCCTGGAAAATAGACACACAACTTATATTATTATAATAAGCCTTAACCAACACTAGGGCTAGTGCAGATATCTACCCTCTAAGCTACTAGCATCTATTTCCCACTCAATAACCCTGAGTTAAAATGTCATGGCCCCTCAGAGCTGCTCTTAATTTCAATTGGCCCTCAAGGCCAAGCTTTCATAACAGCTTTCATCTGCCCTCAGACCCTATGCCCAGAAATGCCCAACCCCATATGTCTCTTCTGCCCAGCTATCACCTATTAGCACTGTTATTTAACTAATAGTTTTAAATTAAGGAGCAATTCACATTGCATATTTGGATTCTCTGCTCCACAGGAGCAAAATAACCTTGCTGGCTAGTACTTAGCATTACAATACATAGCACATTAATGAAGATCAACATTATACTCTTCAGGTGATGGTGATGATGGTGATGATGATGATTCTTATGAGCTCAGATAACCATCTTATTAGTTAAAGAGACTTTGGTACTTCTTTTAGTTACATATTTTTTTTCAGTCTACTTATAATAAAAAATATCTGTCTCTTCTTTGTTATAAATGGCCTCCTATATTATTGAAATTAATGTTTAAACTTTCTAGTAGCTTCAACTATCTGATAATAAATATAAATTAGAAAAAAATTATTCTTTTGTTACCTTTGTTCGAGTTATTAATGAAAGTTATGGGTACTGAAGCTTTGAAAATATACCTATAAATGAAATCCTGTTTAATTTTTATAGCAACTTATTTAAATTGAATGACTAAGTAATGTTATACAATTATATTTTATACAGTTAAAATATTATACATAAATATATATATGTGTGTGGTATGTATGCACATACACATAAATATATAGTTTTGTATTATATAATATATTTTCTACATAATATATTTATACAAATTAAATTCTACATGTAGTATATACTTATACATGATAAACATAAAATTATATTCTATAAAATTTTCTATATTAAATATTTATAAGAATGTATATTATACATTTTAAAATACATTTATATCTTTATACATACATCATGTGTGTGTGTGTGTGTGTGTGTGCATATGAGAAACTAAAACAACTGAGACATGTAGGAAAATGACAGCTTTTACAAATTTTGAAGTAATACGTGATTATTGGTTTAAGAGCTTTTTCCTTTTACACTTTTCATATGTATGCATCTATGATTTTTACAAACACTTATATCTATGTCTGTGGATAGTTTTGTAAATGTATACTACCATACCAATCTAGTATATGTGTGTCTGGGGATTCCAAACACAAGTGTTTATCCTCACATGAGCAATCTCTGTGTCTCTGACAACACTCTCTATGCTAATGAGCATGTGTTGAGATGTGTTTTCTTACAACTGAAAATTCCTTGGCCTCCCTTGTACAGCTTTAGAATCATAATAGGCCTTTATATCTTACAGAAAATGGCATGGTATTAATAACACTTTGTATGTTTGCTTAGCTCTTTTATGAGAACAGTCTTTTATCATTGTCCTTTGCAACATGGAAAAGCACACCACTGTGTTGATTTTACTAAGAAATAAAGAGGCCAGAAGGTGTTACAAGAGAGATTTAAATGATCCAACCCATCTCTCCTGAGAAAACTGAGTGAGGAAAACATGAAGGAAACTTGCTGTATTTAATATCGCTAAATACCTCTCATGTTTAAGGAGCATTTGTTTATGAAAACAAGTGAGAGTGTTTCCATCAGTGATTTGCATTTAGCTATCAATCATCAAGCTTGCAGGGTAGACTTAGTAGAAAGAACGCAAATAATTATCTAATGTGTTTAAAACACAAGAAAGAAAAAAAAAAACATTGGAGGCTGTTTTTGCTTACTTTTTCAACATACCAATTTTCTTTCACAATGAGAGCTGCTTAATCTCTGCCTACCAATTAAGTCCCACCTTTGCAGATGAGGGAATAATTGAACAGAATCAAACAGGCTTTCAAAACCATTACCCAGAACTTAAGAACTGTGAGTACCAGTGAACAATGTTAATTAATAACAATGTTTTTTCAAGAAAACAAATACACTTACCCTTATCTATGGCACAGTTCTCTATACTCTATTATATGTTTTCCATGTGGCCTTTTCATTCATTCTTATATTTGCTATATCCTCTAACCACCATCTCTACCACATCCTCCTGTCCTCTCTACCACAGTGTTCTAAGTGTTTCACAGTTTGATCATAAGACTAATCCTTTAATTTATCCAGTGTTATCCTAGGAAGAAAATGGCTTTCCTCATGCTTATTAAGGCATAGATGAAAAAATCAAAGCTCGAGAAAGTTAAAATGATAGGTTATTTATTATCTATAATGACCTGTTATACATTTTGACCACAGGGAGTAAAAAGGTATGCTGAGGTGGGGTTGGGGGATGGCAACATCCTCTCTGAGTCATGGGGTAGAGGAAGAGGTATGTGATGGGGAGCACACAAGAGGCAGACTGGGAGGGGAATGAAGACTGGAATGTAAAAATAAAATAAAATAAAATAAAATAAAATAAAATTAGCTTGTATAAGAAAATACCACTCTATGATATATTTTTAGCATAGTCTTATTGATCTTAAAATAATTTGATATAATCAATGCTCACATATTATATCATGACATTTTTATTTTAATACACTTTTCTCTTAAACATTGGAATTTTAGAACTCTACATTTTTTATTTTTTCATCTTGGTGAATTATGGAGAAAAGAAATAATGAGGAGAAGACCCAAGTCATTTCTTTATTGACTGGGTCTTCTAAACCCATAAAAAGTAATACTTTCCTATAATGTCGTCCTGTCTATGCCTTCCTCAGCATGCAACTTATTTATACATGGACTAGAATAGTACCTCTTATGTTGGTTTGTAGAAATAAAATTTTGAAAGACAGAATGCTAATATCATTTCTCCTTCCTGGCAAGTATCTAAAAGATCATTTTTTTCATTCACCAGAGAGAGAGAGAGAGAGAGAGAGAGAGAGAGAGAGAGAGAGAGAGAGAGAGAGAGAGAGAGAGACAGAGACACAGAGAAAAAGAGAGAGAATTTATGTTTTTTTATATATTCTTTTTTATTTTTTAAAACGACTTTATTTTACAAAACAAAGATAAATGTACAGATTTTAAACATTTTTGCTGAAAATTATACATTTTTGTCAGTACTGTTTTTTCAGATATTAAAATAATTTTTACAGAAAACTATGTGAATATACTTTTTACACAGTACTTGATTTTTTTCAAAGGCTTGACAGTATGCATTGAAAACCTAATAGTTACAATGAGTGTAAAGTACATGCAAAACAAAACGCAACATGGAAATAGTCAAAGTCTTCTTGTTTTGTAAATATTATTTTTTGTTTTGTTTTCTTTATTTCTTGGACTTCATACAGTCTGTGAGTTGTTTCTGGCGGAGTGCAAGCCTCTGGGGTTAGCATCCCAATATCAGTGACTGCATATTATGTCTGTTCTTTTGTGACTGAGTTATCTCATTCAGGATGATATTCTCTAGATGCAGCCATTTTCTTAAGAATTTGGTTAAGTCATTGTTTCTGGTGGCTGAGTAGTATTCCATTGTGTATATGTACCACAATTTTTGTATCCATTCATTTTCTAAAGGACATCTGGGTTCTTTCCAGCTTCTGGCTATTATAAATAGAGCTGCTATGAACATTGTGGTGCATATATCTTTGTTGTGTATTAAAGTGTCTCTGGGGTATATGCCCAGAAGTGGAATAGCTGGGTCTTCAGGTAGTACTATATCCAATTTTCTGAGGTATCGCCAGACTGATTTCCATAGTGGTTGTATTAGTTTGCAACCCCACCAACAGTGGAGGAGGGTTCCTCTTTCTCCACAGCCTCGCCAGCATCTGCTGTCATCTGAATTTTGGATCTTGGCCAATCAGACTGGTGTGAGGTGGAATCTCAGGGTTGTTTTGATTTGCATTTCCCTGATGGCTAAGATGTTGAGCACTTCCTCAGATGTTTCTCAGCCATTCTGTGTTCCTCAACTGAGAAGGTTTTGTTTAGCTCTGTACCCCATTTTTTAATAGGGTTATTTGATTCTCTTGTGTGTAGTTTTTGAGTTCCTTCTATACCTTGGATATTAGGCCTCTATCTGATGTGGTGTTGGAAAAGATCTTTTTCCATTCTGTTGGTTGCCATTTTGTTTTCTTGACAATGTCCTTAGTCTTACAGAAACTTTGCAATCTCATTAAGTCCCATTTGTTAACCTTAGAGCTTGAACCAGTGGTGTTTTGTTCAGGAAATTTTCTCTTATGCCTATGTGTTCTAAGGTTTTCCCTACTTTCCCATCTAATAGATTCAGTGCATCTGGTTTAATGTGGAGATCTTTGATCCACTTACACTTGAGCTTTGTACAAGGAGATAAGAACAGGTCTATTTTCATTCTTTTGATGCTGAGTGCCAGTTGGACCAGCACCATTTGTTGAATAGGCTGTCCTTTTACCATTGAATGTTTATGGCTCCTTTGTCAAAAAAAAAGGTGACCATATACATGAGGGCTCATTTCTGGATCTTCTATTCTATTCCATTGATCCACATGCCTATTTCTGTACCAGTACCATGCAGTTTTCAGCACAATTGCCTTGTAATATAGCTTGAGGTCAGGGATAGTGATTCCCGCAGATGTTTTTTTGTTGTTCAGGATGGATTTAGCTATTCTAGGTCTTTTGTTATTCCATATGAAATTGCACATTGATCTTTCCAATTCCTTAAAGAACTGGGTTGGAATTTTGATGAGGATTGCATTGAATCTGTAGATTGATTTTGGTAGGATGGCCATTTTTAAGATGTTGATCTTCCCAATCCATGAGCATGGGAGATCTTTCCATTTTCTGAGATCCTCCTCAATTTCTTTCTTTAGAGGTTTGAAATTCTTGTCGTAGAGGTCCTTCACTTGCTTAGTTAGAGTCACACCAAGGTATTTCATAGTTTTTTTGAAGATTGTGAAGGGTACCTTTTCCCTAATTTCATTCTCCACATGTTTGTCCTTTGACTATAGGAAAGCTACTGATTTGTTTGAGTTAATTTTGTATCCAGCCAGTTTGCTGAACTTGTTTATCATCTGTAGGAGTTCTGTGGTGGAATTTTTGGGGTCACTCAAGTACACTATCATGTCATCGGCAACGAGTGACGTTTTATCTCTTCATTTCCAATTTGTATCCCCTTGATCTCCTTTGGCTGTCTAATTGCTCAGGCCAGGACTTCAAGTACTATGTTGAATAGGTAAGGGGAGAGTGGTCAGTCTTGTCGAGTCTCTCATTTTAGTGGGATTGCTTTAATTTTCTCACTATTAAGTTTGTTGTTGGCTGTTGGTTTGCTGTATATTGCTTTTATTATGTTTATGTATGGACCTTGGATTCCTGTTCTTTCCAGGACTTTTAACATGAAGGGGTGTTGGATTTTGTCAAATGCTTTCTCAGCATCTAGTGAGATGACCATATAATTTTGATCTTTGAGTTTGTTTATATGGTCGATTACATTTATGGATTTCCTTATATTAGGCCATCCCTGCATCCCAGGGATGAAGCCTACTTGGTCATGATGAATGATCATTTTGATGTGTTCTTGGATTCGATTTGCAAGAATTTTGTTGAGTATTTTTGCATCAATGTTCATAAGTGAGATTGGTCTGAAGTTCTCTTTCCTTGTAGGGTCTTTGTGTGGTTTAGGTATAAGGGTTACTGTAGCCTCAGAAAATGAGTTAGGTAGTATTCCATCTGATTCTATCTTTTGGAATAGTTTGGAGAGTATTGGTGTTATATCGCCAATAAATGTCTGATAAAATTCTGCACTGAACCCTTCTGGACCTGGGCTTTTTTTTGTTTGGGAGGCTTTTGATGACTTCTTCTATTTCTTTAGGTGTTATAGGGTTATTTAGATAGTTTACTTGGTCCTGGTTTAATTTTAGCATCTTGTATCTCTCTAGGAATTTGTCCATTTCCTACAGATTTTCCAATTTTGTGGAGTATAAGTTTTTGTAGTAGGATCTGATGATTTCTTGAATTTCCTCAGTTTCAGTTGTTATGTCCCCACTTTCCTTTCTGATTTTGTTAATTTGTATACTCTCTCTTTGCCCTCTAGTTAGTCTGGCTAGGGGTTTATCAATCTTGTTGATGTTCTCAAAGAACCAACTCTTGGTTTTGTTGATTTTTTCAATGGTTCTTTTTGATTCTATTTGGTCTATTTCTGCCCTAATTTTGATTATTTCTTGCCATCTACTCTTTTTGGGCATATCTGCTTCCATTTGTTCTAGGGCTTTTAGCTGTGCTGTTAGGTTGCTGATGTAAGCTCTCTCCAGTTTCTTTTTGAAAGCACTTAGGGTATGAGTTTTCCTCTCAGTACTGCTTTCATTGCATCCCATAGGTTTGGTTATGTTGTGTTTTCATTTTCATTGAATTCTAAAAAATCCTTAATTCCTTTTTTTATTTCTTCTTTGACCCTGCTATCGTTTAATGAAGCGTTGTTTAGTTTCCATGTGTATGTGGGCTTTTTGTTGTCTTTGTTGTTGTTAAAGACCAGCTGTAGACCATGGTGATCTGAGAGGATGCATGGGAGTATTTCAATCTTTTTATATCGATTGAGGCTTGCTTTGTGTCCAATTATGTGGTCAATTTTCGAGAAGGTGCCATGGGGTGGTGAGAAGAAGGTGTATTCTCTTACTTTAGGATAGTATGTTCTGTATATATCCATTAACTCTAGTTGGTTCAAAGTCTCTGCTAGTTTTGCAGTGTACTTGTTTAGTTCCTTTTTCTATGATCTGTCCATGGGTGAGAGTGGGGTATTAAAGTCTCCCACTATTATTGTGTGGGGTGAAATGTATTTTTTGATCTTTAGTAGGGTTTCTTTTATGAATGTGGGTGCTTTTTTATTTGGAGCATATATGTTAAGGATTGAGAGTTTCTCCTGACAGATTTTCCCGGTAATAAGTAAAAAGTGTCCTTCCTTATCTTTTTTGATAACTTTTGGTTGGAAATTTACTTTATTCGATATTAGAATAGCCACTCCTGCTTGCTTGTTGGGGCTGTTTGCATGGAAGTTTTTTTTTCCCACCCTTTTACTCTGAGATAGTGTCTGTCTTTTTCTCTGAGATGAGTTTCCTGTATGCAGCAAACGGCTGGATTTTGTTTATGTATCCAGTCTGATAATCTATGTCTCTTTATTGGGGAGTTGAGTCCATTTATGTTAATAGATATCAAAGAATAGTTGTTTCTGTTTCCTGTCATTATTGCTTTTGAGGGTTGAGTTGTGTCTGTGTCTTTTTCTACTTTTAGTTTTCTTGTTTAGTAGTTTTTTTGTTTTTACTAGGCTGTATTTTCCTTCACTGTATTGGGTTTTCCATCTCTAATTTGTTGTAGTGCTGGGTTTGTGGTCAGATATTGTGTAAATTTTGATTTGTCTTCAAATATCTTCATCTCTCCATCGATGGTGATTGATAGTTTTGCTGGGTATAGCAGCTTGGGCTGGCACTTGTGCTCTCTTTGGGTGTGCATGATGTCTATCCAGGCTCTTCTAGCTTTCATAGTCTGTGTTGATAAATCAGGTATGAGTCTGATTGGCCTGCCTTTATATGTTCCCTGACCTTTTTCCCTTACTGCTTTTAGTTTTTTTTCTTTGCTTTGGGCACTTGATGTTTTTACTATTATGTGTGGGGAGATATTTCTTTTCTGGTCCAACCTTTTTGGAGTTATGAAGGCTTCTTTTATGCTCGTGGTCATCTCATTCTTGAGGGTAGGGAGGTTTTCTATGATTTTGTTGAAGATATTTACTGTGCCTCTTAGTTGATACTCTTCTCCCTCTTCTATTCCTATTATCCTTATGTTCAGTCTTCTCATTGTGTCCTAGATTTCCTGGACATTTTGGGTTAGGAGCTTTTTTTTTTTTTTTTTTTTTTTTTTTTGCATCTTCTCTGGCTGTTTTGTCTATGTTTACAATGTTGTCTTCTGCCCCCGAGATTCTCTCTTCCATCTCTTGTAATCTATTGGAAATGCTTGCTTCTGTGACTCCGGATTTCTTTTTTAGGTTTTCTACCTCTAGGGTTATCTCTTTTTGTGTTTTCTTTATTGTGTCCATTTCCGTTTTAAATTCTCTCTTCCATTCCTTCATCTCTTTTATTCTGTTTTCCTCTAGTTCTTTGAGTTCTTTGAGTGTTTTTCTTTTTCCTCTTTAAAAGCTTCTGAATCTTTTTGCTTTTCCTCCCTTTCTTGTTTAAGTATCTCTATCAGCATCTTGAGGTATGATTTTAGGTCTGTGTCTTCTTTTTCTGGAGTGTTTGGAATTCCAATGTTTGCTGTTATGGGAGAGCTGGGTTCTGGTGTTGCCAGGTTGTCTTGGTTTTTTTGGGATATACTCTTTTGTTTTCCTTTTGCCATCTTGTTGTCAGTGATATGTTCTTGACTTTCTCTTGTATCTGGTCTGTGTCCCTGGATCTCCACTGGTCCAGGTGGCAGATGGGCTGAGCCCTGTTCTATGTCAGAGTCCCAGGGTGGGAACAGAAGTTCCAAAGTTCTGTTCCTGGTCGCTGGATCAGACAGGGCAGGGGAGGGCAAGGCAGGGGGTGCACTTTCCGTGTGCACTCCGCAGATATCTCTCTGCTCCCTGGCATCCCAGGTCTCCCACCCACCAGTTGCTCAGCCTGTACCTTTATGTTTTAACTCACTTCTTATTGTTCTACTTGAAATATTTTGCTTTGTAAATTCTATATCTAATATACATGGAGAAATGAAAGGAAACCAATTTCTAAGGGAACTGTATGTAAGGGACATTGTTATGGAATAAGTGATTAGTTGTATACAAAGGAACATCAGGAGACTAGGAATATCAGGAAAACATAAAAGGATAAGATTGGAAACATCCCCAATATTGTAAAGGTTTTGCCACAGTGCAGACTGCAGAAATTTCTTGATAGGGACAGAAATGAAGTTGTCTAGAAAATCTGTATTCTTATCCATTGGAAACAAGTAGAGAAAATCACTGAACTTTTATTGGGCTTTTATAATTCCAATACATATCCTCAGAGATAGAGTTTCTACAAAAAGGCCATATTTTCTCATTCTTCTGAGATAGTTCTTCAACTTGGGATTAAGCATTAAAATATATAATTCTATTGATGTGAGTGTTATTCAAACCACAAGTATACAGTAGAAGCTCTTGCAAAGTATATAAAATGCATCTCAAAATTATTTTCTTTTCTTAATAAAGTATTTTTCTACTCATTTATTTTAAACAAGACCTTACAACATAAAGTAAGTATAAAGCTGATACTTAGAAGAATTGCATCAAAGTTGTGCCAACTCATTTTTATTTTTCAGATTTCAGTTTCATAATGACCTAAGAGAAACAATGCTAGATGTATCTGAGAAGTATTTATTTTATTTTAGAAGGAAATATACATCATATATGTGGACAATACTATTCAATGGTCTCAAGACACAAAATGAATAAAAGTGCACACACACACACACACACACACACACACACACACACACACAGAGAGAGAGAGAGAGAGAGAGAGAGAGAGAGAGAGAGAGAGAGAGAGAGAGAGAGAGAGAGAGAAACCAAATAAAGGGCATCATTCATCTCTCTCCATCTCCTACCATCAGATACATTGTGTCAGGCTGAGTATTACATCTGTTATTGTTCATCACCTGACACAATGTAGTAGAGACCCTCAAACATTGGATGAAAATGAAAATGAATACTTTCTTCCTTAAGTTGTTTCTCATGAAGTATTTTGTTACATTGTTGATTAAAGTAACAAATTTAAAATCTTACTCAATGTGTTTTCCTTTACTATCAGGGATATAATTAAGGGACTGTGGTATTAATATTATTAATTATATTATAATATATTGGATTAAATAATATATGAATTGTTTGAATCAAGAAACTTCATCAGACTAATTCCATGTTGGAAATTCCATAAAGCTAGAGATAGTTTTGAATTCCACAGTGATTAACAAGGCCAGATATACATTGTTGATAGTTTGAAGAAAGAGGAAAGCCAGAATTGTGTGTGTGCCTGTGTGTAAACATATATATTCATATACATATATGTATTGAGTTTATGCATACTGAATATATTTGAAAAAAACAGATAATGCAACTAAAGTTTGACAGGTAAGAAAAAACTGTAAATAAAACAATGCTATATTCAGTGTTTACATAAGAGGACAGTTTTCTTTCATTCAAAAATGGTCATAAATTGCTCTGCAATGTCCTGATATACCTAAATGCTAACTTTTCCTGGAAGGCCCTGATTATTATACTACCTGATTTTAAACAATTTAAACTCATTTTCTTTTTTATGTGTAAAAAATATGAATCCTAAAATATAACACCCAGAGGATACTAGTTCTTAACATTGAAAGAAAAATGATATTGTAGAAGATTAGTTTACAACTAAAGAGATAAAGTAATGATTGGAACTCCATGCTGTGTGTTTACTATTTAATTATACTATTTAATCTTGAGCAACATAGGTCTTAAAAATTACAGTTTAAATGTTGTCCTGTTGAAATTCATATGTTAAAATTCTGAACTGTGTGGGGATGGTATTCAGAAGTACAAACTTGAAAGACACTCTCACTGCATTCGAAACTATGTATGGAGTAACCAGTGACAGTATTTTTGTTTCCTCTTAATATTTAGTTCACAGGAAGATTTGCCCATTGTGGATGAAGAAATATGAGTCATTATATACATTTTCTGAGGAAAGATCTCAAACACAATAGCTTACAAATACAAAATGAATGTTTGTTGTTCCTAACAAAATAGGTCTGTGATGTATGATTACAACTATCCGAATAGATCTAAGATGTTTAAGACCAAGTATGTGGGGCAACTGTACAAGAAAATTTAATGTAGAAAATGCCTTCACTGAAATAGGGCTTAACACTATAATATTTGTTAATAATAACTCTCTAAAGAGAGACCCACCCTAAAAATTTTCAGAAAGCTTAACCAAGATCAATTCTACTTCCACGACCTTAACATAAGTTAGGAAATAAAACAGATTTTTCTAAATTTGATTGTATATATTAAGCTTATAGTATCCTGGCTAGAAACCCCTCTTTTCTTTAAAAATGACACAGTCAAAGTCATCCACTTTTTAATATATTTTAAGTATTAAAAATCTCCTCATTGGTAGTACTTTGTAAATTGACTAAAAGTTCTTCCTTTAGTAAAATAAGCCACTATAAAAATATTAGGTAGGTAATTAATAGAAAATGTGGAAATAAAATCATATAAGCTTTTCTAATTTTCTTTTTACTGTTTGCCATTGTCTAGTAGAAGCCATTGTTAATTTGAAAGCCCATCATGGTCATTAACTAGTGTTTATATAACAAATCATAGGGTCAATCAGATAAGAGGTTCTCAACACAGAATTCTCAGTTTTACCCCATGAATTCATCATGGGATTAAGAAATGAAAAGAGAAAGCCAAGGTTGACCCACTGCCATCAGATACAAAACCTACCTGTAGGGAGCTGATCTTCCAAGAGTACCCTCACTCATAATTACTCAGGTGAGACACCACTTTCTCTCCATTGATTGTCTAAGAAGAGACCCACCAGGAACTTACAGGGCACATGGATCATAGGGCTGTCTGCCATTTGACCATTCATCTATGCCCGGAGCTAGGGTTTTCTCATGGTCATTGGGACCCAGTAGCTGCCCACTAGGGCTGGTCACACAGGAGAACCCATAGGCATGCAGGACCACAGGAGGGACAAGCTCCAGTCAGATAAAGCAAGACCAATGAACATCAAAGATAAGAATATAGCAAGAGGAAAGTGCAAGAACCTAAGAAGCGGAAACACAAAAAAAATCTGACAACATCAGAACCCAGTTCTCCCACTATAGCAAGTAGGAGATCACTCAACAAATATCTCAAAAAAATTCTAGAAGAAAACTTCTCAGAACTAAAGAAAGAGGTGTACATGAACACATAAGAAGCAGACAGAACTCCAAATACGTTGGACCAGAAAAGAAATTCCTCAAGTCAAATAATACTCAAAACACCAAATGCACAAGACAAAGAAAGAATATTAAAAGGAGTAAGGGAAAAAGGTCAAGTAACATGTAAACACAGATCTGTTAGAATCACACCAGAGGGCCTTAACAGAGAGTATGAAAGCTACAAGGATCTAGACAGATGTCATACAGACCCTAAGAGATCAAAAAATTTAGTCCAGGCTACTATATTCAGCAAAAGTCTTAATTAACAAGATGAAAAAAACAAATATATTCCACAACAAAACCAAATTTCCACAATAGTTTTGTACAATTCCAGCCCTACAAAGAATAATAAACAGAAAACTCAAAAACAAGAATGAAGACAACACCTCAGAAAAAAGCAAGACAATAATTTTCTTGCAACAAATCCAATATAGATAGCCACATAAACATAATTATATGTCTAACAACAAAAAATAACAAAAACAACAATTGCTATTCTTTATTATCTTTTAATATTCATGGACTCAGTTCCCCTCAAAAAAGGCAAAGACTAATAGGCTGAATATATGAACAAGACCTAGCATTTTGCTGCACACAGGAAACTCATCTCAGCAACAAAGACAGACACTACCTCAGAGTAAAAAGCTCAGAAAAAAAAAAAAAACTTTGCAAGCAAATGGTCCCAAAAAAGAAGCTGGAGCAGACATTCTAATATTAAATAAAATTGACTTTCAACCAGAAGCTATCAAAAAAGATAATAAGTTATACTTCATACTCACCACAGGAAAAATCTGTCAAGATTACCTCTTAATCCTGAACATGTATGATCCAAATGCAAGTCACCTATGTTCATAAATGAAATTTTATAAAAGCTCAAAGCATATATTGCACCTGAGTGAGGCAACCCAGCCAGAAAAGAACACACATGACATGCAGTCACTGATAATTTGATACTAGCCCCAGAAAGCTCTGAATACCAAAGAAACAATAAGTAACCAATGTGCAAAACCAAGACCTTGGTTTATGTATTTTGATCTGTCTAGATCTTAATCTGGAGTACCAGATATTTAATTATTAATAACTTCCATAATGTATATCTGTATATAATATCTATTACACAGATCTCTATCAATGAGAAACCTTTAACCTGAAAAAATTTCCACTCTCTCTCCATCAGGGTAGTGGAATTCAGTTTGCTCCTAGAAGTTAAATTACCAGACTGTAGCTTTAAGACCCAAGTTCTAGCTATTTTCACATTCAATTACAATCTCTACTAAACAGTATAATAAAACAGCATGGGACAATTACATTTAAAAATTAAAAAGTATCTTGAGGCACCAAGGAAATATCAAGTTCCAGAAATGATAAGCAAACATTCCTGTTGAAAATTCAAGTAACAGCAAACAATGTGTTTCAATAACTCTATACTTCTATAATGAAACCAAAGAAATTAGGACAATGTTCTCACGAAACTCATTTGGAATAACTAAAGTTTTAAGTACAATTCGACAGAACAAATTAACATTTTATAATGAACATATCAAAAGAAATATTAGCACAAAACTGGTATTAGTACAAAACAAACAAATTACAGAAATTAGTCAAATAAAACTACTATGGAATAAAGTTTTCTCTTATTAAAATGTTCATATTGTTCAATGACATTCATGAAATTACTTTTGCAATATTTTTATTATTTTTGACATTTTAATATAATGTTTTGATTATATAACAACAGTATCCAACTGCTTTCTCTCTTTTTTTTCTTTTCCTTTTATTGGATATGGTATGTTTTTACATTTTCAACTATAATTGCCTTTCCTGGATTCTCCTCCAGAATCCCCTTTCTTATCCCCCCTTCACCTGATTTTATGAGGCTGTTCCTAGAAGATACAAACATGTGACAAACCTTCTGATCATGTGTTTCTTCTGGTCTTGCGATTCTCCCTTTTCTCCAATGTTTCTTGAACTTTCCGTTAAGGCATGTTTTGTAAATGTGTCCCTTGTGACAAAGCTCCACAATTCTGCATTTTGATTGGTTCTGTTTTTCTGTAATGTTCCTTAACTGTAGAACTTTCTCACAGAGATAAAAATAAAAAGTCAACAATTTTTAGCATGATTATTTTCATCCTGTACAACCAGGAATATTAATCTAGACAAAATTGTCATTTTTTTTCATAATTTACATTATAAAGTTGTTTTCTATGACAAGCTAGTGACATGAAGCTGATGTGGAATAGGGTAAGAGCTTTTCTCCCAGCAGATGGAGAGGACAAACAATGTTAAATCCATAAGTTTTCATTCTCCATCAGGAACCACTTTGTCATGGATGCAGTCCAGCATAAAAAGCAATATGTCATTTTAAAAATCATTTGTAAAGAAAATCATTATTTCTAACTTGTCAATATACAAAATGTTTTATGAATTACAAGTTATGCTTTTAAAAATGAGACATTTTGTAAATTTGAATCTGAAGTATCTATTTTCAAAACATTTTGAAAAATTATATTATTTATTTAAGTTTCAAAAATTTTAAAGATCATTGCTCAGAATCCAACCTCTAAGGGAATACTAGATCATTAAATATTTAAAATATTATGTAAATTGACTTATATCAGGAGCCATTTAAATTGGGCTAACGCTATCAAGTGGCTTTCCTGAAAGTGAACCACCATTTTTGCATGGTCTGTGATGGGTGAGCTCTATGAGGTAATGTTACAAAGAGACTACATCTCAGAATTGCATCTTGCAGCTGATATATCTTTTCAGTCATTATCAAATTAATATAATAATCCATGGGAGTTATCTCATCCTATTCATCAGGTTTCCTGAAGATCAAATACAGATGTACTCAATGAATTCATTCTCTTTAGATGAATTCTATTGAATTCCTGATTTGCATCAAATAATTTTATGAAACACTTTAGAGAAGGTTTTAATTGCTTTGATAACAAGATGTAAAAAATTTAGAATCAAGAACAGAATGTGCTCACTCCACGTAATATTAAGTTAAGGGTGAATAATAAAAATACAGTGAGCTTTCTTGATCATATGGGAGAAATAAACATGGGACAAATTTCTATCCACTTAAATGCATTAAGGTCTAAGAACATAGCCACAGGTATGTATTATAATATGACAAAGCCATGTAAAAACTGTTGATTTGAACTTATAATGAGCATACAGACTGAAACACTCCTTTCAACTTAATAACTAAATCTGTTTGTACCTATCATTTTATGTAATATTTTATCTCTGAGGTAATTTTTTAAGAACCTTTGTGTAAGAATGCATTAGATGGCCAGAGAATAGAAATCAGGTTGGTGGCTAAGTGGGTAGGTGCAGGTGACTCTTCTCCATCCATCTATCCATCCATAATGCATACAAATGTTTATGTCTGTTGGTTTATATGTACATATGAAGGAATGTGTGTATGCATGCAAACATGTCTGAATACTTGTAGAGCTGATGAGACAGATGTTTGTATATGTGTGAATGTATGCCTTAAATGTATTTCTAAAAGCTATAAAAAGCTAAAAGTAGTATATAAAAGGTAATATAGACATTTTTGACTGGTGTGTATGTGATTTTTGTGTGAGTGACTTCACCATTCGTTTCCAGTTTACAAAGAGTTAATCAGCCAAGTTACTAAGGTGCTTGCCTGGCCAGAGGAAGGAGTGCTAGCAATAAACCCTTTACTTAATTCCCACCCCATCTACACTGTTAGCATTAGGTGACAATAGACCCAGAGATCTGCAGCTATACTGGCCTCAGAAAAAATTAAAGTCAAGATAGGTATATGTTATTACAGAAAACAACATTAATTTCTCAGAAGACCAAGTCTGAACCCCTCCCCCCACTGACACTCTTTCTCTTTAGCTAACTTTAAGAGATAAACAGAGGTCTCCAGCAGACTTAATATTTGTCCAATTTAGCCAAATTTGTTTTCAGTGAATGGAATTAATGAAATGAATGTTAACTAAAAAACAAAATCTGTGAAACTTAAAGTAGTTGTCAGACACATTAATCAAGGACATATTTTATGTTCTGTGGTATGATATTCTGAGTTATATTTTAACATAATCAGTTGATTTTGGATTCGGTTTTTAGAACTGATGTCAGCGTATACTTCCTTTTAACTCTGGCTCCAGGTAATGGGCCATCCTTTTGTGTTTAGTACAAGTACAAGCATATACTTGAACACACACACACACACACACACACACACACACACACACACACACACACACACACACACTCACACACACACACACACACACACACACACACACATACACAAATACCCATGAATATTAACAGAGCTATTTTAGAGAGCACTGTGGAAGTGAAAGTACAAAAAATGAAGAAGCCAGAGGACCAGGATGGTAAAAAGGAGAGTGCCTTCTAAAGCTGAATAAGAAGCTGTTATCTGAAATCTAAGAAATATGGCTGGCTACACAAGACCTGAAAAGTATAAACACATGCTGATATGCCATTTAGAAGGACTAAATCTCCTAATACCTCAATCCTTGCTGAAAACATATAACCAATTAACTTCTTCTTAAATTGAGGGAGTTAATCTTTTATGATGAGACCCTGATAAAACATCTAATCCCAAGGGAAAACCCTAAATACATTCACATTCTGGAAATGCAAATGGTACTCATCATGTTGACACTCACAAATAGACACACACATCACACACACACATATATATGTGTGTGATATGTGTGTGAACAAGAGGAAAAGAGAGATATGTGTGCATGTACAACAATAACAGTTAAGGAATAAGAAGTACGAGAACAGGAATATGAGTTAGAAGAACATAAAGAATGTGACATGAAAGTAAGAATACTATAAATACAGTATTTTTTTTGATACCAAGTGGCAAAATATTTGAAAATGTACAATCCTGCCTTTTATATTACATACAAATATTTGCATCTTTGAAAACCTTTGTAATCATCATATGAATTAAGCCATGACACAGAACAGGACCAGAGCCTGAAACTAATTTAGATATGGATACTGATAACATGCCTGCACATACACAGGCTCACATATATGTACACTTACTTGTAAGCATCATTTTATAATCAAAACATAAATGAAAACAATAGTATCCAAAATCAAAAAAATCGACTCCCCCCCTGCTGCAAGTTTTTGAGAAATCAGAAGGTAATTCTCCATTTTTCCCAATGATATTCATGATGTCACCCTGATAAATATGAAATAACATTCACCTGTGTACATTTTTCATGACAAGATTTACTCTGTCTGGCAAAGTGGAATTCTTC
This sequence comes from Micromys minutus, assembly GCF_963924665.1. NCBI lineage: Eukaryota > Metazoa > Chordata > Mammalia > Rodentia > Muridae > Micromys > Micromys minutus. Next base: position 71,619,974 of record NC_137974.1, read on the forward strand.
AAACTGCATTTAACCTTATATTTTGAAGTTAAAATTTTATAGCATTGCAATGAGTGACAATTGAGAATTGTTTGTCCATGATCCCATTCTAAAGAGAACTAATTTTTTACTATCTACTTTTGTATACCTTTGAAAGCCAAACACAATATTATAAGGTGAGTAGAATGGAAAAAAATATTTTGTTTACTAGATAAAACCTTAGGAAATAACCCAAACACCTCTTTTGGCTTTGGAGAAGAAATACTCAATTATATATATTAACCAAAAATGATTAGAGTTTGGCAATGAAGTCACAATGGGTAAGATTTTTTTTTTGAAAGTACCCCATACCGACTAAGAAAGCAGGAGTACTGTCCCACAGACTCTGACTTTTTGCTTGTAATTGATCATGGAGGTAGTGCTTTCATATGAGAGAGAAACTGATTATTTGTCTATTGGTATGAAAAGTCAATTTCTCATAACTTTTACAGAGATGAGTTAGTTATCTTCAATGGATACCATCTAAAAGGCATATTGTGTTCCAAGAATCAGTGGAACAGCCTGCAAACATGAAAACAGTAGATTATGGAAATTCCATGTTAGCATATCAGGAACATTTTGTTGTTTTTGTTGTTTTGTTCTGGCTGGACTTGAGAGTTGAAGTCAGAGTCTCCATAATTATTCTTTCTTATTTTTTATTAAATACTCTGCATTTAAATAATTATTCTTTCTAATGAGTTACTCTAGGAATGTTATAGGCACCATCACATCTTCTACATCTTGATCATGATTTCTGGAATGAGTGTGATGTGTATTCTTGGTTGTTGATTTGACTACATCTGAGATTCATTACTCCCAAGTGTCTAAGTACACATGTGAGGAATCTATCTTGACTGGATTGTTTCAAATGGGAAGAGCCATCCTAAATCTGCTTTTTTCAAACATCAACCTTCAATCTTGGCCAATGCTTCAGGTGGCAGCCTGCATAAGGAAGATGGAAGGTATGGAAGGTGAAGGCTGTTGCTCTTTTCCTGCTTGCCCAGCCATCACTGCCAGTTCCCTCCCTTCACTGGCTTTAGAGCCTAAGTCTTTATAATTCCGGTATATACAGAAGTCCACCTTGACATCCAGCTTGTATACTGAACAACCACTGGATTCTTGAACATTTTTTGTAGGGAGTCAGCAATTGTTTGAATAGTGGGACACACACACACACACACACACACACACTCACACACACACACACACACACACACATTCAATCTATCAGTTCTCCTTCTGTAATGAAACCTGATGAATACATAGTGATGCAATGAGTAATAAATTGTCATGAATTAAATGTTATCAGAATAAGATAAAATACTTGGACTACACTCTACCTGAAAATGTAATGTCCATTTTAGGGTGCACTGGGGAGTTTTTGTTATATTGTTTAAGTTTAATAATCACCATAATAGAAAGAGTTAACATCATTCACCTTTCAAAATTATAGTAACTACTAGAAGTTTTATTAATGTAATTACATTTTTATTTCAAGAATAAATTATATATACATTGTGTATTAAGGTGTTTGGCCCCACATTATAAAATATGTATATATAACTCAGAAGAAATGTTCTCATTCCACATATTTATTAAATAAATTCTATTTTATTTGCATAAGATAAAAATTCTTTGCTCCTCATCATAGAGTTAAAGTCATAGTTTTGTACAATGTAAAGAATAAAATATAATTTCCCCTCTGAAGAATATTTTTTCACCATCATTATGCATTAGGAATTAATTTTCATTACATTTCATCCATGTATAATTTTATATCTTCCAAGTCTATTCTTTTCAGCAACATTTACATTGAGCCACTTAAAATTAAGAAATATAACAATTACAAATAAATTTTTACTAAATGAATATCAACAAATAACCAAATTCAAAGATCTTCATATATATATATATATATATATATATATATATATATAGAGAGAGAGAGAGAGAGAGAGAGAGAGAGATTTTCTTTCATGTTTTTCTTTTTCCTGAAGGGTGAAACAGGAGAAAGATAATGACTAGACTGTAAGAGAAGATTAAAGAATTCTATTTTCAAGTGACATGAACTTTTTTAACAACTTTATTTTTAAAAACGAAGATAAGTGTACAGATTTTTAAAAGCATTTTTGCATATAACTATTTGAATATATTTTTGTCAGTAATTTATTTTTGTAAAGGTTTGATAGTATGTATTGAAATCTTACTAGTTACAATGAGCATAAAATACATGTAAAACAAACTGTAACATGGAAATAGTCAAGGTTTTCTTGGTGTGTGAAGAGTAAACATAATGAATTTCAAATACCAAGAATTGCCACAAGGCTACATTCTTAGCACTTGAATTATTAATGATTTAAGGTCTAGGTGTACCCCACTCTGAGAGGGTGCTATACCCTTATTTGTTTTTTCTATGTAGGACTGAGGCTTAAGTATTGACTTTTATTTTATTTTTTAGCTCATGGTCTATGAGTTGTTTCTTGGGTTTTCAGTGCTTTCTGGGGCTAGTATCCAATTAATAGTGACTGCATATTATATCTAGAATTTCACATGACACTTTATTTTAGTATTCAGTATTTACAAACAGCCTTTTAGTCATCATTCTCCCATTAGCCATAAAGAATTTATGACATTATGATGTAAATACCTAAACCAAAATACATTCAGGTATCTTAGTGTCTTCTAGCCATTTCTGGTTCTTTTCTCCTACTATTTTACTAATGGCCATTATTATTTTTTAATTGAAAGATTAATTTTTGTTGTTGCTGTATTTTTGTTTAGCTTTTTTTATCTTTCCATTAGAAATGTGTATTGTACATACATTAACGCAACCACTTTCTTACAATTGCTTGTAGAATCTCCTTTATCATGTTTTCCTTGAACTTAGTCAGTGTAACATTCAACTTTAACTGCATTTGCTTTCCATTAATGACTCTTCTTTTGATCAAATCTATTCCAATTTCAGGGCTAGGTCATGGACAAAACATTCTACTAGGTTTTTTGTTTTGTTTTGTTATTTTTAGTTCATTTTTTAAAATTGTTAAAGAACACACGAAAGAGTTCCCACAAATAAGTAGAATATTTTGTAGCCCTTAATATCCTGCCAACTTTCAAAAAGCAGAGTTAGTATATATTGGAGCCAAGAAGGCCAGAGAGCTAAGTATGATTTCAGCCCCCAGCAATATATCTACAGAAAGTTCACAGCCCAGAACATATTGCTTTGCTTAACCTAGACATTACAGAGTAGAAAGGTCCATCCATTTCACAGCTACAAGAAATTCAATTTAAATCAACTTTTCGGACACATATCAGGGAGCAATTAAAATCATTAACTCTTCATATGAGATGAAACAAATCCCTGTGCCATAAGATCTAAAATGCAAGCAGGGACATCACCAGAGAGGTGAGAGCAAACGAGCTCGCGGAGATGTTTTCAGGCACTTTGGTATTTTATTTATTAGATAACACAGTTTCAATTTTGTTATCACAAAATGTTAGGAAAATAAATTAAATTTATGAATGTTAGAAAGGGGATATCAAGTAGAAAGAGTTATGAATGAATAGAAACAAGATGGAATTTGTAACCATTGGGAAAAGCCTGAGAAACGTCTGTAACAAAATAATGAAATTTAGTTACTAAGACAGCATACATTAATAAATATGGTAGTAAAACTGACAGTTTAATATACCTTTATTTTCATTCAGATATAGGAAAATTTTGTACTGTTTACAATTTATTCTTGAATGAAAATGATCTTAGGTGTTCTAATGTAATAAGTGTTTTCTAAAATAAATGAAAAAAGCATCTGATTCTGTAGGTGTTTCTAGGTTTAATAAGGAACAATTCTAGAAGCAACATTTATTTTACAGGAAAACAAATCCTATCATGGAGTGTCCCTGAAGCAAATAACCTGTGAGTAATCAGCCTGTGTCATGGAGCTGTAACTTTAGAACTGAAACAGCCACAATGGAAAGAAGGGAGGAGGCACCCAAAGCTCATAAAATTACAAACAAACAAACAAACAAACAAAAAAAGCTTCTGATCTTCAGAAAGCCCACAACGTCACATGCTTCATGAGTTCATGCCCTAAGATTTTACAAACAATGAATAGTTTCTTAGTTTGCTTTCTTCTTTTTCTTTTAAAATTATTATTTATTTTTCTTTTTAATTTTCACAACTTTTGCAAAATTGATTTCATTTGCATCCTAGTCCATCCTCCAAATGTTCCACATCTATTACACCCCCCATCTCACAGAGGATGTCTCCACCCCACGCACCCTACCAGACTTCTAAACTCCCTGGGGCCTCCAGTTTCCTGAGCATCTTCTCTGACTCAGACCCAGCAACCCTCTGTTGTATATGTATTGGGGGGCCTCATATCAGCTGGTGTATGCTGACTGGTTGGTGGTTCAGAGTTTGAGTAATCTCGGGGTCCAGGTTAATTGAGATTGCTGGTCCAGCTACTCCGTCACCCTACTCTTCAGCTTATTCCAGTTTTTTCCTAAATCAGTTACAAGGGTCAGCAGCTTATGTGGATTGCTTGCATGCAAGTATCTGTATCTTACCCTTTCAGCTTCTGGCTGGGTCTTTTGGTGGGCAGTTATGACAGGTCCATTTTTGTAAGGGCTCCATAGCCTCAGTAATAGCGTCTGGCTGTTGGGCCTCCCCTTGAGCTTTATCCTGCTTTGGGCCTGTCATTGTACCATTTTTTCCCCTCAAGCATTTTTCCATTTCCTTCCCTACAATTCTTTCAGGCAGAAACCATTATGCGTCTGAGATTTGACTGTGGGATAGCAACCCATCCCTCACTTTATGACCTATCTTTCTGCTGTATGCACACTCTACAAGTTCCCTCTCCTTACTGTAGGGCATTTCATCTAGGGTCTCTCCTTTCGGTCCTGAGCCTCTCTTATCTCCAAGGTCTCTGTTACATTCTGGAGGGTCCCCCCTCCCTCTTACCTCCTAAGGTAGCTTGTTCCTATTCTTTCTGCTGGTCCTCAGGCCTTACATCCTTTCCTCCCACCCAATACCAGATCATGTTCCCCTCTCCCTCCCTTTTCCCTTTCTCTTCCACATCTCTCCCTCCTCTCTTGTGGTTGCTTTCTTCTTTCTCACAAGTGGGGCTGATACATCCTCACTTGGGCCCTTCAACTTGTTGACTATTTTGAGTTCTGTGGAATGTATCTTACATATTTTGTACTTTTTGGGGAGGGTAAGATCTACATATTAGTGAGTATATAACATGCATGTCCTTTAGGGTCTGACTTATCTCACCCAGTATGATATTTTCTAGTTCCAACCATTTTCTGCAAAACTCAGGATGTCCTCATTTTTAATGGCTGAGTAGTATTCCATTGTCTAAATAAATCACATTTTCTGTAACCATTCTTTTGTCTTTGGACATCTGGGTTGTTTCCAGCTTCTGGCTATCACAAATAAAGCAACTATGGATATACTATAATATGTGCCCCTGGGGCATGATGGGAGATCTTTTGGGTATATTCCCAAGAGTAGTATTGCTGGGTCTTTAAGTAGATCTATTTCCAATTTTCTAAGGAACTTCAAATTGATTTCTAGAGTGGTTGCAGCAGTTTAATATCCCCAATACCCGAAATAGAAGAGTGTTTCTCTTTCTTCACATACCCAACAACTTGTGTTGTCATCTGGGGTTTTGATCTTAGCCATTATGACTAGTATAAGGTGGAATCTCAGGATCATTTTGATTTGCATTTCTTTGATCACTGAGGATTTTGTATATTTCCTTAGGTGCTTCTTAGCCATTCCATCCATATTCCTCTGTTGTAATATTTGTTAAAGATAAAAGTGTCAAAGAGCTTTGTCAAAGAATTCAACATATATAACGGAAATAAGAAAGTGTCTTCAATAAATGGTTCTGGTTTTACTGACTCTCTGTATCTAGTAAAATGAAAATAGAGCACCCCATATTAGTCACCTTGCACAAAGCTCAATTTGAAATAGATCAAGGACTTGAACATAGAACCAGATACACTGAATCTAATAAATTGGAACACGAGAAACTTTCTTAAACAGAACTGCAATGGCTCATGCACTAAAATCAATAATTATTAAATTGGCCTCACGAAACTGGAAAACTTCTGTAAAGGATATAGTCAAAAAGACAAATCAGCATCTTCACAAACCCCACATCTGATAAAGAGCTAATATTCAAAATATATAAAGAACCAAAGAAGCTAACAACCAACAAATCAACAACAACAACAACAACAAAAAAAAAAAAACCCAAACAACCCAATTTTTACAAATGGTATATAGAACTAAACCAAAAATTCATAACAGTGAAATCTCCAATAGCTAAAAATTTTATTATATTAATGTACTTATTTGGCACACAGGTATACATTGATAAAATATACTTATACATATAATATAAAACTCTAACCAGCATAATTAATAAAGAACAAATTATCAGTGAACTGGCCAATAATTCTTGCAAGAATCTTCTGTGATGGGGCTGTGTTTCTTTGATAATCAGCCAGCCTTGTCTAAATAGCCCACGCCAAACTCATAAGTTCACTAAGCTAGTTTTGGTTCGAATAATTGTTTAGATTTCTTTGGTACTGTACATGTGGTAACTGTATTCCTGTCTCACAATAAAATTTGCCTAATAATCTTCCATAAAAAGTTTATGATTGACAAAACTAAATTTAAACAATATCTGACCACAAACGGAGCACTACAACGAATTATAGTTGGAAAACCCAATACAATGAGTGGAACTACATCCTAGTAAAAACAATAAAACACCTAAGTAATAAAACCAAAACAAGAAAGACAAACAGGCACAATTCAACCTACAAAAGCAATGATAGCAGGAAACAGCAACCACTATTCCTTGATATATATTAACATAAATAGACTCAACTCCCCAATTAAAAGATATTGGCTGTCAGACTGGATACATAAACAAAATGCAGCATTTTGCTGCATACAGGAAACTCATCACAGAGACAAAGACAGACACGATCTCAGAGTAAATAAATGGTTGGGAAAAAATCTTCCAAGCAAATGACCCCAAGAAGCAAGCTGGAGTGGCCATTGTAATATCAAATAAAGTAGATGCACAACCAAAAGTTATCAAAAAAGATGAGGAAGGACACTTTTTACTCATTATAGGGGAAATCTGTCAGGAGGAACTCTCAATCCTTAACATATATGCACCAAATACAAAAGCACCCATATTCATAAAAGAAAACCTACTAAAGCTCAAAAAATACATTTCACCCCACACAATAATAGTGAGAGACTTTAATGCCCCACTCTCAACAATGGACAGATCATGGAAACAGAAAATGAACAAGGACACTGTATAACTAGCAGAGACTATGAACCAACTGAAATTAATAGATATCTCCAGTACACATCATCCTAAAACAAAAGAATACACCTTCTTCTCAGCACCTCAAGATACCTTCTTGAAGAGTGACCAAATAATTAAACACCGAACAAGCCTTAATCAATAAAAGAAGATTGCAATACCCCCATGCATCATTTCAAATCACAATGGTCTAAGGCAGGTCTTTAATAACACCAAAGACAACAAAATGCCTGTATACATATGGAAACTCAAAAAATGCTCTATTAAATGATAGCAGGGTCAAAGAAAAAATAAAGAGAGAAATTAAGGATTTTCTAGAGTTCAATGAAAATGAAAACACGACATACCCAAACCTATGGGATGCAATGAAAGCAGTACTGAGAGGAAAACTCATAGCTCTGAGTGCTTTAAAAAAAAAACTATCACCCTGACAACACAGTTAAAAGTCCTAAAACAAAAGGAAACAGATACCCAAGAGGAGTAACTGCAAGAAATAAACAAACTTAGGGCAGAAATAGACCAAACAGAAACAAGAAGAACCATTAAAGAATCAACAAAACCAAGAGCTGACTCTTTGAGAAAATTAACAAGATTGATAAGCCTTTAACTAGATTAACTAGTGGGCAAGAGAGAGTATCCAAATTAAGAAAATCTGAAAGAAATGTGGAGAAATAACAACTGAAGCTGTGGAAATTCAAGAATTCATCAAATCCTACTACAAAAGCCTATACTCAACAAAGCTGGAAAATCTGGAGGAAATGGATGAATTCCTATGCAGATGTAAGATACTAAAGTTATACCAGGACCAGGTAAACCATCTAAATAATCCCATGACACTTAAAGAAGCAGTCATCAAAAGACTCCCAAACAAAAAAGCCCACATACAGATGGTTTCAGTGCTGATTTTTATCAGACATTTATTGACAACATAATACGAATACTCTCCAAACTATTCCACAAAAGAGAATCAGATGGAATACTACCTAACTCATTTTTTGAGGCTACAATAACCCTTGTTCCTAAACCACACAAAGACACTTTAAGAAAAGAAAAATTCAGACCAATCTCACTTATAAACATTGATGCAAAAATACTCAACAAAATCTTTGCAAACCAAATCCATGACCACATCAAAATGATCGTTCACTATGATCAAGTAGTCTTCATCCCTGGGATGCAGGGATGGTTTAATATAAGGAAATCCATCAATGTAATCCACCAATAAACAAACCCATAGAAGAAAACTACAAGGTCATCTCACTAGATGCTGAGAAAGCATTTGACAAAATTCGACACCCCTTCATGTTAAAAGTCTTGGAAAAAACAGGAATCCAGGCCCATACCTAAAAATAATATAAGCAATATGCAGAAAACCAACAGCCAACATCAAACTTAACCATGGGCAATTTGAAGCAACCCCACTAAAATCAGGGACTCTACAATGCTGCCCTTTCTCCCGCTCCCTATTCAACATAGTACTGGATTTCCTGGCCAGAGCAATTAGATAACAAAAAGAAATCAAATAGATACAAATAGGAAAGGAAGAAGTAAAAACATCACTATTTGCAGATGACAAAATTGTGTACTCAAGTGACCCCACAAATTCCACCAGAGAACTCCTACAGCTGATAAACAAGTTCAGCAAAGTGGCTGGATATAAAATTAACTCAAATCAGTAGCCTTCTGATATTCAAAGGAAAAACATGTGGAGAAAGAAATTAGGGAAAAGATATCCTTCACAATAGTCACAAAACTATAAAATACCTCTGTGTGACTCTAACTAAGCAAGTGAAGGACCTGTATGACAAGAACTTCAAACCGCTAAAGAAGCAAATTGAGGATGATCTTAGAAAATGGAAAGATCTCCATGCTTACGGATTGGAATGATCAACATTTTAAAAATGGCCATCTTACCAAAAGTAATCTACAGATTCAATGCAATCTCTATCAAAATTCCAAACCAATTCTTCATAGAGTTGGAAAGAGCAATGTGCAATTTCATCTGGAATAACAAAAGAGCTAGAATAGCTTAACAAAAAAAAAAAAATCTGCGGAAAACACTATCCCTGACCTCAAGCTATATTATTAATAAATTGTGCTAAAAACTGCAAGGTACTGGTACAGAAATAGGTATGTGGATCAATATACCTATTAGAATAGAAGATCCAGAAATGAGTCCTCACATATAGGTAACCTGATTTTTGATGCAGGTGCTGTAAACATTCAATGAAAAAAGGACAGCCTATTCAACAAATGTTGTTGGTCCAACTGGCACTCAGCATGCAGAGCAATGAAAATAGAGCCTTCCTCTTCTCCTTGTACAAAACTCAAGTGTAAGTGCATCAAAGATCTGCACATTAAACCAGGCACACTGAAAGTATTAGAGGAGAAAATAGTGAAAACCTTAGATCACATAGGCACCGGAGAAAATTTCCTGAACAACAATGGCTTGTGCTCTAAGTTTAAGAACTGACTAATGGGACATAATGAGATTGCAAAGTTTCTGTAAGGCTAAGGATACTGTCATGAAAACAAAACTGCAGCCAACAGAGTGGGAAAAGATCTTTACAAACCCCACATCAGATAGAGGCCTAATATCCAAGGTATACAAAGAACTCAAAGAGATAGACACTAGAGAATCAAACAACTCTATTAAAAAATGGGGTCAGAGCTAAAGAAAAAGTTCCCAACTGATGAATATCAAATGGCTGAGGAACATCTAAGGAAGTGCTGGACATCATTAGCCATAAAAGATATGCAAATCAAAACAATCCTGAGATTCCACCTCACACCAGTCAGATTGGCCAAGGTCCAAAACTCAGATGACAGTAGATGCTGGCAAGCATGTGCAGAAAGAACACTTCTCTACTGTTGGTCGGGTTGTAAACTGATACAATCCCTTTGAAATCAGTCTAGTGATTCCTCAGAAATTTGTACATTGTACTACCTGAAGATCCAGCTATTCCACTTCTGGGCATATACCCCAGGACACTCCAATATACAACAAAGACACATGCATTACAATGTTCATAGCAGTTCTATTTATAATAGCCAGAAGGTGGAAAGCACCCAGAAGTCCTTCAGTAGATGAATGGATACACATATTGTGGTAAATTTACACAATGGAGTACTACTCAAATATCAGAAACAATGACTTAATGAAATTCTTACAAAATTGGTTGCATTGAGAGAATATCCTCCTGAGTGAGATAACCCAGTCACAAAAGAGCACACATAATATGCAATTGCTGGTAATAGGATACTAACCCCAGAAATCTCTGAACACCCCAGAAACAACTCACAGACTGTGTGAGGTTCAAGAAAAGAAAGAAAGAAAGAAAGAAAGAAAGAAAGAAAGAAAGAAAGAAAGAAAGAAACCATTATACTCAATCCTTACACACCAATAAAACTCTGACTAATTCTGGGTTACATCCTGTTTTACATGTACTTTATGCTCATGGTAACTAGTAAGACCTTAATGCACACTATCAAACCTTTGGAAAAAAATGCCTAGCACTGACAAAACTGTCATATACTTTTATACAAAAATGCTTAATTTTTTTTTCATTTTCCTTTTATTTTTTTAAATAAAATTCTTCAAAAAACATGCTTAATTTGGATCAATAAATTTTAGCATTATTAAAAAAAGTTTATTATTTGAACAACTTAAAATGAAAACATAAAACTAAGGTTCAGTGAATTTCTAATGAATGAATGTAAATATTTGAAAGTCAAAGTATTAGGAAACATGCTGCAATGTTGTACAGCATGTGGCATGAGAAACAACCTTTGTTTTGGCACATAATTAGTCCTAGGTGAGCACTTTTAACTGTTGCTCTCCTAAATGGACATAGCATTAAAATGACTTCAAATAATTTATATATATATATATATCCATAGGTTACTGTTAAACCTCACCTAAGATGATTCTTTCTGAAATAGTGATACCTAATATAGTGATGAACACAAGTTAGGATGCCCAGAATTAGAAAGAATGAAATGCACTAAACCCTAAACTGCACATCTTTTTTTACTAAAGGCTCAAGGTTCACTGTAGCTGATGGAAAAAATATTGTCAGAATATAGGTTATGAATAACTATGATAGACAAAGCTTTTTGGACATAACCATAACCATAAACTTGAAATCAAAGTGGTTGTTATAGCATTTGAAAGATTCTTTTTTGATATTTTATTTATTTCCATTTTAGATCTTATCTCCTTTTCCTGTTACTTTCTGGAAACTTCCTGTCCCATTTCCCCTTTCCCTGCTTCTATTACAGTGCTCCCTTACCCACTGAATCACTTCTGCCTTCTCACCCTGACATTCCCCCTCACTGGAACCAAAGCCTTCACATGACTCACACCCCTCCCACTGATGTCAAACAAGGCCATTCTCTGCTACATGTGGGGCTAGATACATGGGTTGCTCCATGTATACTCTTTGATTGGTGGTTTAGTTATAACCAGACAAAATTCCTAGTTTGGGGAGAGTAGGTAAACATCAAAACCCAATCCTAATATTGGAGATAGTTACAGCTGGTAGCTTCTGAAAGGCAGAGAGTCAGTTTCTTTCAGGAAACTGGCTTCTTGGTCAGTTGAGCACACTTCACTGTTAGAATTTTAGCTAAGACCACATTGGTAGCATGGATTGAACTAGACATGTATAAGAATGTATAGAAAGAGAAAGAAAAGAGAAAAAGTCACAGGTAGAGAATGGGACTAAAAATAGTAGATGAGGAAGGAATGCATATGATCAGAATACAGTGCAGAAAATTTTGAATAAAGAAAAGGGAAACAACAGAAAAAAAAAAACTCATTATCAAGGAAAGTGGAAAAATTTTAAAATTCATCTATAATTAATATACAAAATATACATTATATCTCAACATAATCAAAATGTTAATGTAAATGTTTTATCATTTTTATTGGATATTCTCTGTATTTTCATTATGAATGTTATCCCATTTCCCTGTCTTCCATCCCCATTCCTCCCATATCTGCCTACAATGAAGATGTTCCCTCTCCCAACCACCTACTCTCAAGTCAGCACCTTGACATTCCTCTACACTTGAAAATTTAGCCTTCACTGAACCAAAGGTCTCTTCTCCCATCAATGACAGACAATGCCAATCTCACAAAAATATGCAACTGCAGCCATGGGTCTCTCCATGTGTACTCATTAGTTGGTGTTTTATTTTCTGGGAGCTGTGGTGCTTTGGTTGGTTGATATTGCTTTTCTTCCCGAGGGATTGTAGACCCTTTCAGTTACTTCAATCCTTTCTCTAGCACCTTCATTGGGGTCCCCGTACTCAGTCTGATAGTTAGCTGAAAGCACCCTCAGCTGTATCACCGTGGCTCTCACAGAGCCTGTGAGGAGGCATCCATATCAGGTTCCTACCAGTAAGCACTTCTTGGTATCAAAAATAGTGATTAGGTTTGGTGGCTGCATATTGGTGAGGTAGTCTGTGGATGATCTTTTCTTCTGTCCCTGCTCCACACTTTGTCCCTGTATTTCTTCCTGTGAGTATTTTGTTCTCTGTTTGGGAGAACACCACATTTTGTTCTTCCTTCCTTTTGTGCTTCATAAGGTCTGTGAGTAGTTCATTAGATATTCTGAGCTTGTGGGTTTGTATGCACATATCAATGAGTACAATGAGTAAGTGTGTTCTTACTCGGGATGATAGTTTCTAGTTCCATCCATTAGTCTACAAACTTCATGAAGTCATTATTTCTAAAAATAAGTAGTACTCCAGAGTGTAAATGTAACACACTTTCTATATTCATTCATCTGTTTATGGATATCCTGGTTCTTTCAAGATTTTTGCTATTACAAATAAGGCTGCTATAATCATGGTGGAGCATGTGTCCTTGGTATGTGTTGGAGCATATTTGGGGTATGTGACCAGGGGTGAAATAGCTGGGTTTTCAGATAGTACTATGTCCAATTTTTCTTAGGAACTGCCAGACTGATTTCCAGAGTGGTTGTACCAGATTACAACCCCACCAACAGTTAAGGAGTGAACCTCTTTCATCATATCCTCTCCAGTATCTGTTGTCATCTGACATTTTTATCTTAGCCATTCTAACTGGTGTGAGGTGGAATCTCAGGGTTGTTTTGATTTTCATTTCCTTTATTATTAGTGATGTTGAGCATTTCTTTAGGTGCTTCTCAGCCATTCCTTGTTCCTCAGCTGAGGATTCTTGTTTAGATCTGTACCCCATATTTTAAAAGAATTATTTGATTATCTATAGTCTAGCTTTCTGAGTTTCTTGTATATATGGGATACTAGCCCTCTATCAGAGGTAGAACTAGTAAAGATAATTTCCCAATCTGTAGGCTGCCATTTTGTCTTCTTATCTGTGCCCTTGGCTGTACAAAAGCTTTGCAATTTCATGAAGTACCATTTGTTGATTCTTGATTTTAGAGCATAAGTTACTGGTATTCTGTTCAGGAAATTTTACCCTGTGCCTATGTGTTCTAAGCTCTTCCCCACTATCTCTTCTAATAGTTTCAGTATACCTGGTTTAATGTGGAGATCTTTAATCCACTTGGACCTGGGCATTTTACAATGAAGAACACATATTTTGTGCACCCACTGATAAGTGGATACTAGCCCCAGAAAGTGCTGAATACTCAATACCCAAGAAAGAATTCACAGACATTATGAAACTCAAAAAGAAGAAAGGCCATAAAGGGTAGTCCTCAGTCCTTCTTAGGAAAGAGAACAAATCTTACATGGGAGGAAATGCAAGGTCAAATGGAACAGGGATTGAAGAAAAGATCATTCAGAAGCTGCCTCACCTGGGGATCCTCCTCACATGCAATCACCTAATCCAAGCACTGTAGCTGATCCTAAAAAGTACTTATTGGCAGAAATCAGACAGAGATACCCCCTCAGGGAAAATGCTAGAGTAATGTAGATACAGCTTAGCATGCTTGCAGCTAATCATTGGTCTGAACTCGGGGATCCCAATGAGGTTGTTTTAAAAAAGAACCTAAGGAGCTGAAAGGGGTTGTAACCTCATGGAAAGATAAAAATATTATCAACCAACCAAACCCTCCAAAACTCCCATGAAATAAAACATCAACCTTTGTGCACACATTGAGAGACCAATTGATCTAGTTGCATAAGTAGATGAAATAGCAGTGTCTGGCATCTGTGTGAGAAGAGAGTTTTGTTCTAGAAAGGGTATAATTTTACAGTGCAGTGGAATGCCAAGGCAATGGGGTGGAGAGAGGGATAAGAAGGGAGTGCACCTTTGTGAAGTTAAATGAAGAGGGAAGGGGAGAGGAGTGGGACAGGGTAAAGAAATTACATCTCAAATGTAAATACAGAGTATCTAATAAAATAAAATTTCTGTGACAAATGAGTTTCTGATTAAAATATTAATTCAAATTTAAAGTGTAACAATAAAATCCCTATATGTTCTAGTATGAAAAAATATGTATTAATGATACTTTAAAAATTCAACTATAGTTTTGGAGCTGAACATTATGTATCTCAGTGCTGGAGAGGTGACTTACAGTTAAGAATGAACGTGATTTACAGAAGACTTTAGCTTAGTGTAGTTCCAGAAAATCTAATACCTCCTTCATGTCTTCACAAACAAGAACACTCCTGTTGACTTGCCTATCCAGAGACAAGAAGGTGTCAAGATATATGATCCCACTATATACCTCAAGATTGTTACTGAAAAACAAAAAACAAAACAAAACAAAAATTTTTTTCTAGTTATGTTTTGGCTCAGTCTTAACACAAACCTTGAATCGGTCTAGGTACAATACAGGCACTCCCTTACTAAACACATTTAATCATAAACAGTGAAGTTAAAGTTAATTTGTAGAAGGAAGTAGCCATGTTTGAAAGTGATGATTGATTCAGGGGCAGGCAAAGTGCCAAATCAGAGAAAGATTTGAGAGAATAGGAAATGTCCAACTTTCACATGATCAGAGAGGAAAGGGAAGCTATTTTAGAGAACAGTGCTGTAAAGGAGGAAGCAGTTTATACTGCAATAGTGTTACAGAGCCGAGAGAAGAGAGATAAATGGCTAGTTATAGGTGAAGGCAGAATGAGTCAGAGATTGTGAAGGAGCCAGAATATTAGAACTGATTGCCTCAACTAGATATAAACTGTTCCTTGCACTGAAGATCAAACTGGTGACAACAAATAATTTTGGCTCTCTCTTCCCACATTCCCATCCAGACCCTAGTTTCTACTTCTCACCATTTCATCTTTCACTCCAGTCTCCTTTTGTAACACCTATAAAAGGTTTAGAAACTAGCACCCATATTCAAGAAAAATAAACAGTATTTTCTTTGTAGGTCTGATTTTTCTCACTTTATATGATTATTTTTCTAGCTCCGTTTATCTGCAAATTTTACAATTTCATTATTAACAGCTGAATAATGGTCCATTGTGTAATGTAGCATGTTTATATTTTCTATTTATCTATTGATGGCTCTTTTGGCAGAAATACTGAAGAATAGCCAGCCAATTTTTTTAGTAGCTTCCATATGATTTCCACAATATGATTTCCTATGTAGCTTCCCATAATTTCCATAGAAGCTGTACAAATTTATACTACTACACTCTTAGTAAATGTTCCCCTTTTCTTACATTCTCCCTAACATCATATGTCACTTGTTTTATTGATCTTGGCCATTCTTGAAAGTTTTGAACTACCCAGGGTAGAACACTCTATTGGTTGGTCTCTTGGTACTGATGATTATGTACTTATGCTGAAGGTAATGCCTACACAGTTCATTGAACTCAGGGAAGTTGATCTTGTCCCTAACTAGATTCTTCACCCCTACTGACTGATGTCATATTGGAAGGTATTCTGCATGCTACAAAAGAAGAAAGATATTTATCAATCCAGCTACAAAGCATGTTATTTACAAACATGGCCTACTTACCATACAAATTGGTACAATAGTTTCATAAACCTTATGGGGGGAACCAACCTTTCTCTGGTTGTAAAAAGCCCACTTCCTGTAATGGAACATACACTTTGGGCTGTTTGCAAACATGAGACTAGATTGACCTAGACATAAACCCAATATTATTGTTCTACTAAACAACAACAGCAATTAAATGACTCTTTATAAATTCTTCTATACCCATAGATCATCAGAGAAGTTTTCTCCTATAGTAAATGGTAACTAATAGAGAAACCCCAAATTTGCAACTATGAAGAGAGATTATAGAACATTCAGTCCCAAATGGGGTATTGTTAGTAACACCCTTCACTTAGAGCTCAGGTTGCTATGTGAAAAAGAACAGAGAAAGTTGTAAGTGTCACAGAGCATGTATGTCTTTTATGCTAACTACAGTAGCTACCTATGTGTAAAAACAAATATTAGTTTTTTCAAGAGAGTCTCAATGGTTACATAAACAGCGCCTATGGGCAGGTACAGGCACAGGTATAGATAGTATTTTTATAGACATTTTGTCTCAAAATGATTTGTCTGTTTTTGTATGTTTGTTTATTTTGTTTTTGGTTTTTGTTTTATTTTGTTTTGTCTTACTGATCATTTGTTATTACATTATGGTTTTTGGTTTTGTGTTTCTTTGGAGTTTTGTGTTTATTTTTGTGTGAGTGTGTTTTCCACCCAATTTTAAAATTCCTTTTTGTTTATATGAAGACCAAAATCTTCCAGAACTAGGGATAAGTTATCATACTGAGGCAGTAAACCTCAGACACAGTTACTTCAGGAAAATAAAAGGTACTTTTACACAAATGTATAGACATATAATTATATATATATATATATATATATATATATATATATATATATATAATTCTTCAGAAAATGAGACTGTCTTAAATTAATCTTCAGGGATGCTAATTGTTAATATTCAAGTATATTTAGTCCTATCCTTTGGTCTTTGACTTGTATATCAGATTATTAATTGACAGTTCCTTTTGAACAGAAAAAAATTAAGCTCAGAATGTTAATGCCTGGCGTTGGTGCAGGTGACAATAACCTGAATCCAACTGAACAATTGAAGGTAACCTGAACATCTTTATGTATTCCTCTAAATTATTGCGGAAGCGTCGGTGTAAACTTTCAGTTATGCAGCTTATTATGATGTGAAAAATTGCAAGTATTGTGTGATGTGTAGCGAACAGACTTTAGAAAAGTCAATATAACTACTCATTGACTAATATTAAGGAACATTATGGAGGAGGAACCGAGAGATTGTTAATCAGAGAAACTGGGACTCACTTTGAGCCAGTGTCTCCTTGGAAAGTCAGAGTCTGCACCCTTCAACTCTTTCTAATATTACTATTTGAACATGAGCTGGACAAGGAACAAAATACATATGATAAAGGAGAGATGGAAAAGTCAATCTTACACATAACATATTGCAAAAAGACAGGAGAGAGAGAGAGAGAGAGAGAGAGAGAGAGAGAGAGAGAGAGAGACACTATAAGGGATGAACACACTAAGTGGCTATTCAATACACAATGCTTAGTCATGAGGACATACATATCAGTGACATTACTCTGACTGAGCCAGAATTTAGAAATATCTATGTATATGCATATATTATGGAACAATAATTTAGAAGTCATGAATATAAAGGAAAGTTAAGAGTATAAGGAGGGGTTTATAAGTAGAAAATAAAGGATATAATCTATATAATCATATTATAATCTCACAAATAAAGTAAAATGAAACCAATGTCTTCATACACAGAACTGGAAAATTGAGTATCCTCATACAGAAAAATAAGAGCAATGAAACCAATATCCTTATGATACCAAGAAGAATATTATTGTGATTGAGATTATGATAACCCAAAGAGAGAGATTACCCAAAATATTTATTGCTGAGTAAGCTTTTTGGATATATATATATATATATATATATATATATATATATATGTGTGTGTGTGTGTGTGTGTGTGTGTGTGTGTGTGTGTGTGTGTGTGTCTGTGTATGTGTGTGTAAGAAAAAGCATTAAAATAACTTTATAATATGGAGATAAAATTTGTAATACAGAAGAAATAATTTAAACACATTATGTACTTGAAAAGAAATCAAAATATATAAATGTACACAAAAGTAAATAATATAATGATATATCCTTTGTGCTATTTTTTAAATGCAGTTTTGCTGAAAACTCACTTTCTTGAATACTGTTAGACCTCTAAATCCATATGTGAATGTAAGCAAAAACTCCAGAGAAACTCATATAATAAACCTAACATCGATGTTCATCATGGAACATCAATAAATCACAATACACCAAAATAATGACTTACAAGTTGTTTGACAAGTAGAAATTAGAAAAATATACTGAAATAAAATCAAGTACACATTAAAGACAATTTGATCGAGCATCTAAAACTTACAAAAACATTAGAATATTTAATAATGTTGAAAAATCTGACCAGCTATATCAAATAGATGTAATGTTTTATCTAAAAATTACTATTTTTTTTTCTTTTTTTTGAACAACTTTATTTTAAAAAACAAAGATAAATGAACAAATTTTAAGCATTTTTGTATAAAAGTATACTAATACATTTTTGTCAATGCTTGGCTTTTTTTTTTAAGGTTTGATAGTTTGCATTAAGGTCTTTCTAGTTACAATGAGCATAACGTACATGTAAAACAGTATGTAACCCAGACTTAGTCAAAGTTTTCTTGGTGTGTAAGGATTGAGCATAATGGTTTTTTTCTTTTCTTTTTTTCTTTTTTCTTTTTTTTTGTTTTTGTTTGTTTGTTTGTTTTTTTGTTTGTTTGTTTTCTTGAACCTCACACAGTCTGTGAGTTGTTTCTGGGGTGTTCAGAGTTTTCTGTGGTTAGTATCCCATTATCAGTGACTGCATATTATGTCTGTTTTTTTGTGACTGGGTTATCTCACTCAGGATGATATTCTCTAGATACATTCATTTTCTTATGAAGAAAATATTCTAAGGAGAATTTATCTATGCCTCTGAATTTAACATAGTTTCAGAGATGAACTTAGAATATCTGTGTAATATGAATATACATAGGCAGCCTAACCTGAGTTAAACAAAATGGAAGCAGTAATTAGACCTCTGGCAAGACAATGATGCTTATTCCGAGTTCCATTTGTGAAGTTGACATTTTCCTTACTGAGTATGTCCTCTTCACTGAAGTCTGCTGAGTACACATAAATCACCATATTTGGCACATTGTCAAAATTAAAAGCAATTATCTTTTCCATTTACTTATATGTAGTAGTCTTACAGATTAAGAATAAGAATTATCGTCATTCTTTGCATACATATTTTAGCTAAGCCTGACAAGGATCAAGCTATAGAATTATTACACACTCTAAAATTTTCAGATGTAGAGTTGTTCTTGAATGATTTCTGTGAGAATGCACTATTTTATTTTATATGTTAACTTCAAAACACATTTCTAAATATTCAATAAAAATATTAGATATATCATCCTATGAATCATTTCAGGAAGGACCAATTCTGATCCCACTAAATTTATTCATATAACCCTATATCTCCTACATCATAGCTTTGAGAGTTTCTTAGTAAACAGTCAGCAAACTTATGCTTCAAAGTACCTCATGTCCTTTGAAACCCCTGTAAATTCCACTGTGTTTTGCATTAGTTGTTAAGATGTAAATGATTGGTTTCTAATTGCATTCATCTTTTTCCTGTACCTTTGCTGCATTTGTAGTTCTGAAAGATTTTTTTTCTTTTCTTTTGCTTTTTGTTTTAGAGTCCTATGGCTTTGTTGGTTTCTATGGCAACATTGGCTCTGTAATTACAATGTTATGATTTTCTTTCTCATAAATATTTCTGATGTGTTTTTTTCTACACTTTATTATTGTATGTTGTCTCTACTGAAAATCTAGTAGTGATTTAAATAAGAGTAGTATGAGACAATTTTGCTATATGTATCATCTAAAATGTATAGCTGTATAGCATTTATTTTTCACCATTGAATGAAAATGACAGATATATGTTTTTCTTAGCTAGTGTGCTATCCTTTGGTTCCTATGTAACTGAAAGATATATTCATTCACAATACATAAATGAATGATACATCTAAATCAGTCAAAGAGGCTATAGAATACTTTTTGCACTTTCTCCTTCATAGTAGAATGAATGCTTTGCTAATTTTAAGTATCCCGAGAATCCATCTTTGGTAAATGATAGGTATTTTTATATATGACCAACTTTGTATATAATGAGAATTCCCTTTTTCAAGATTTTCATGGTTTAAATGCTTTCGGTGGGAAGGCTTTGTCTTATAATTTATTTGGTTTGTTCAATAAATTTTGTATTTTGTATTCAAATGTAAACTGTCTTATCTGAAATAAATTAATATATAAAGATTTATCCACTATTTTTTCATTTCACATTGTCTCTTGCATTTCTACTTATCCACTCCCCTTTCCTCTTGTCAATTTTGAAATCAGTTATTTACTTCTTTCGATGTTATTTTTATTCATGAGTATTTGAGATCATCTTACAAATAATTTGTATGTAAAAATCCACAAAAATATGGAGATTAATATTAGAGGATACACCAAAGAATAGTTTTTCAACACATTTTACTTTTTATTTACTAACAGTTGTGTTCATAACAAGATTGCCAAATGCTATCAGCATGTTTTAAATAGAGTGAGAAAATACATGTACAATTTTGGAGAAGTGGAAAACAGTCATAAAGATATCCATTGGCCAAATTTAAAATTTTCTTCGGATTTGTGGGCTACCATCAGCCTGCTGCAGCTGGGGGCTATCAGAAAGTACTCAGGTTTTAATTTTGTTCTTATAGTACCTCGTCATGGCTTAGGAAGTTCTGTCATTACTTCTTCAGTGAAAATTAAAGATGTGCCACATGGATCATTAACCGGGAAGCACATACCAGCTGATATGAGTCCTCCAACACATGTATAGCATAGGGCTGGTGGGTCTGAGTTCAGTCAGAGAAGAGTAACCTAACCCTCAAGAGACTGGAGGATCTAGGGAGTTTAGAGGTCTGGCAGGGTGAGTAGGGTGGGAACATCCTCATGCAGACAGGGGGAATGGAGAGGATATATGAGATATGGAGCAATTCGAGGGTGGACCTGGAAGGAATAAACCATGGAGTGTAAAAAAAAGATAATAATGATAATAATAATAACAATAATAATAACACTCTTCTACTTTATGTGTGTATTAAAACTGCATTGATTATTTTTAAGTTAATCTGCAGATATTAAATAATCAAAATCAAAATAACTTAATTGTATTTTAGCATCTTTTGTAAATATTGTACCTGAGTTCTATAACCATGTGATTAAATACAAGAAAGAGAGGAAAATACAAGAATAAGCTGGAGAAGTCTAATAATAAAATGGCTGAAAGAGGTAAAACAGTATTATTTCAGGAAAAGTTTAAAGGTTTTAGAGATAGGGTTGAGATATCAAATATTTACATTATGATTCATATATATTTCTCTTTCTCTTTCTTTCTCCCCCCACTCTCTCTCTCTCTTTCTCTCTCTGTATTTGTGTGTGTTCTTTCACTGGTGTATCTCAATATTTAATTTGAAAATTCACCTTTTAAGTATGTGATTCATCTCTTATTCTTTCCACATAACTACTTTGGATTTCCACAAAGAATGTGTCCAAATACAATATAAATATATTGACATATATTGTGAATTAATATTCTCTGTATATCTTTGACACAAGGACAATTTAATATTCATACACTAGCAAAACATGTAAACTTTTCTCACATATATTCAGACTTTCCCTTGTTTATTTATTTGAGACATAAAAGAGAAATGGTTTAACATATATTCCAAATGCTGACTCTCATTGAAATATTACTACATCGTTTCTTATTTATTCATTTACCGATGTATTTATTTATTTATTTACGTTTAATTGGATAGTTTTTTTTACTTACATTTCAAATGTTATCTTCTTTACTCTTTTCCCCTCCAGATTCCCTATCCCATCCTCCATCTTGCTGCCTCTATGGGAGTGCTCTCCCATGCACACACCCACTCCCTCCCATCCCTCTGTCCTGGAATTCCCATACACTGAGCAGTAAGCCTTGGCAGGACCAAAGGCCTCTTCTCCCATTAATGCCTGATAAGGCCATCTTTAGCTACATATGGGGCTGGAGCCATGAGTCCCTTCATGCATACTGTTTGGTTTGGTGGTTTATTCCCTGGGAGCTTTTGTGGGAGAAGGGAGGTATAGTTAATTAATATTTTTGTTCTTCCTATAGGGTTTAAAAATCCTTCAGCTCCTTTATTCCTTTTTTTAACTCCTCCACTGGAGAGTCTATTCTCAGTCCAATGGCTGGTTGAGAGCAACTGCCTGTGTATTTTTCAGGCTCTGGCAGAACCTCTTAGGAGACAGCTATATTGTCTGGGTTTTGTGACTGTATATGGGATGGATCCCCAGATGGGACAGTCTCTAAATGACCTTTCCTTGAGTCTCTGCTCTAAACTTTGTATTCATATTTCTTTCTGTGAGTACTTTGTTACCTTTTCTAAGAGTGACTGAAGCCCTCTCACTTTGGTCTTTTCTTCTTGATATTCACAAGGCCCTTGCATTTTAAGTTTGGTATTCCAAACTTTTGAGTTAATATCTACTTTTCAGTGAGTACATACCATGTGTGTTCTTCTGTGATTGGGTTAACACACTCATGATGGCATAATTTCCTGAAAAAAATTAAAAGGGTTTCACAATAACAAACAGGCTATGCTTTACTCTTAGTAAATGTTTTCCTTTCATTTATAGAATTTGAAATGATTGTTCTACCTTCAGCTGAGTAATTTGGAATATAGTTATCTGCTGTAGTTAATTGGGCATTGGAACTAAAACAGATTTACTTAGAATGTTTTATCTGATAATCATTGGGAATATAATCTGGGTTTCATCCCAAGGTCCCAAGGTCAAATGGGTCTGTACCCAAAATTCTTTTAATAACCATTAATACAATGTCTTTCAGTGATGTGATTGAAAGTTGACAGAATATGTTGAAAAACCAGTTGAAATATGACTCAAATGCATTTACAGAGTCCATTCAAAAAACAAAGCTTATCAGAACTTTCAAATTCTGAGTTACCACTGACAAAGTTATGTAGGTTGATAAATTTCAGGCTCTGTAGTAACAAGATTGATTTCTAAGATTTATGCTCCTTGGGATTATTTTTTATGGGAAATTCAAATCAAAACAAACCTGAGATTCCACCTCACACCAGTCAAAATGGCTATATCAAAAACTCAAATGACAGCAAATACTGGCGAGGATGTGGAGAAAGAAGAATGCTCCTCTACTGTTGGAGGGGTTATAAGCTGGTACAACCACTCTGGAAATCAGTCTGGCCCTTCCTCAGAAAACTGCATCTTGCTGAAGGAATGTTGTTACTGTGTAGATGAGCTTTGAAGTCCTATATTCAAGCAGTGCCCAGCGAACAGTTTGTCCTGGCTGGTTCAGCATCATGATGGAGAACTCTTGCCTCCTTTGGTAACATGTATGCCTTAAACCTCTCATGCTTCCCAATGTGAAAGTAATAGACGGAATCTCTAAAATTTTACGCCAGCCCCAATTAAATATGGAGTTGTTTTATTCATGGTGATTCTTCAGAGCAATAAAATCCTAGCCAAGTTTGAAGTTGCTATCAAGAACTAGAGTATTGCTTTGATAGGCTGAACCATGCTTTTGTTTGAAAAAAAAAAAGTACATATTGGTACTTTGGATTTGGAAGGAAGTAGAATGCTTTAAGTGGGGCTCAATTGTGTGTCCTAGTAGAAAAAAATGGAAGAAACTGGTGCTCATGGTTGACAAGTGGGCGCCTGGCTCAGGAGGTTTCAGAGAAGAATTTTAGTATGCAGCCTAGAGATCATTCTTGTGATATTTTGGTGAAGAACGTGACTGCTTTTTGCCCTTGTCCAAAATGTCTTTCTGAGGCTAAGATGAAGTGATTCAGATTAATTGGATTAACAAAGAGGTGTCTTAAAACAACAAGTTTAGAACTATTTTCAATGATTCACTCTTATGAAGAATGTCTTGATCAAGCATAGCTAGCTTAGAAAGGAATAATACAAAATATATAGTTAAAGGAGCAACAGTCTCTATCTATTTGCATAGGAATTTCATGAACTCATTGTTTTTAATAGCTGAGTACTGCTCCATTATGTACATTTGTTACAATTTCTGAATCCATTCCTCTGTTGCTCTACATCTGGGTTCTTTCCAGCTTCTGACTAATATGAATAAGGCTATTATGAACATTGTTGAGCATGTGTCCTTGTTAGATATTGGAGCTATTTCTGGGTATATGCCCAGGAGTGGTATAGCTGGGTCCTCAGGTAGCACTATATCCAATTTTCTGAGGAACCACCAGACTGATTCCCAGAGTGATTGTACCAGATTACAATCCCATCAAAAGTGGAAGAGTGTTCCTCTTTCTCCACATGCTCACCAGCATTTGTTCTCACCTAAATTTTTGATCTTAGCCATTCTGACTAGTGTGAGATGGAATCTTAGGGTTGCTTTGATTTGTATTGATTTGCACGAAACTATCATCCTGAGTGAGGTAGCCCAGTCACAAAAGAAAACTCATGATATATATACACTTATATGTGGATACCAGCCCTCCCCCAACAAAAAATTTTTCTCAAAATATCCAAGAAACCATCCACAGTAATTATGAAAATCATAAAGAAGGAAGACAAGAATGTGGATGCCTCAGTCCTTTTTAGAAGGGAGAATAAAACAGGGGAGGGAATACAAGGTCAAATAGAGGAGCAGGGATTCAAGAAGAGATCTAAAGAAATTGTTTCACCTGGAGAACCAATGCATGTGCAGCCACCAAACCAAAGCATTATTGTTGATGCCAAGATGTGTTTACTGGCAGGAACAAGACATGGTAGGAGCCAGACCAGAGTCTTCTCATAGACTCACCCAGGGTCATAAGATGAGGATGCTTGCAGCTAAACATCAGACTGAAGCTGAGGAATCCAAGGAAAGAGCTAGAGAAAGGACTGAAAGATTTGCACACTCATGGGAAGAACAACATTAGCATCAGCCAAAGCACTGAGGTAGAGAGGGTGATTGGGAAAGGGAGTGCCTTCATGGAATCAAGTTGAGGAGGAAGGGGAGGGAGTAGGGATAAGGGTATAACAATTGAAATGTAAATAAAGATAATATGTAATTTTTTTTAAAGAAAGGAGCAACAGGGAATGCAGTGGTGCTAAATCCTATGTTCAAGAATATTAAATGGAAGTAAGGGAGTGATGATCTTGGAGAAAGATCCTACCCAAATAAGCTTGTTGTTTATTAATTTACAGTAGAACAAGAAAATGCAATATCATGTTAGGCATTATTATGACCTGGTTATTACTTTCATTTGGACATAAGGAGATAAGATTAGGTGTTAAGTTTACAAGTGATGAATTGTAAAGGCTATTCTCAGTTGTCAAACTGACTATACATGAAATGTACTGTAACCCAGAGCTTTATAAACAGTTTTGAAAAGTTAGAAGCAGTTTTAGGTCCAGAGATTTTAGTACACAACTTTAATCTTAGCATTCAGAAGGTAGAGATATATACTTCTCTGAGGTCAAGGTCAATTTACAGAGCAAGTTCTAGGGCAGTTTCATGGCTATGTGGGGAAGGAAGTAAAAGTGCATGGGGTCTATGTTCCAGCCCCCTCAATTAGCAGATTTAGGCAGATTAGGACACATGACTAAGTAACAGAAAGGGGTTATTTATGCTGGTTTGCTGGAGCTAAGAAATTTGTAGTGTTGAAGAGGAGACCAGCATTACAGAGGTGAAATCTGGGAAGTGATTTCTGAGAGTTTTAGGAAGATGAGTTCCAAAGGTAAGTTAGGTTTGTACTTCTTGCTGCACTTGGACTTGATTATGTATAAAAATCACCAACGTGGTACTGGTTTTGAAGGTATAAAGAGGTCATGGAGAGGAACTGAAGATTGGCACTATGAGAGGCCAAGAAGTCAATTCACCTGCTATAGGTGGGGTCTCAGTTGCAATTAGTCATCCAGGATTAAAGGTATGATGCACAAATGTTGAAGCTTGGCACCATGAGAACATATCAGAGGCTGTTGGGAGAGCCTTGTTATCACAGAAAACCTCAGCATACTTGAGATTCCAGTACTATGGGATGACCACCAACATCAACAATTGAGTGGGATCATTTAGGACCGAGTGTCCTATAAAAAATAAAGCTAGTGAAATGACCCAAGTCCTTGGGAGGAGCCCAATAATTCATGTGTAGATATAGACATTGGGGGGGAGGGAAGCTGTAAATTTGAATGTGCCTTGTTTACTTAAGTTGTTACAGATGACAAAGCCATGGGATATCTGCTGGGGAATGCTGCTAACAGAGAATGGAACCAACCCTAGAAAACTAAGTTTGTTTGGTCAAAAAGATAAAAGGAGTTGGAGATCTGAAGAGTGCTTTCTCATCAAACATGGAAAAACAGAGTTTGAATTTTTGCCCAGATGGTCTTTGGTCTTGCTTTGGTCCAGTATTTCCTTACCAGGATATTTTGAAATGGTAATGCACATCCTGTGATGTTAGAGGTATGCACTCTGCCTTTTGATTTTATCAGGAACTATCACTAAGTAATTGCATGAATCTCAGAAGAAACATTTAATTTTGGACTTTTAGTATTTTTGAGATTGCAATAAATCATGAGAGGTTAGAATAAATATATTTGGCATTTTGCTATTGTTGTATATGTCCCCCATAGATTCATGTGGTTGAGAAAGCCTATGGAGACTAGGGTGCAAAATGTGGTGGTGTGACTATGCTTGACCCATGGGAAGTGGCACTATTTTAACAAGAGTTGTGGCCTTGTTAACATACATGTGGCTTTGTTGGAGGAAGTGCATCACTGTTAAAAATTGGCTTTGAAGTTTTAAGCTAATCCCCCACCCAGTGCAGAGAGAGTCTCCTTATGGTTACCTCTGGATCAAGATGTAGAACTCTTGGCCCCTTCTGCACTATGTTTGCCTGTATGGTGCCATGTTTCCCAATTGAAATTGTAAGCCAGCCCAAATTCTCTGGTGACATTTATGAGTGGTTTTTGCCATGGTATTTCTCCACAGAAATATAAATGGAAACTTTAATTAAGAAAAACACCTACCTTAAAGCTAGATCATATAGGTTAAAAAAAATCTTCTGGTAGTAGTCTATATAAAGTCAAAGTAAAAGGAAAGTTTTGGAAAGTTTTGGAAAGTTTTGTTTCTGCCTTCTTGCTCTCACTCATTTTTTTTTTTAAACGATTTTATTTTTCAAAACAAAGATAGATGTAAAGATTTGAAACATTTTTTGCTTAAAATTATACATTTTTGTCAGTACTGTTTTTTCAGACATTAAAATAAATTTTACATAAAACCATGTGAATATGTTTTTTAGTCGGTACTTGATTTTTTTCAAGGCTTGACAGTATGCATTGAAAACGTACTAATTGCAATAAGCGTAAAGTACATGCAAAACAAAACGCAACATGGAAATAGTCAAAGTCTTCTTGTTTTGTGAATATATGTATAGTTTTTGTTTTCTTTATTTCTTGGACTTCATACAGTCTGTGAGTTGTTTCTGGGGGAGTGCAAGCCTCTGGGGTTAGCATCCCACTATCAGTGACTGCATATTATGTCTGTTCTTTTGTGACTGGGTTATCTCACTCAGGATGATCTTCTCTAGATGCAGCCATTTTCTTAAGAATTTGGTTAAGTCATTGTTTCTGGTGGCTGAGTAGTATTCCATTGTGTATATGTACCACAATTTTTGTATCCATTCGTCTTCTGAAGGACATCTGGGTTCCTTCCAGCTTCTGGCTATTATAAATAGAGCCGCTATGAACATTGTGGTGCATATATCTTTGTTGTGTATTAAAGTGTCTCTGGGGTATATGCCCAGAAGTGGAAGAGCTGGGTCTTCAGGTAGTACTATATCCAATTTTCTGAGGTATCACCAGACAGATTTCCAGAGTGGTTGTATTAGGTTGCAACCCCACCAACAGTGGAGAAGTGTTCCTATTTCTCCGCAGCCTCGCCAGCATCTGCTGTCATCTGAGTTTTGGATCTTGGCCAATCTGACTGGAGTGAGGTGAAATCTTAGGGTTGTTTTGATTTGCATTTCCCTGATGGCTAAGGATGTCAAGCACTTCCTCAGATGTTTTTCGGCCATTCGGAGTTCCTCAACTGAAAAAGATTTGTTTAGCTCTGTACCCCATTTTTTAATAGGGTTATTTGATTCTCTGGTGTCGAGCTTTTTGAGTTCCTTGTACACCTTAGATATTAGGCCTCTATCTGATGTGGTGTTGGTAAAGATCTTTTCCCATTCTGTTGGTTGCCGTTTTGTTTTCTTGACGATGTCCTTAGCCTTACAGAAACTTTGCAATGTCATTAAGTCCCATTTGTTAATCTTTGACCTTAGAGCTTGAGCCATTGGTGTTTTGTTTAGGAAATTTTCTCCTGTGCCTATGTGTTCTAAGGTTTTCCCTACTTTCTCATCTAATAATTCCAGTGTATCAGGTTTAATGTGGAGATCTTTAATCCACTTACACTTGAGCTTTGTACAAGGAGATAAGAACGGGTCTATTTTCATTCTTTTGCATGTTGAGTGCCAGTTGGACCAGCACCATTTGTTGAATAGGCTGTCCTTTTTCCATTGAATGTTTACTGCTCCTTTGTCAAAAATCAGGTGACCATATACATGAGGGCTCATTTCTGAATCTTCTATTCTATTCCATTGATCCACTTGCCTATTTCTGTACCAGTACCATGCAGTTTTAAGCACAATTGCCTTGTAATATAGCTTGAGGTCAGGGATAGTGATTCCCACTGATGTTTTTTTGTTGTTGATGATGGTTTTCGCTATTCTAGGTCTTTTGTTATTCCAGATGAAATTGCACATTGATCTTTCCAATTCCATGAAGAACTGGGTTGGAATTTTGATGGGGATTGCATTGAATCTGTAGATTGCTTTTGGTAGGATGGCCATTTTTAAGATGTTGATCTTTCCAATCCATGAGCATGGGAGATCTTTCCATTTTCTGAGATCCTCCTCAATTTCTTTCTTCAGAGGTTTGAAGTTCTTGTCATACAGGTCCTTCACTTCCTTAGTTAGAGTCACACCAAGGTATTTCATAGCTTTTGTAACTATTGTGAAGGGTACCTTTTCCCCAATTTCTTTCTCCACATGTTTGTTTTTTGAGTATAGGAATGCTACTGATTTGTTTGAGTTAATTTTGTATCCGGCCACTTTGCTGAACTTGTTTATCAGCTGTAGGAGTTCTCTGGTGGAATTTTTGGGGTCACTCAAGTACACTATCATGTCATCAGCAAAGAGTGATGTTTTTATCTCTTCCTTTCCGATTTGTATCCCCTTGATCTCCTTTTGCTGTCTAATTGCTCCAGCCAGGACTTCCAGTACTATGTTGAATAGGTAGGGAGAGAATGGGCAGACTTGTCTAGTCCCTGATTTTAGTGGGATTGCTTCAAGTTTCTCGCCATTAAGTTTGATGTTGGCTGTTGGTTTGCTGTATATTGCTTTTATTATGTTTAAATATGGGCCTTGGATTCCTGTTCTTTCCAGGACTTTTAACATGAAGGGGTGTTGGATTTTGACGAATGCTTTCTCAGCATCTAGTGAGATGACCATGTGAATTTGGTTTTTAAGTTTGTTTATATGGTGGATTACATTGATGGATTTCCTTATGTTAAACCATCCCTGCATCCCAGGGATGAAGCCTACTTGGTCATGATGAATGATGGTTTTGATGTGTTCTTGGATTCGGTTTGCAAGGATTTTGTTGAGTATTTTTGCATCAATGTTCATAAGTGAGATTGGTCTGAAGTTCTCTTTCCTTGTAGGGTCTTTGTGTGGCTTAGGTACGAGGGTTATTGTAGCCTCAAAAAATGAGTTGGGTAATATTCCATCTGATTCTATCTTTTGGAATAGCTTGGTGAATATTGGTGTTATATCCCCAATAAATGTCTGATAAAATTCTGCACTGAACCCGTCTGGACCTGGGCTTTTTTTGGTTGGGAGGCTTTTGATGACTTCTTCTATTTTTTTAGGTGTTATAGGGTTATTTAGATGGTTTACTTGGTCCTGGTTCAACTTTGGTACCTTGTATCTGTCTAGGAATTCGTCCATTTCATCCAGATTTTCCAATTTTGTGGAGTATAAGTTTTTGTAGTAGGATCTGATGATTTCTTGAATTTCCTTAGTTTCAGTTGTTATGTCACCACTTTCCTTTCTGATTTTGTTAATTTGGATACTCTCTCTTTGCCCTTTAGTTAGTCTGGCTAGGGGTTTATCAATCTTGTTGATTTTCTCAAAGAACCAACTCTTTGTTTTGTTGATTTTTTCAATGGTTTTTTTTTTGTTTCTATTTGGTCTATTTCTGCCCTAATTTTGATTATTTCTTGCCGTCTACTCTTTTTGGGTAAATCTGCTTCCTTTTGTTCTAGGGCTTTTAGCTGTGCTGTCAGGTTGCTGATGTGAGCTCTCTCCAGTTTCTTCTTGGAAGCACTTAGAGCAATGAGTTTTCCTCTCAATACTGCTTTCATTGCATCCCATAGGTTTGGGTATGTTGTGTTTTCGTTTTTGTTGAATTCTAGAAAATCCTTAATTTCTTTCTTTATTTCTTCTTTGACCCTGCTATCCTTTAGCAGAGTGTTGTTTAGTTTCCATGTGTATGTGGTCATTTTGTTGTCTTTGTTGTTGTTAAAGACCAGCCGTAGACCATGGTGATCTGAGAGGATGCATGGGAGTATTTCAATCTTCTTATATCGATGAAGGCTCGTTCTGTGTCCAATTATGTGGTCAATTTTCGAGAAGGTGCCATGGGGTGGTGAGAAGAAGGTGTATTCTTTTACTTTAGGATAGTATGTTCTGTATATATCTATTAATTCTAGTTGGTTCAAAGTCTCTGCTAGTTTTGCAGTGTCCTTGTTCAGTTTTTGTTTCCCTGATCTGTCCATTGGTGAGAGTGGGGTGTTAAAGTCTCCCACTATTATTGTGTGGGGTGAAATGTATTTTTTGAGCTTTAGTAGAGTTTCTTTTATGAATGTGGGTGATTTTTTATTTGGAGCATATATGTTAAGGATTGAGAGTTCCTCCTGACAGATTTCCCCGGTAATGAGTAAAAAGTGTCCTTCTTTATCTTTTTTGATAACTTTTGGTTGGAAATTTACTTTATTCGTTATTAGAATAGCCACTCCAGCTTTCTTCTTGGAGCTGTTTGCGTGGAAGTTTTTTTCCCACCCTTTTACTGTGAGATAGTGTCTGTCTCTGTCTCTGAGATGAGTTTCCTGTATGCAGCAAAAGGCTGGATTTTGTTTATGTATCCAGTCTGATAGTTTGTGTCTCTTTATTGGGGATTTGAGCCCATTTATGTTAATAGATATCAAGGAATAATTGTTTCTATATCCTGCCATTTTTGCTTTTTTGGGTTGAGTTGTGTCCGTGTTTTTTTTCTTTTTTTAGTTTTCTTGTTTAGGAGTTTTCTTGTTTTTACTAGGCTGAATTTTCCCTCCTTGTATTGGGTTTTCCACCTGTGATTCGTTGTATTGCTGGGTTTGTGGTCATATATTGTGTGAATTTTGATTTGTCTTGAAATATCTTTGTCTCTCCATCGATGGTGATTGATAGTTTTGCTGGGTATAGCAGCTTGGGCTGGCACTTGTGCTCTCTTAAGGAGTGCATGATATCTGTCCAGGCTCTTCTAGCTTTCATAGTCTCTGTTGAGAAATCGGGTGTGAGTCTGATTGGTCTGCCTTTATAAGTTACCTGACCTTTTTCCCTTACTGCTTTTAGTATTCTTTCTTTACTTTGGGCACTTGATGTTTTTACTATTATGTGTTGGGAGGTATTTCTTTTCTGGTCCAACCTATTTGGAGTTCTGAAGGCTTCTTTTATGCTCGTGGTCATCTCATTCTTGAGGGTAGGGAAGTTTTCTTCTATGATTTTGTTGAAGATATTTACTGTGCCTCTTAGTTGATACTCTTCTCCCTCTTCTATTCCTATTATCCTTAGGTTCGGTCTTCTCATTGTGTCTTGTATTTCCTGGACATTTTGGGTTAGGAGCTTTTTGTTTTTTGCATCTTCTCTGGCTGTTTTGTCTATGTTTGCAATGTTGTCTTCTGCCCCCGAGATTCTCTCCTCGATCTCTTGTAATCTGTTGGAAATGCTTGCTTCTGTGACTCCTGATTTCTTTTTTTGGTGTTCTGACTCTAGGGTTATCTCTTTTAGCGCTTTTTTTATTGTGTCAATTTCTGTTTTAATTTCCCTCTTCCATTCCTTTATTTCCTTGGTTCTGTTTTCGTCTCGTTCTTTGAGTTCTTTGAGTGTTTTTCTTGTTTCTTCTTTAAAAGCTTCTGAATCTTTTTGCTTTTCCTCCCTTTCTTGTTTAAGTAACTCTATCAGTGTCTTGAGGCATGTTTTCAGGTCTGTGTCTTCTTTCTCTGGAGTGTTTGGAATTCCTATGTTTGCTACTATCGGAGAGCTGGGTTCTGGTGTTGCTAGATTGTCTTGGTTTCTTTGGGATATACTCTTTCTCTTTCCTCTTGCCATTTTGTTGTCAGTGATATGTTCTTGCCTTTCCCTTGTATCTGGTCTGTGTCCCTGGTACACTTTCCGTGTGCACTCCTCAGAGATCTCTCTACTCCCCAGCAGCCCAGGTTCCGGGTGGCAGCTGGGCCAGGCTCTGCTCTGCGTACTGAAGTCACCTCCTGGTGGGAACAGATGTTCCTAAGATTTGTTTCTGGTCACAGTAGCTCAGCCTGTATGAGCCGCCTTTCCGGCTGGTGGTTGGGCCAGGCTCTGCTCTGCGACCTGAAGTCGTCTCCGGGTGGGAACAGAAGTTCCTAAGATCTGTTCACGGTTACTGGATCGGGGAGCACAGGGCAGGACAGGGCAGGGGGTGCCCTTTCTGTGTGCACTCCGCAGAGATCCCTCTGCTCCCCTGCAGCCTAGGTCTCCCACTCACCAGTTGCTCAGCCTGTATGAGCCGCCTTTCTGGCTGGAGCCGCCTTTCCGGCTGGTGGTTGGGCCAGGCTCTGCTCTGCGACCTGAAGTCCTCTCCGGGTGGGAACAGAAGTTCCTAAGATCTGTTCCCGGTTACTGGATCGGGGAGGACAGGGCAGATCAGGGTAGGGGGTGCCCTTTCGTGTGCACTCCGCAGAGGTCCCTCTGCTCCCCCGCAGCCTAGGTCTCCCACTCACCAGTTGCTCAGCCTGTACGAGCCGCCTTTCTGGCTGGAGCCGCCTTTCAGGCTGCTTTTTTTTTTTTTTTTTTTTTTTTTTGCCATTTTAAAGCACCTTTCTTTGGAATTGTTATGTATTCAGTTACTGAGTCTCTCTCTCTCTCTCTCTCTCTCTCTCTCTCTCTCTCTCTCTCCTTCTCTCTCTCTCTCTCTCCCTCTTACACACACACACACACACACACACACACACACACACACACACACAAACAATCATTTCTGTTTCTCTTGAGAACTCTGACTCATATGCCCTCATTAAAAAAAATACTATGGTACATTATATTTGAAGCTTGTACAGAAAAAAAAATGGGTGAATATTTTGAAAAAAAGCAATTTTCTTTTTTCTAAAGTACATTGGATCTTCTCTGTATTTAAATTTCAGATGTTATCCCCTATTCTCCAATCCCATCCCCCATCCCCCTCCCATTACCTCCAAGAAGATGTTCCCTTTCCCAACCACTCTCTTCCCCATCAATGCCTTGGCATTCCTCTACACTGGGAAAATAGCATTCACTGGACCAAATGTCTCTCCTCCTATTGATGCCAGAGAATGCTCTCCTCTGCTGCATATATGTTCCTGGATCCATGAGTCTCTCCACTTGAACTCATTGGTTGGTGTTTTGGTCCCTGAGTGCTGTGGTGGGTTTTGTTAGTTGATCATTTTGTTTTTCTTATACT
Organism: Micromys minutus; assembly: GCF_963924665.1. Taxonomy (NCBI): domain Eukaryota; kingdom Metazoa; phylum Chordata; class Mammalia; order Rodentia; family Muridae; genus Micromys; species Micromys minutus. The sequence continues at coordinate 71,654,286 of NC_137974.1, forward strand.
GTTGTAAATCTTTTCAGGTCCTTCAGTCCTTTCTCTACCTCCTTCATTGGGTTACCTATATTTAGTCAAATGCTTAGTTGAAAGCATCGTCCTCTGTATCAGTATGGGTCTGTGGAGCCTCTGTGGAGGCATCCATATCATATTTCTGCCAGTAAGCACTACTTGGCATTAGCTATCGTGTGTAGATTCAGTAGCTGCATATAGGATGGATCCTGAGGTAAGGCAGTCTCTGGATGATCTTTTCTCCAACCCCTGCTCTTCTATTTGTCCCATTATTTCCTCCCATGTGTATTTTGTTCTCCTTTCTAAGAAGAACTGAGGCATCCACATTCTACCTTTCTTGAGCTAAACAAAGAATTTTCAAAGGAGGAATATCAAATGGCTCAGAAGCATCTAAAGAAATGCTGAGCATCTCTAGCCATCAGGGAAATGCAAATCAAAATCCTGAGATTCCACTTCACATCAGTCAGAATGGCTAAGATAAAAATCTCAGGTGAAAGCAGATGCTGGCAAAGTTGTGGAGGAAGAGGAAAAGTCCTTCACTGTTGGTGGGGTTGTAAGCTGGTAAAACCACTCTGGAAATCAGTCTGGGGTTCCTCAGAAAATTGAACATAGTACTACTTGAGGACCCCGATATACCACTCATGGGCACATTCCCAAAATAAGCTCCAACATCTAACAAGGTCACCTGTTCCACCATGTTCATAACAACCTTATTTATAATAGCCATAAGCTGAAAGAACTCAGATGTCCTTCAACAGAAGAATGGATACAGACATTGTGGTACATTTACACAATAAAGAACTACTAAGCTATTAAAAAAATGACTAAAAGAAATCCCTAGGCAAATGAATGGAATTTGAAGCTATCCTCCTGAGTGATGTAACCTAGTTACAAAAGAACACTTATAATATGTACTCACTGATAAGCAGATACTAGCCCAAGAGACTCAAATATCCATAAAAAGCAATTTCTAACCAGAAAACACTAAATTAAAATTGAATAATCAGTTATTTTCAAAGCTTCACATCTGAAAATGTTTTAGTTTGCAAATTGTGTTCTTGTTGATAAAACTGAAAGCTAGATGTACATATACCAATTATAGTATTCAAAGATGCAAATGTGAGTTCATTTGATACTGACTTGCGAAATCTTTAGGGATTCCTGCTGGATTCTCATTGAATAAATCTGTGCTGTAGGAGACAAATATAAAAAAAAAACCACTTTTATAAACAGGAGGTAGGAGAAATATTTATGGTACACAGTTCTCTGCAACATTTATCTCAGTATAAAACCTTATGGCACAAATCTTAAGATGGTCATTGGCTCCTCCTGGCTGTGCCAGTTTCCAAATACCAGGTGCTCTGGATTTTTCACTGTGAGTTGATGTTGCCTTTGCTCTTTTGTACTTTGTGTGAAAAAGTCACAAAATAAATAAGTTAAATATAATACATATAGGATACAGCCAATATAGTAGTGACACAGGAGATGAAGCACGGTGTCACTATTTTCAATTTCTAGAAAATCATCAGCAAGAACTGTTTTCATGTTCTTTGTTTTGTTTTGTTTTTTAAATTGAAGCAAGGTCTCATGCATTGCAATCTGGCTTCAAACTCACTCTGTGGTCAAGGGTTGCCTTGGGATTCCTTTCTCTCTCTCTCTCTCTCTCTCTCTCTCTCTCTCTCTCTCTCTCTCTCTCTCTCTCTTATTATTTCAGGAGTGTTTCACCCTACTTAGTTTGTACAGAGCTGAGACAGAAGCTAGGTTTTTGTGCATGGAAGTCAAACACACTATTAACTTAGCTACATTCCTAGGTCCAGGAAAGGCATACTGAAAGACAGCAAATTAAAGCACAGATAAGGAATGAGAAATCAAGCCTGTGATACCTGAAGGATGAACCCACCATTGAACAAAGTCTCTAGGATAAACAATAAACCTAGGCATACTTCAGAAGAACATAGGAAGAAATGAGCTTAGTCAAACAGACTAAGATGGTTCTTCATCAGATGTAACAAAAATCATTCTGTCTGGATTTGCCCTATTTTTAAATTTATTCTGATTCATACATGAAGACTAGAAAAATACCACCACAAACAAAGATCCAGACTCCCTTCGAGAGATGTTGTTGAATACCTATAGGTTTCCTTAGCTCAGTTTATAAACCCGTCATTTCTCACAAAAGGGATTGTCATAGTGGATACAGTGAGATTAGGACAAAACCTTAGGAACACAAGTAATTTGTGAGATAGATGGAGAGAGGGAAAAAATACCCAAGAATTAAAAATATTCCATTAAAATGATCAGATTAAAAGAAATGCAATGTTTTAAATCCTACACTAAGTTTTCTTCCAAGAAGTAGTGTTGTGAGCTGAACTGATTCAATTTCCCTAGCTATTTCATAACTATTAAAACACCATTCAATCTTACTTTTCGGTTAGTGCCTCTCTTGAGAAGTGAAATGATTCCTCTTGTAATTTTTAGAAGAATAATATTAACCTGAAAATTAATGACCATTTGAACTGGAGAAGTAATTGCTTATATTGGAAATAGAAATGTAGCCTTCCAGTGTTATTTTGAAAAAAAAAAAAGAGATTAAATCAGACACAGGAATGAAGTGTCTGCAACCACATTAATAACCTTAGGAGACAGGGATACTGAAATTCTCACAAGTATCATCAAGTGATATCTTCCACCATATTAAAATTCAGCAAGAAATCCCACTCCAAATGCTGAACAGATATTGACTTGGCCATGTTGCCTGTGCCCTGGACTACTTATTGCCTGACCTTACCTCCTCTTGGGGGTTGGAGGTACAGTGCCTAACACAGACTCAGGGAGCAGGAGATAAATGTCTCCTCAAGTGTGGGGAGCCGAATGTGGACGCCATTACAAGATGGCACTGGCTCCCTCATGGTTTGAGGTAAACAACTCCATATATAGTAATGCTCTTGTCAGCTATGGCGCTGCACCCTGCTCATGCGCAGTACATAACCTATCTCTGGCCAATCCCGAGGCCTCTGGTGTCAGCAGACTGGTGACAACCAATCATGGCAAGCCCGTATGCACTTCTCCCTATATAAGCAGACAGCTAGGGTAGTTCGTCCCCTTGGTTCCTGCTCTCCCCTTCAATCAAGAGGCTCCCACAATAAAGCGTGATCTGAGAAGAATCCTCTGGTAGTGGTCGTCTTTCCTCGCTGGTCAAGGAGCGTGCCACACTCAAGCTCCTCTTAACACTGCTGTGAGATCCTATATTATTCTCCATCTGTGCCTCATCAGTCGCAAGAAAGCATCTGTTGTAAATAGTAGTTCCTGATTGGCTAGCATTGTCTGTGCCAGCAATCCTTGGTTTCTCAGCTGGTCCTCAATAAGTCCTCCTTCATGAGATGCTTTATGCAGCTGCACACCCCCGAGTTTACATAGCAATGGCCCTACAATTTCCATTACAGGTTCAGCTGTTAGAGATATTCACTGGTGCCGAAGATACTGATGACAGCACCAGGGACTGTACATACTGTCAAGTGCTGCATACACTGATTGATAATTAGAGCTGATAATACAGATATTGAGGATTGGGCCAGGAGCTGGAGATATTCATGACTGTGCCTGGTACTGTGTATACTGAGGACTGAGCCAGTTACTGTAGATACTGATGATTGAACCAGATGATGCATAGACTGAGGACTTAGGCAGGTGCTTATATTCTTAGTTATGGGAGTAGTGAGATAAAACAGACTTTTCCTTTTATATGAAACAGAGGAAATGCATTAAGACCATCACTCACGATCTTTTAAATTTATTTATACAAATAGTTGTGACAAACATTGGAATGTGTAGAAGATTTAGACTAGAAAACACAGTAATATTTTTCCAGGTAACTCAAGGTTATTCAGTTCAGAAGAGTATATAGTTGTCTTCTACTGGACTCATGTATTTGTTTATTAACAAATGAATATTAACATTATAATATACCTTTAAAGATACAAAAGGCACTATATACTTAATTTCAAATACCCAGATCTTTGTCTGAACTTAGATACCCACAGCGACCTATAAAAATTATTTTATTAAAAAGTTAGAGAATTCTCTTGCTCCTTTTCAGCACTAATAGACCAGCAAATGGAGTATTATCTTCCCAAATATTTTTACATTTGAGGTTATTATCGGACTGTTAAATTTTATATTAAGTAAAATACACAACCCACAAGCTGGAACAATCAGATTTCTCCATTCATTTTGATTTAGTTTAACTTTATTAATGTTGTATGATAAAATGTGAGAAGAAACAGGATAGAATTGAAAAAGAAGAACATTATATTTATAATCAGATCTAGATGTCCCAGGGATTTTATATCACATAAATGGGTGACTGATAAGTGACCCGTATTCCCATGTCACCTGCCTCTACTGCATGAATGCCTCACCATCAACTTGAACATCTGGTTTGAAGGGTGTTTCCCTGTGAACATTCAAGGAAGTAAAAAAATAACGTAGGCTTAGTTCACAGTTGAGTTAACGTGATATGTTGGCTGTAGACAAGCATACACCTATAGCCTTACAGGAGTAGTTCTAAGAACTTGATAGCAGACACCAAAGAAGACAAGACATATCCCACTATCTGCTGAAGAGAGGGGCTCTGCAAGGTGCAAATGTGAAGGTCCCAGATAACAACCAATGGTTCAGTCCTTTTTAAAAGCATTTAATACTAAGCATAGACAATGTAAATAAAGCCTGTGGGAAAGGTATATCAATAAACTTATGACAATGGGAAAAAAAATTCTGTGGTAACAATCATGGTTGTTAGTTGGTGTTCAACATCTGTATAAATTCATACACTTGGGGGTAGACTGCTCAGAGGTTCTCATATCAACTTTCCCTGAACCAATATAATCAAAGATATTTGCATAATGGTAGAATCCAGTCTATAAAATGTACTTCCTGTACTATAAGTAACAAGATCTGTGACCAATTTGTATCTTAAGATTTGCTTAATCATGTCAAGAAAAGAAAAATATAGCATTTCATTTTTGATGATATAATCAAGTACCAGTAATGAGGAATCTTAACATTTAAACACTATTAGATTCTCTCCTCTGTCCTGCACATTTGCCTTCAGACTGATGTGCAGTAGTCCCTTTGTATCCCCCCCACACTAGAGCTGTGCACAGGAAGGATTTGGATACATTTCTGCTGAGATCTTTCTGCCTTGGCGAACCATCATCTTGCTTGTCAGGACACATCTGAGTTGCTCGGGCTGGCTCTACCTCTGCTATTTCTACTTGGCCCAGGAGAAATCCTGAGGCTATCCATCTGCTTCCTCCATCCTTACCCTGCTTTTGCCCCAGCCAGCCTCCAGCCTTCCAGATGGAAGACAGGCACCAGCTGATCTTTCTGCATTAGTGCAGTGCTCTGTGCAGAATTAATCTTTTTGTTTGTTTTTTAACTGGCAGAGACCACAGATTATGGTTTTGACAAATACAATACAACAAATTATTTAAAAAAATAAAATCATAAGCACACAGCAAATGCATGTAAAAATATAAACATCTTTTCCATTATTCTTGAGACTTGAAACAGACACCCTTGAATTGCCAGTTTTGTGATTTACCTTTTTCCTCATCTTTACTTAGTAGCCCATGAGTTAGTCTTTGTATAGCATAACTCTGGGAGGAAATAAGGATTCATCCTTTAACTTGCTTGCATAAGAGTCAGCTGGCAGAACTCTGCAGAGTGGAAAGCATCCAGCCTGGAGCATAATTTATACAGTTTATCATCTTCAGTCCATTTGCATGATAGCGGGTCCTGCTTATTGAGACCTATGTATTTTTATAACTTAGATTGTCATCTGGAAGCTCTCTCTTTTTGTGAGTCAGAAGTGGGTGCTAAAAAGTGTACTGTCCATACATGTTAGAAAATTTGTGATGTTCTCTCCTCATCATCTTTGTCTCTGTCTCTCTGTCTCTGTGTCTCTCACTATCTGTGTCTCTCTCTGTCTCTGTGTGTCTGTCTCTCTGTGTGTCTCTGTCTCTTTCTTTCTCTTTGTCTCTCTGTCTCTCTGCCTCTCTCTCTCTCTCTCTCTCTCTCTCTCTCTCTTTGTGTGTGTTTGTATGTATGTGTCAGTATTGTATATGTTTCCATATGTATGCAAGTGTATTTATATATAAAAAAAAGTTTGGCATTTTTGTTCTTAGTTCCCTGCTTAGTTTTTGAAATGGCTTTTCAATGCATCTGAGGTTAGGTGAATCAACTTGAATGATTACCAATGAGCTCAAGGGATCTGTCCATTACAGATCCTACCTTCCAGCTATACGATTATAAACAAGGCTTCCTTAACTGTTTTCTATGGGTGTGGGAGATCCAAACTCTAGCAAGTTCTTGTTTTTTTATAGCAGAAACTTTCCAACCAAGCATTGGATTCAGGCCCTGAATGCAACATTTAAATGGTTAAGGCACAAGAAACAATGAGGATGTGGCTTTCTTTTTTCTTTTTTTCTTTCTTTTTAACTTTTTCCTTACAACTTTATTTAAAAAAGAGAGAGGCATGTACAGGTTTTTAAAAGCATTTTGGCATAAAACTATATGAATATATATTTGTCAGTACTTGATTCTTTTAAAGGTTTAATAGCATGCATTGAAATCTTACTAGTGGCATACCTAGACCTTAAATCATAAAAATTCAAGAGTTAAGAATATATCCTTGGGGCAATTTTTGGTATTTAAAAATCATTATATTTAATCTGTACACACCAAAAAAATTTGGACTGTTTCCATGTTGTGTTCTGTTCTACATGTACTTTATGCTTATGGTAACTAGTAGGATATGACTTTCTAAGCACAGAACACCCAAAATGCTTGGTGGTCGTGGCAGCTTGATTGTAATTTCATCTGGTCGAGACTAGAGTCAGGAGAGTCCAGAGAAGTGTGGATAGCAAGATTATCCATGTACAGCATTTTGTGGTTGTTTCCTTTATTTCTAGGAACCATTCCTGTGCCACAGGACAACCATGTTTGTGGCTGCCACCCTGCATATGTCTGCAGTACCAATGAGTGACTAACCTCCCTGATCATCCTGTCTTAACAACTGTTACTCTCACTGTATTTCTCTATAGTGATTTGCTTTTGTGTACTATAGAATGCCAGGAGGGACTAGAGTCATTGATAGTTGTAAAAAACACATATTGATAAGGTATAATGTTTTACATAAATTCATACACACACAAACAGACATGTACACACACACATTTTTTAAGTTAACTTTGTGTTGTAATAGAAACAATGAGTACTGATTACTTCTTTACCATTAAAGTTTAAAAATTAAAGGCATTATATAATTATAACAAAAATAACCACCCTACTATAACTTTGTCGAGAACAGAGTAGGAATATCTGAAGTTTATATGTTGTATTTTCTGAATTTTTATACTTAGGTTTACTTTTATCTCTTTTTAGGCCAATATTTTGCTGGTGTTCACTCTTTAATGATAATTTTTCGTGCATAATTAGCGGGGTGTTATGTTTAGAGAAAAATAGTATACTAGAGGTTATTCAGCTCACTTACTATAAAACTTCTTCATAACTTAATCAAATCATGCTGGCTATTTTAAAACAAACAAGAATAAAAAGAAAAGGAGCATAGTATATAAAATCAGTGAGTTTGGATTCAAATGATAAAATAATATATTTGTTTTAATTAGTGCCAATTTTTATTAGTTAACTTAAATCAATTTCCTCCACCTTGCTCTCACTGACACTTTTTTCCAGATTATTCTTCCTGTAATGAGTTGTGCTGTGCACACGCACACACACACAGACACACACACACTCTCACACACACACATACACACACACACACACACACACACACACACACACACACACACAACATGAAACAGAAAATCATACTGAAGGCCTGCAGAGCCAAAGAAGTAGAAAACCATTGACCAACTCCCTACTTCCTATATGTGGTTACCTAACATCTCTACAATAACAACACAAACTGATATGTTACTGTGAATGAGTGTGATATCTCAAAAGGCCTCATTCCTCGAATAAGAACATATAATTTATGGCTCCTAATAGAGGGAGAATTAGTCTTGCATGGGGTTAAGAACTCTGATGTCTCATTCAGTCCTACACACACACACACACACACACACACACACACACACACGAACACACACATACACACACAATCACACAAACACTTAAGCAGAAGCAGACTCAGCAGGCTATGTTTATATGCATATATACGTAATTTAAAAAGAAGAGGTCATAAAGGTAAAGAGGTATGGGAAGAGTTAAACTGTGGAGGAGGAACGAGTACCTGATATAAATTCATTATAAAATTTTCAAAAATATTACATTAAACATTACCAATATGTTATCTATCCATGGCTGTTTCTGTCACTGTTCTTTAAAACTAAAACATTACTGGTTTAAATAGTGTCTAAAATATGAATATAATTTTGTGAGTACTTGATTTTTTTAAAAGGTTTGATAGTATGCATTGAAATCTTACTATCCACAATGATCATAAAGTGTATGTAAAACAAAATGTAACATGAAAATAGTCAATGTTTTCTTGGTATGGAAATATTAAACATAATAATCTGTACATGTATTTCTGAATTTTTAAAATAAAGTTGTAAGGAAAAATAGTGTTCAATATTCAATATTTCAGTAAAAGTGTTTCTTGACAACAAAAGTTCTTAATTAAAAAAAAAATCTTACAACACTTGCTACTACCTCCTAGCCCACAGCAACCCTTAACTTGTGCAATATTAGAGAAAGGGTAGGATATTGTCTTTTAAATGCTAATGGGTACACAAATCATCTGATGTCAAAATAAAATAAAGATGGTTGTACCTTACTATCAAAGAACTCAGTTCAATAGCCTTTCAACCATGCCTATAAAATGAGGAAATAATTACTAACAATGGGAACTCAGGAGTCACACAAATGATTCATGGAAACAAAAGGAAATTTAGCTGGAGTTGTAAAACACAGCAAGATAAAAGTATTTGGTCAAGAAAAATAATATGTAATGGAATGGAGAGTTCAAGGGAATTGAGTCCTGCTTTATAAGATTAAAAAAAAGGTACTTTTCCTATGAGCAAACAGATTTCAAACAAATCAGTTTACCTTATATTTGTATAGAATTAAATACTTTGCTACATCCTGAGGCAGTTTAAAAACATGAGCTATGCACAAGGACTGAGAAAACACTACATACACCAAACTATGTCTTTTTTTTTTCCTCAGTGATGATCGTTTTAAACAGGGTACTTTAGGCCACATTGAAAGAAACAGATGCCAAATTGGTTATTGTGTGAGGCCTTGGTTAGATGCCATTTCCAGTCTTCTTTATGACTTTTTATAGTGAAAGGATGCAGCTGAGAACATCACCTGTCAAGTGTTTATTTTCTGTAGAGGCCATGCAGAGAAAGCCGTGGAGGCTTAATATTGATGTTGTGTTGCCATTCTCAGGAACACTTGGACCAGATTTGTATGTACTCATTGCTCCTTCTCAAAGCTGCTGACACACACTCATCAGCCTGCCACAAACAGTGATTGTCAGGGACAATCATTTCTGTCAGCTGAATAAGCCCATCCTTTCCTTGTCCTTTTAGAGCATATGTGGAGCCAGAAATTTCAAAAAAGACAGCTAGGGCTCTAGAGAGTGATTTTATGCTGACACTGTTAGCAAGCTTTCCTGGCCTTCATTTTGTGATTTCAATTGCAATGAGTTTAATAAAAGGGGAACACTGTGCAGCGGGGCTAATGTGGGTCTAACTTGTTCATAGCCTTCATTAATTAGACCAAGGTATTTAAAAGTTATTAATTGAAGAAATAAATATGACTTAGTATGATGCTCTGTCTGACAGTAAATATATTGAAAGGATAATTCATGTTTAAGTAAGTATTATAGATAGATATATAAATGAATATACCTTATTATTATCTGAGGCAAACCTTCCAATCCTGATGTACAATCGGTTTTCATCTAATCAGAACATTTAATTTCCACTTCCTTCCTGTGTAGTGGGCATCAGAGTTACTCTGTACAGAAAACTTTCTTATGGAGGCAGAAAACCTACTCTGATATCATTTATTTTCCCAATGTACCTCTATTTCTATGTATACTATGCATTTAAATTCGTCATTTAGATTTTGAAATTTTCCTACACTAACATATGTGATGGATTCAGCACTAAGAGCTTGCATCACTTTCTAAAGTGTAGCCCACACCCATGGCAATTACTTATATCATTATACAGGAATTTATGGGATTCCATTAAAAATTCAAATAATTTGGCAACACATATTTTATTCCCTTTAATTCTCCCCTATTAAATTGTCTATCTACTAGCTTCTGTATTTTACTTGAAATTTCAAGTGCTTTAAATAATGTCCTAAACTAAAACTAAACCAAAACAAACCAAAAATAACAACAACCAAAACAAAACAAAAAACCCTCATGGAGACCACTTAGTTTATGTGTCATTTGTCTATGAAGCATAGTAGATTTTAGGGCCTGAGACCTTTATGAAACTGACCCCAAGAAACATCTATTAGTGGATATTTGTGTCCCTAGGAATTATTACACATTTATAACATCTACCTCTGAATTCTGGGATATTGGCTGTTGGTTCCTATGCTGGCTTTGTGCATGAGGACCCAGATGCTGCGTCTAGTCTACAAGGGTGCTGTCAAGTTTAGGTAATTACTGATTTGTTCTAGATATCTAATGATTATGGCTCTTAAAATTTTTCTGACACAATTTACCCAGGCATTCCTGAGCCTTGTGGGACGGATGTGATGTAGGTGTCTAAATTAGATGTGAGTATTCCAGTCCCTTCCTTACCCTTTGATCAATTGTGAATCTCTGTAGTAACCACCAGGCCATTTATTATAAAACAAAATTCTATGATGAGAGACACACTAATCTATAGATATGAACATAAAAATTTACAGGCCACTTCATCACTGTATCTATTTAGAAAATTATCAGGACTTGGAAAGAATGGAGATGTCCTTCAATAGAAGAATGGATACAGAAAGTGTGGTACATTTACACAATGGAGTACTACTTAGCTATTAAAAAATAATGAGTTTATGAAATGCTTAGGCAAATGGACAGATCTAGAAAATATCTTTCGTAGTGAGGTAACACGATCACAAAATCACACACACAGCAAGTACTCACTGATAAGTGGATATCAGTCCAAAACCTTGGGAATACCCAAGATACAATTCACAGAGCACATGAAACTTAAGAAGGAACACCAAAGTGTATCAGATGCTTCACTTCTTCTTCTTCTTTTTTTTTTTTTTTGAACAACTTTATCTTAAAAAAGTATACAAAGTTTAAGCATTTTTGCAAAAATATATGGATACATTGTTGTCAGTGCTTGTTTTTTTATTTTTTGAAAGGTTGGATAGTGTGAATTAAGATCTTACTGGTTAAAATGAGCTTAAAGTACACGTAAAACAGGATGTAACAGAATTAGTCAAAGTTTTCTTGGTGTGTAAGGAGTAAACATAAGGCACTGAACCCATCTGGACCTGGGCTTTTTTTGGTTGGGAGGCTTTTGGTGACTGCTTCTATTTTTTTAGGTGTTATGAGATTATTAGATGGTTGACCTTGTCCTGGTTTAACTTTAGTATCTTGTATCTGTCTAGGAATTCATCCATTTCTTTCAGATTTTCCAACTTTGTTGAGTATAGATTTTTATAGTAGGATTTGATGATTTCATGAATTTCCTCAGTTTCAGTTATTATGTCTCCACTTTCATTTCTGATTTTGTTAATTTGTATACCATCTATTTGCCCTCTAGTTAGTCTGGCTAAGAGTTTATCAATCTTGTTAATTTTCTCAAAGAACCAGCAATTGGTTTTGTTGATTGTTTGAATGGTTCTTTTTTTTCTTCTATTTTTAACTTTATTTAAAAAAAAATAAATGTACAGAGTTTTAAGAATTTTTGCATAAAAGTATATGGATACATTTATTAAGATTGTAATTAAGTATTTGTGGGTACATTCACATACACATAAGTATATATGTAACAATAATATAGGAAAGAGGTTATTAATTTGAGGGGATAGGAGAGGAACAGGGAGGGGATATAGGAAGGAAAGGGGGATGAGATACAGTTCTATTTTAATTAAAATATATTCTTTATTTTCTTGAACTTCTCACAGTCTGTGAGTTGTTTATGGGTGTTCAGAGCTTTCTGGGGTTAGTATCCCATTATCAGTGACTGCATATTATGTCTCTTCTTTTGTGACTGGGTTATCTCACTCAGGATATTCTCTAGATGCATCCATTTTCTTAAGAATTTCGTTAAGCCATTGATTCTGATAGTTGAATAGTACTCCAATATGTAAATGTACCACAATTTTTGTATCCATTCATCTACTGAAGGACATCTGGAATCTTTCTAGCTTCTGGCTATTGTAAATAGAGCTGCAATGAACATTGTGGTGCATGTACCTTTGTTGTATGTTTGAGCATGTCTGGGGTAAATGACCAGATACAAGATACTAAAGCTAATACAGGACCAGGTAAACCACCAAAATAATCCCATAACACCTAAATAAATAGAGGCAGTCATCAAAAGCATCCCAAACAAATGAAGCCCAGATCCAGATAGGTTTAGTGCAGAATTTTACAGACATTTATTGACGACATAAAACCAATACTCTCAAAACTATTCCACAAAATAGAATCAGATGGAACACTACCTAACTCATTTTTTGAGGCTACAATAACCCTCATCCCTAAAATACACAGAGACCCTACAAGGAAAGAGAACCTCAGTACAATCTCACTTATGAACATTGATGCAAAAACACTCATAAAAATCTTTGCAAACTGAATCCAATAACACATCAAAACGATCATTCACCACGGTCAAGTAGGCTTCATCCCTGGCATGCAGGGTTGGTTTAACATAAGGAAATCCATCAATGTAATACACCATATAAACAAACTCAAAGAATAAACCACATGGTCATCTCAATAGATGCTGAGAAAGCATTTGACAAAACTCAACACCCCCTCATGTTAGAAGTCTTGGAAAGAGCAAAAATCCAAGGCCCATACCTAAACATGATAAAAGCAATATACAAAAAACCAACAGCTAACATCAAACTTAACGGTGGGAAACTTGAAGCAACCCCACTATAATCAGGGACTCAACACGGCTGCCCACTCTCCCCCTACCTATTCAACATAGTACTGGAAGTCCTGGCCAGAGCAATTAGACAGGGAAAGGAAATAAAAGGAATACAAATTGGAAAGGAAGAAGTAAAAATATCACTATTTGCAGATGACATGATAGTGTACTTAAGTGACCCCACAAATTCCACCAGAATATTCCTACAGCTGAAAACAAGTTCAGCAAAGTGGCCAGATATAAAACTAACTCAAACAAGTCAGTAGCCTTCCTATATTCAAAGGACAAATATGTGGAGAAAAAATTAGCAAAAAAGATACCCTTCACAATCATCACAAAACTATGAAATACCTTGGTGTGACTCTAACTAAGCAAGTGAATGACCTGTATGACAAGAACTTCAAACTTCTAAAGAAGGAAATCAAGGAAGACCTCAGAAAATGGAAAAATCTCCCATGCTCATGGATTGGAAGAATCAACATTTTAAAAATGGCCATCTTACCAAAAGCAATCTACAGATTCAATGCAATCCCCATCAAAATTCCAATTCAGTTCTTCATTGAGTTGGAAAGAGCAATGTGCAATTTCCTTTGGAATAACAAAAGAACTAGAATAGAGAAATCTATCCTCAACAACAACAAAACATCTGCAGGAATCACTATCCCTGACCTCAAGGTATATTAATGGCAATTGTGCTGAAAACTGCATGGTACTTCTATAGACATAGGCACTTTGGTCAATGAAATAGAATAGATCCAGAAATGAGCCCTCATGTATATGGTCACCTTATTTTTCACAAAGGTGTTGTAAACATTCAATGGAAAAAGGACAGCCTATTCAACAAATGGTGTTGGTTCAACTAACAATCAGCATGCAAAAGAATGAAAATAGACCCTTTCTTATCTCCTTGTAAAAAGCTCAAGTGCAAGTGGATCAAAGATCTCCACATTAAAACAGGTACACTGAAACTATTAGATAAAAAATTATTGAAAACCTTAGAACTCATAGGCCCAGAAGAGAATTTCTTAAACATAACACCAATACCTCAAGCTCTATGGTCAAAGATTGACAAATGGGAGTTAATGAGATTGCAAAATTTCTGTAAGTCTAAAAAAAAATGTCAAGAAAACAAAACAGCAGCCAACAGAGAGGGAAAAGATATTAACCAACTCCACATCAGATAGAAGCCTAATATCCAAAGTATACAAAGAACTCAAAAAGTGACGAACCAGAGAATCAAAGAACCCTATTAAAAAATGGAGTATAGACTTAAACAAAAAGTTCTCAATAGAGGAATATTGAATGGCTGAGAAACATCTAAGGAAGTGCTTGGCATCCTTAGCCATCAGGGAAATGCAAATCAAAACAATCCTGAGATTCCACCTCACACCAGTCAGATTGGCCAAGATCTCAGATGACAACAGATACTGGATAGGATGTGGAGAAAGAGGAAAACTTCTCCATTCTTGGTGGGATTGTAAACTGGAACAACCACTCTGGAAATCATTTTGGCTGTTCCTTAGAAAATTGGACATAGTACTACCTAAAGACTCATTTTTTATTTATTTTTTTTTTTAGTCTGTTTCTTCCCTAAGTTTGATTATTTCTTGCTGACTCATCTTGGGTGTATCTGCTTCCTTTTGTTCTAGAGCTTTCAACTGTGCTGTCAAGTTGCCTGTGTATGCTCTCTCCAGTTTCTTTTTGGAAGCACTCAGAGCTAAGAGATTTCCTCTCAGTACTGCTTTCATTGGGATGCTTCACTTCTTAAAAACAGGGACAGAAAGAAATATTCTCAGTAGAAATATGGAGAAAACCTTGGTCCTGCCAATGCTTGATGATGCAGTGAAGGGGAATGTCACAGTGGGGAGGCAGGTAGGGGTTGGTGAGCAAACACCCACATAGAATCCTGGGCAGGTTGTGGTATAGGGAGATACAATTTAATTTAAAAAAAAAAAAAAAAAGCACTAAAAAGCCAATAATAAGACTCTCTAAAAAGAACAATATATTGTATAAATTAGGAGAAATTTTTTGGAATGTTTGCATATGGAAGTTTAAAAGTTATTTAACTTTAGTTACTTTCCTCATAGCTCCACATTTACCCATTTTCCCATACCCTATCCCATTTAACAATTTTTATTCTATTGTTTATTTTACTTCTGTCATGTTACCTTTGTTTTACCCCTACCTAAGTATATTTATCTTCCATATGGACCATTACCATTTCCTTGCTGTCAGTGTATGCTCATATTTGGAAACAATTATTTAAAGATTCAATGCCAGCATCCTCATGTGGAAGAGAGAAACTGGCCATTTTGTCTGAGTTACCTTGGGCTTTATGGTAAGTTCCGATATAGCTTGAACTATGTAGAAATTCTATCTCACACTCAGAAAAAAACTTAAAAAATCAGTTAACTGCAAGTATTTACTTTTATGACATTTGGTTCTTCAAGAAAGAGGGCAATAGAAAACATCTATGCCACCACCTGAAACAGCATAGATCTAGAGAAATAAGCCTGGTGGTACTGTGCTGTGAGTAGCTTCTGAAAATCGAAGAACATTTAGGAATTTCTTTAGATACGAAATAGTCTCATAATACCTGCAATCAATTATCTTTTCAGTGGTCTTGGGATGTTTCTGTCATACAGAGTGTGCACTGTTGCTGGCAGCATGCAATTAGAAGTCAGCATTTTAGTCCAGTAGTCACTTTGTCTAGAAATAAAAGCAGGCATACAAAATACACCACTTCTAATTACCAACTGACTTTCTTCTAACAGCAGATTGATTATGGCATACCTACAGGTTTCCACAGAAAAAAATATCATATATAAAATATGGCCTCCATTATTCTCTACATAGAGATTTTAATAAGCTATTGTTGCAGAGACTGAGTTGAGTCTGACAGCATATTTAAACCAGGCTATTCCCTGTATACTATATTGCAGAGAATGTTTGTGTGATACATAAACCTGGCCCCAGGCCATGGCTGGAGAATAGAATTCTACCTGGCTATACAGATCTTTTGGTATAATTTGTTGCCACCTGTCTTCCCAACTCTCCAGACCTACATGTCTTAATGAACCACTGCAAATTGGACAGGTCAATTCATAGCTGCTGTTATATATTGTTGCCACAACCACAATAACAGTTATAAATTGCTTCTAAGCATTGATCATTGGTAGTGACTGAAACTACAGCACAGAATATTCTCATTAACCCCTCAATCAAACTGGAGGCATATGTACCAGGCATTTCTACACAAAATATGTTGCTTTACCTATTAGGTTACTGTATAATAATTGATAGGAATATCTATAATGGGCTTCCAATTATCGATCTAGTAATTTTGCTACCTATATCGTAAACTGTAGAAGAGAAGAAGAAAAAAATCACATTAATTTAATGTCACATTCAAAGTTGCCACTGAATCTCCAGACTATCACATTTTATTAGTTAGAAAAACCTATGTATTGTATTGCAATTAATATATAAACTAAGGTAGTTCTTCAAAGATTAACAGTATTTCAGGAATTATCAATGGATTTTATTTTTTGTTTTATAGTATGCAGGTAACAGCTTTACTCTTTTGTGGAAAACATTGGTTATATTCAGCTTTAACAAAACAAGAGCTCAAGATTTGAAGCAGAGAAGATAATAGTGTGCTAATGCTACTAAGATCTTTGTACAAGCACTATGCAGGAGACCAACATTCTGAGTTATTTTTGTTGCTAGTGGTCATCAAGAATATGGAATCTCTTAAAATCTGTTGTGCTTTTTAAATATTTTGATGAATGATGATTTTAATTTGACACATGCTTAAGACTTAAGCAAAGACCAAAAAGCAGGGACCATTTTGAGTCCAAAGCATATAGTCTTACTGTCTACTGTGTTTCTTTCTTTTTTTTTCAACTTTATTCAAAAAAAAACAAAGATAAATGTACAGATTTTAAGCATTTTTTGCATAAAAGTATACAATACATTTTTGTCAGTACTTTTTTTTTTTTTAAGGTTTGATAATGTGATTAAGATCTTACTAGTTACAATGAGCATAAAGTACATGTAAAAGAAGATGTAACCTGGATATATTCAAAGTTTTCTTGGTGTGTAAAGATTTTGTTTTTTGGTTTTTTTTTTTTTTTTTTTTTTTTTAGAATGAGCAAAAAGTACATGTAATACAGGGTGTAATCTGGAATTTGTCAATGTGTTATGTGGGTAAGGATTGAGCAAAACTTTTTTATTTTGTTTTGTTTTGTTTTCTTTTTTTCTTGGAATTCACACAGTCTGTGAGTTGTTTCTGGGGCAGTGCAAGCCTCTGGGTTTAGCATCCCACTATCAGTGATTGCATATTATGTCTCTTCTTTTGTGACTGGGTTATCTCACTCATGATGATATTCTCTAGATGCAGCAATTTTCTTAAATTTGGTTAAGTCATTGTTTCTGATGGCTGAGTAGTATTCCATTGTGTAAATATACCAAAATTTTGTATTCATTCATCTACTGAAGGACATCTGGGTTCTTTCCAACTTCTGGCTATTATAAGTAGAGCTGCTATGAACATTGTAGTGCATATATCTTTGTTGTGTATTAAAGTGTCTCTGGGGTATATGCCCAGAAGTGGAATAGCTGGGTCTTCAAGTAGTACTATGTACAATTTTCTGAGGTATCGCCAGACTGATTTCCAGAGTGGTTGTATCAGTTTGCAACCCCACGAACAGTGGAGAAGTGTTTCTCTTTCTCCACATCCTAACCAGCATCTGCTGTCATCTGAGTTTTGAATCTTGGCCAATCTGACTGGTGTGAGGTGGAATCTCAGGGTTGTTTTGATTTGCATTTCCCTGATGGCTAAGGATGTCGAGCACTTCCTCAAATGTTTCTCAGCCATTGGGTGTTCCTCAACTTAAAACGTTTTGTTTACCTCTGTAACCCATTTTTTAATAGGGTTATTTGATTCTAAGGTGTCTAGCTTTTTGAGTTCCTTGTACACCTTTGATATTAGGGCTCTATCTGATGTGGTGTTGGTAAAGATCTTTTCCCATTCTGTTGGTTGCCGTTTTGTTTTCTTGACAATATCCTTAGCCTTACAGAAACTTTGCGAACTCATTAAGTCCCATTTGTTAATATTTGACCTTAGAGCTTGAGCCATTGTTGTTTTGTTCAAGAAATTTTCTCCTGTGCCTATGTGTTCTAAGGTTTTCCCTATTTTGTCATCCAAAAGTTTCAGTGTATCTGGTTTAATGTGGAGATCTTTGATCCACTTACACTTGAGCTTTGTACAAGGAGATAAGAAAGGGTCTATTTTCATTCTTTTGCATGCTGAGTGCCAGTTGGACCAGCACCATTTGTTGAATAGGCTGTCCTTTTTCCCTTGAAAGTTTACTGCTACTTTGTCAAAAATCAGGTGACCATATACATGAGGGCTCATTTCTGGATATTCTATTCTATTCCATTGATCCACCTGCCTATTTCTGTACCAGTACCATGCAGTTTTCAGCACAATTGCCTTGTAATATAGCTTGAGGTCAGGGATAGTGATTCCCGCAGATGTTTTTTTGTTGTTGAGGATGGATTTCGCTATTCTAGGTCTTTTGTTATTCCATGTGAAATTGCACATTGATCTTTCCAATTCCATGAAGAACTGGGTTGGAATTTTGATGGGGATTGCATTGAATCTGTAGATTGCTTTTGGTAGGATGGCCATTTTTAAGATGTTGATCTTTCCAATCCATGAGCATGGGAGATCTTTCCATTTTCTGAGATCCTCCTCAATTTCTTTCTTTAGAGGTTTGAAGTTCTTGTCATACAGGTCCTTCACTTGCTTAGAGTTACACCAATGTCACTCCAAGGCATTTTGTAGTTTTTGTGATGATTGTGAAGGGTACCTTTTCCCTAATTTCTTTCTCCACATGTTTGTCCTTTGAGTATAGGAAGGCTACTGATTTGTTTGAGTTAATTTTGTATCCAGCCACTTTGCTGAACTTGTTTATCAGCTGTTCGAGTTCTCTGGTGGAATTTTTGGGGTCACTCAAGTACACTATCATGTCATCTGCAAAGAGTGATGTTTTTATCTCTTCCTTTCCGATTCGTAATCACTTGATCTCCTTTTACTGTCTAATTTCTCCAGCCAGGACTTCCAGTACTATGTTGAATAGGTAAGGGGAGATTGGGCACCCTTGTCGAGTCCCTGACTTTAGTGGGATTGCTTCAACTTTCTCGCCATTAAGTTTAATGTTGGCTGTTGGTTTGCTGTATATTGCTTTTATTATGTTTAAGTATGGGCCTTGGATTCCTGTTCTTTCTAGGACTTTTAACATGAAGGGGTGTTGGATTTTGTCGAATGCTTTCTCAGAGTCTAGTGAGATGACCATGTGATTTTGGTCTTTGAGTTTGTTTATATGGTGGATTACGTTGATGGATTTCCTTATGTTAAACCATCCCTAGATCCCAGGGATGAAGCCTACTTGTTCATGATGAATGTTCATTTTGATGTGTTCTTGGATTCAATTTGCAAGGATTTTGTTGAGTATTTTTGGATCAATGTTCATAAGTGAGATTGGTCTGAAGTTCTCTTTATTTGTAGGGTCTTTGTGTGGTTTAGGTACGAGGATTATTGTAGTCTCAAAAAATGAGTTGGGTAATATTCCACCTGATTCTATCTTTTGAAATAGTTTGGCGAGTATTGGTGTTATATCCCCAATAAATGTCCGATAAAATTCTGCACTGAACACCTCAGGACCTGGGCTTTTTTTGGTTGGGAGGATTTGATGACTTCTTCTATTTCTTTAGGTGTTATAGGGTTATTTAGATGGTTTACTTCCTTCTGGTTTAATTTGGGAACTTGTATCTGTCTAGGAATTTGTCCATTTCCTCCAGATTTTCCAATTTTGTGGAGTATAAGTTTTTGTAGTAGGATCTTATGATTTCTTGAATTTCCTCAGTTTCAGTTGTTATATTGCCACTTTCCTTTCTGATTTTGTTAATTTGGATATTCTCTCTTTGCCCTCTACTTAGTCTGGCTAAGGGTTTATCAATCTTGTTGATTTTCTCAAAGAACCAACTCTTGGTTTTGTTGATTTTTTCAAGGGTTCTTTTTGTTTCTATTTGGTCTATTTCTGCCCTAATTTTGATTATTTCTTGCTGTCTACTCTTTTTGGGTATATCTGCTTCCTTTTGTTCTAGGTCTTTTAGCTGTGCTGTCAGGTTGCTGATGTGAGCTCTCTCCAGTTCCTTTTTGGAAGCACTTAGGGCTATGTGTTTTCCTCTCAATACTGCTTTCATTACATCCCATAGGTTTGTGATGAGAAGAAGGTGTATTCTTTTACTTTAGGATAGTATGTACTGTATATATCTATTAATTCTAGTGGGTTCAAAGTCTCTGCTAGTTTTGCAGTGTCCTTGTTTTGTTTCTGGTTCCCTGATCTGTCCATTGGTGATTGTGGGGTATTAAAGTCTCCCACTATTATTGTGTGGGGTGAAATATATTTTTTGAGCTTTAGAAGGGTTTCTTTTATGAATGTGGGTGATTTTTTATTTGGAGCATATATGTTAAGGATTGAGAGTTCCTCCTGACAGATTTCCCTGGTAATGAGTAAAAAGTGTTCGTCCTTATATTTTTTGATAACTTTTGGTTGGAAATTTACTTTATTCAATATTAGAATAGCCACTCCAGCTTGCTTTTTGGAGCTGTTTGCTTGGAAGTTTTTTCCCACCCTTTTTCTATGAGATAGTGTCTGTCTCTGTCTCTGAGATGAGTTTCCTGTATGCAGAAAATGCTGGATTTTGTTTATGTATCCAGTCTGATAGTCTATGTCTTTTTATTGGGGAGTTGAGAACATTTATGTTAATAGATATCAAGGAATAGTTGTTTCTGTTTCCTGCCATTAATGCTTTTTTGGGTTGAGTTGTGTTTCTGTTTTTTCTTCTTTTAGTTTTCTTGTTTAGAAGTTTTCTTGTTTTTACTAGGCTGTATTTTCCCTCGTTGTATTGGGTTTTCCACCTATAATTTGTTGTAGTGCTGGGTTTGTGGTCAGATATTGTGTGAATATTGATTTGTCTTGAAATATCGTCGTCTCTCCATCGATGGTGATTGATAGTTTTGCTGGGTATAGCAGTTTGGGTTGGCACTTGTGCTCTCTTAAGGAGTGCATGATGTCTTTTCTGGCTCTTCTAGCTTTCATAGTCTCTGTTGAGAAATTGGGTGTGAGTCTGATTGGTCTGCCTTTATATGTTACCTGACCTTTTTCCCTTACTTCTTTTAGTATTCTTTCTTTACTTTGGGCACTTGATGTTTTTACTATTATGTTTCCGGAGGTATTTCTTTTCTGGTCCAACCTATTTGGAGTTCTGAAGGCTTCTTTTTTGCTCGTGGTCATCTCATTCTTGAGGGTTAGGAAGTTTTCTTCTATGATTTTGTTGAAGATATTTACTGTGCCTTAGTTGATACTCTTCTCCCTCTTCTATTCCTATTATCCTTTGTTTTGGTCTTCTCATTGTGTCTATGATTTCCTGGACATTTTGGGTTAGGAGCTTTTTGTTTTTTGCATCTTCTCTGGCTGTATTGTCTATGTTTGCAATGTTGTCTTCTGCCCCAGAGATTCTCTCTTTGATCTCTTGTAATCTACTGGAAATGCTTGCTTCCGTGACTTCTGATTTCATTTTTGGTGTTCTGACTCTAGGGTTATCTCTTTTAGCGTTTTCTTTATTGTGTCAATTTCTGTTTTAATTTCCCTCTTCCATTCCTTTATTTCTTTGGTTCTGTTTTCCTCTAGTTCTTTGAGTTCTTTGAGTATTTTTCTTGTTTCTTCTTTAAAAGCTTCTGACTCTTCTTGCTTTTCCTCCCGTTCTTGTTTAAGTATCTCTATTAGCATCCTGAGGTATGATTTCAGGTCTGTGTCTTCTTTTTCTGGAGTGTTTGGAATTCCTTTGTTTGCTGTTATGGGAGAGCTGGGTTCTGGTGTTGCTAGATTGTCTTGGATTCCTTGGGGTATACTCTTTCTCTTTCCTTTTGCCATTTTTTGTCAGTAATATGATCTTGCCTTTCCCTTGTATCTGGTCTGTGTCCCTGGATCTCCACTGGTCCAGGTGTCAGATGGGCCGAGCCCAGTTTTATGCCTCAGAGTCGTCGGGTGTGAGCAGAAGTTCCAATGTTCTATTTCTGGTTGCTGGATCAGGTGCTGCAGGCAGGGCAAGTCAGGGGGTGCACTTTCTGTGTGCACTCCGCAGAGATCTCTCTGCTCCCCTGCAGCCTAGGTCTCCCACAAACCAGTTTCTCAGCCTCTATGAGCAGCCGTTCTGAGTGGCAGATGGGCCAGGCTCTGCTCTGCATCCTGAAGTCGCCTACGGGTGGAAACAGAAGTTCTAATTTTCTGTTCCCAATCGCTGGATTGGGCAAGGCGGGGCAGGGCAAGGTAGGGTGTGCACTCTCTTTGTGCACTACATAGAGATCTCTCTGCTCCCTGGTAGCCCAGGTCTCCCACCCACCAGTTGCTCAGCATCCCTTTCCAGGACTTTTAACATGAAGGATCGTTGAATTTTGTCAATTTTTTTCTCAGCATCTAGTGATATGACCATGTGATTTTTTTCTTTCAGTTAGTGTATTTGGTGGATTACATTGATGGAATTCCTTATATTAAACCATCCCTGCCTCCCAGGGATGAAATCTACTTGGTCATGGAGAATGATCATTTTGATGTGTTCTTGGATTCGGTTTGTAAGAATTTTGTTGAGTATTTTGGCATCAATGTTCATAAGTGAGATTGGTCTGAAGATCTCCTTCCTTGTATGGTCTTTGTGTGGTTTAGGTACGAGAGCTATTGTAGTCTCAAAAAAATGAGTTAGGTAGTATTGCATCTGATTCTATCTTGTGGAATAGTTTGGAGAGTATTGGTGTTATGTCTGCAATAAATGTCTGATAAATTTCTGCATTGAAACCGTCTGGACCTGGGCTTTTTTTGCTTGGGAGGCTTTTGATGACTTCTTCTATTTCTTTAGGTGTTATGGAATTATTTAGATGGTTTACTTGGTCCTGGTTTAACTTTAGAATCTTGTATCTGTTTAGGAATCATACATATCCTCCAGATTTTCCAAATTTGTGGAGTATAGGTTTTTGTACTAGGATCTCATGATTTCTTGAATTTCCTCAGTTTCAGTTGTTATGTCTCCACTTTCCTTTCTGATTTTGTTAATTTCTATACTCTCTCTTTGCCCTTTACTTAGTCTGGCTAGGGGTTTATCAATCATTTTGATTTGCTCAAAGAACCAGCTCTTGGTTTTGTTAATTTTTTCAATTGTTCTTTTTGTTTCAATTTGGTCTATTTCTGCCCTAATTTTGATTATTTCTTGCTGTCTATTCTTCTTGGGTGTATCTGCTTCCTTTTGTTGTAGGGCTTTTAGCTGTGCTGTCAAGTTGCTGATGTATGCTCACTCCAGTTCCTTTTTGAAGCACTTAGGGCTATGTGTTTTCCTCTCAGTACTGCTTTCATTACATCCAATTGGTTTGGGTATGTTGTGTTTTTGTTTTCATTGAATTCTAGAAAATCCTTTATTTCTTTCTTTTTTTTTTCTTCTTTGACCCTGCTATCATTTAAAAAAGCATTGTCTAGTTTTCATGAGTATGTGGGCTTTTTGGTGTTTTTGTTGTTGTTAAGGACAAGCTGTAGACCATGGTGATCTGAGAGGATGCGTGGGAGTATTTCAATCTTCTTGTATCAACTGAGGCTCGTTCTGTGTACAATTATGTGGTCAATTTACGAGAAGGTGCCATGGGGTGATGAGAAGAAGGTGTATTCTTTTACTTTAGGATGATATGTTCTGTAGATATCTATTAATTCTGGTTGGTTCAAAGTCTCTGCTAGTTTTACAGTGTTTTTGTTCAGTTTCGGTTTCCATGATCTGTCCATTGGAGAGAGTGGGGTATTAAAGTCTCCCACTATTATAGTGTGGGGTAAATGTATTTTTTGAGCTTTAGTAGAGTTTCTATTATGAATGTGGGTGCTTTTTTTATTTGGAGCATATATGTTAAAGATTGAGAGTTCCTCCTGAGAGATTTCCCCGGTAATGAGTAAAAAGTGTTCGTCCTTATATTTTTTGATAACTTTTGGTTGAAAATTTACTTTATTCGATATTAGAATAGCCACTCCAGCTTGCTTCTTAGGGTTGTTTGCTTGGAAGTTTTTTTTCCCACCCTTTTACTCTGAGATATTATCTGTCTTTGTCTCTGAGATGAGTTTCCTGTATGCAGCAAAATGCTGAATTTTGTTTATGTATCCAGTCAGATAGCCTATGTCTCTTTATTGGGGAGTTGAGTCCATTTATTTTAATAGATATCAAGGAACAGTGGTTTCTGTTTCCTGCTATTATTGCTTTTTTGGGTTTAGTTGTGTCTGTGTCTCTTTCTTCTTTTGGTTTTCTTGCTTAGTATTTTTCTAGTTTTTATTAGGATGTATTTCCCCTCATTGTATTGGGTTTTCCACCTATAATTCATTGTAGTGCTGGGTTTGTGGTGAGATATTTCGTAAATTTAGATTTTTCTTGAAATATCATCATCTCCCATCTATGGTGATTGATATTTTTGCTTGGTATAGCAGCTTAGGCTGGCTCTTTTGCTCTCTTATGGTGTCCATGATGTCTGTCCAGGCTCTTCTAGCTTTCATAGTCTCTGTTGAGAAAACGGGTGTGATTTTGATTGGTCTGCCTTTATATGTTACCTGACCTTTTTTCCTTACTGATTTTAGTATTCTTTCTTTGCTTTGGGCACTTGGTGTTTTGACTATTATGTGTCGAGATGTATTTCTTTCCTGATCCAACCTATTTGGAGTTCTGCAGGCTTCCTTTATGCTCATTGTCATTACATTATTAAGGCTAGGGAAGTTTTCTTCTACGATTTTGTTGAAGATATTTACTGTGCCTCATAGTTGCTACTCTTCTCCCTTTTTTATTCCTATTATCCTTAGGTTTCATCTTCTTATTGTGTCCTGGATCTCCTGGACATTTTGGGTTAGGAGCTTTTTGTTTTTTGAATCTTCTCTGGGTGTTTTGTCTATATTTACAATGTTTTCTTCTCCCCCCGAGATTCTCTCTTCCATCTCTTGTAGTCTATTGGAAATGCTTGCTTCTGTGACTCCTGATTTCTTTTTTTGGTGTTCTACCTCTAGGGTTATCTCTTTTAGTGTTTTCTTTATTGTGTCAATTTCTGTTTTAAATTCCCTCTTCCATTCCTTCATCTCTTTGGTTCTGTTTTCCTCTAGTTCTTTGAGTTATTTGAGTTTTTTTTTTCTTGTTTCCTCTTTAAAAGCTTTTGATTCTTTTATCTTTCCTCCCGTTCCTGTTTAAATATCTCTATCAGTGTCTTGAGGATTGATTTCAGGTCTGCATCTTTTTTTCTGGAGTGTTTGGCATTCCAATGTTTGCTGTTATTGGAGAGCTAGGTTCTGGTGTTGCCAGGTTGTCTTGGTTTCCTTGGGACATACTCTTTCACTTTCCTCTTAACATCTTTTTGTCAGTGATATGTTCTTACCTTTCCCTTGTATCTTGTCTGTGTCCCCGGATCTCCACTGGTCCAGGTTGCAGATGGGCTGAGCCCTGTTCTGTGCCCCAAAGTCACCTGGTGGGGAGAGATGTTCCAATGCTGTGTCCTTTGTCCCTGGATCAGACAGGTCGGGGCTGCACTTTCCATGTGCACTCAGCAGAGATCTCTCTGCTCCCTGGCTGCCCAGATCTCCTACTCACCAGTCCTTAAAACTTTTGTAACTGCTGGTCCGGGTGGCAGATGGTCTGAGCCCTGTTCTGTGCCCCAAAGTTGCTGGGTGGAAACAGAGGTTTCAATGCTGTGTTTTTTTCCCTGGATCAGGCAGGGCGGGGGCGCGCTTTCCTTGCACACTCCAAAGAGATCTCTCTGCTCCCTGACTGCCCAGATCTCCTACTCACCAGTCTTTTATCAATGGATTTTTAACTTAACTTTTTAATGTAAAACCAAAACAATGCACAAATGAATCTAAACCAATATTGTATTAGCAATCTACAACACTAATTTGTTTTATTTTTTCTGTTTCTTTTAACTATGAAAATAGAATTAAGGGTTAATATAACATTTCTTTAAAATAAATTTGTTTTATTTTATAAATGTTTGCTTCTATGTTTTTAAGTTCTGGTACCCCTGCCTTCTTAATACCTGTGTGGTTTAGAAGATCGCATTGAATAGCAAAGCTTGTTTTTGTTGATGTGTTTGAGCCACCATGCAATTTTTTGGCAAGATCATCATCTGTAATTCTTCATTATTAATTCTGATCATAGAAAAGATGTTTAGAAGGAATAAATATAAAATGATATGTATTATATTTATTGATAACCAAAGATATATGTCCATAGTATTCTTTATTGGAATTAGTTCATAGAATTCTCAGAAATATTTTCCTTGTGCTTAATTACAACATTTTGTTAGAGTTCATTCCTCTAATTCTCTACATTTCTTAAAAGTGAATTACTAAAATAAACAATAAAAGACTAGCTAGACTAAGGTATTTAATTAAAAAAAAACAAATGTATGTGTACATGTGGATGATATGATATTACTTAGAAATTTCACCTGATGAATATCCTCATGATATTAATTTCTAAAATGATAAGTGACAATTATCCAGAAGTATTAATAAATAACACAATGTTCAAAGCAAAGAGCCGTTACATCAACAAGCATGATCAGGAATCACAGGAAGTTGCAAGACATGAGGATTCAATGAGGTTAATAGAAAGACATTTTCCTCTAATGGCTGTAAATTATATCTGCTGCTCTTAAGACACATATGCCATTATGGGTGAGCTTGGAGATACTTTGTAATAATTTAGGAATACAAATTTAACTACTTCCCACAATAATATGAAGTATAAATTTATATTCAGACCCTTAGAGTAAGAGTGGGAATGAAGCTGCCTGTGAAAGTCTGCTAATATTTTTCCCTTAAGGCTGTAGCTGTAAATAAGCAGAGAAATTTGGTATCATAAAAATATACTTCCCCAAATAGCAAAGGTGTTCAGTTCAGTTGCAGAGTGCGAATATACTGCACCATATTCTGTCTCTCTGGTAGACTTTTTGAGACTTCTAGACTAGAATCTACTTTGTGGTGACTTCTGCGTTTATCTCTAAATACTCTTATAATTCATTGACTTCCCTTACGAGGGAGGTGGAGCATGCATTACATTAGAAACAGTGCACTCTCTTGATGTATACTTTTATATATTATTTTACAAAAATGCCATTTATTTTAACAAATTTTCTTTCAATTCTGAAAACAATCAAACAACAGCAGATAAATCTAGATGGCCAGCAATCGTTTATAGGCATAGACTTTGATTTAAAAGAAAAGTAAAGTCATCTTCCTTCTAACCAACTGTCAGGATTACATTTCCGATTACCCTAACATCCTGATGTATGTCTGCCTTATGCTTGGCTTCCAAGAACCAGTAGACCAGTTGGACACCAGGAACCACAAAGAACAGACAGATAGAAGCAGAAATGTAGATGAATATCCATTTCTCTGCCTCCAGGCTTCAATTTGCTTTTCATATGCTAGTGCAGCAAATTAGTAAATACATACTAGAACCATGTAAACTGATATTTTTCTAAGCTTTCAGATACCTTTTATATTGTCTGAAATAATCAGCAGTACTAATATATGCTTTTCACACAGCAATGCACAACTTGTAGCTGAAGACAATGCTAATTAATGATGTTTATCTCAGGTTCTATAGGGATCACCATGATGGTGTTGAGTGACTATTTACACCTGTCACAAGTAAGATCATTATATTTTGCATTGGCTTTTAAGTAGAAATATCGATTCTTAAGTCTTCACACGAGACTACTAACCAAAACCAAGGCTGTGGAAAAAAATTATAGTACCAGATATGGATAGTAAATTAATGTACTAATCTAAAAACACAAAGTAGTTTAAAACAAGTACTAGTGCTTTTATGATTGTAAGACAAATTCCCAGGTGATAAAAAAGAAAAACAAAAGTAGCTCAGAACTATAAGTTCTCACAAATTCCAGAGAACTAGCCCAAACCTGGATATGGTTCTGTATGCAGAATGATATAGAAAAATAAATTAGACTAGAACTGGCTATGAGAGAGGGTGCTTATCTAGGATCAGCATCATTGGAAAGCACATCGGAAGGTGTGCTTTCTTGTCTCTGTGTGTGGCAAACACAGCAAGAACATTTACAAAAAATAAAGAAAAGACATAGAGCATGGTTAAGGATCTTCATGTAAATTCCTGGCTTCCAAAATAGGACAAAGTAAGAATCAATTACTTAAGTTAACCATTTAGTAGTAGTATGGTATAATAACCTCATAATTAAAGTTGAATGCAACCTGGGATATAATACAGTCCTTATTTCAATTGCCATATGTGTTTCAATGGTAGAAGCATTACATCAAAAACAACCCACAATGACCAATAAATGGTAACTTATAAAAGGAAAAAATGCTTAAATATATGGCTGATTTCTAGTATGCCTAGAAAAGAGGTAATTAAGGAAGTCATGTAGAGAAAAGGTTGTATCTTTAATGGCAAAGAAAAACACAAACATAAAATTATACACTTAGTATAGAGCTAATTTAAATATCCTTTGAATGGAAAACCCAGTTACTTTTTACATTTTATTTGATATTTTATGTATTTACATTTCAAATGTTATCCCCTTTCCCTGTGCCCCTTTTCCATTCCCATCTCCCTTCCCCTACTTCTAGCAGGGGGAAATCCACTCAATCATCCTACCCATTCCCACCTTAACACCATAGCATTTCCCTACACGGGCATAACAAACTTCACAGGACCAAGGGTGTCTTCTCCTATTGATGCCAAACAATGTCATCCTTCACTACATATGCAGCTGGAGCTACGGGTTCCTCCATGGGACTTCTGGGGGATCTGGTTGGTTGATATTTTTGTTTATCCTATGGTTTTGCAAAACTCTTCAACTCCTTCAGTTCTTTATTTCAAACTCTTTCATTGTGGTCCACTTGCTCAGTCTGAGGGTTAGCTGCAAGCATCCTCCTCAATATCAGTAAGACCATGACAGAGCTTCTCAAGCGACATCCATATGAGGCTCCTGACAGCAAGCATATTTTGGCATCAGCAGTAGTTACTGGGTTTGGTGGCTACAAATGGGATTAATCCACAGGTTGGCAGTGTTTGGATGACCCTTTCTTCAGTTTCTGCTACATTTGATCCCTCTATTTCCTTCAGTTAGTATTTTGTCTCCCCTTCAAAGAAGGAGTGAAACATTCATATTTTGTTCTTCCTTCTTGAACTTCCTATGGTCAAAGAATCATATTTTGGGTATTTTGAGATTTTGTGCAAATATCCACTAATCATTGAGTACATACCATGTGTTTTCTTTAGTGACTGGGTTACCTCTCTTATCAAATTAATTTCTAGTTCTTATTTGCCTAAGAATTCCATTAAGTCATTGTGTTTAATAGCTAAGTAGTATGCCACTGTACAAATGTACCAAATTTTCTGTAATCATTCCTCTGTTGGAGGACATCTGGGTTCTTTGCAGCTTCTGGGTATTATAAATGAGGATGCTATGAACATAGTGGAACATGTGTCTTTGTTATGATGGGTAATCTTTTGGGTATATTCTCAGGAGAAGTATAGCTGGCTCATTAAGTATTTTTATGTCCAATTGTCTAAGAAAACTCCAGACTGATTTCCAGAGTGGTTGTATTGGCTTACAGTCCCACCAGCAATGGAGAAGTGCTCCCCATTCCCACAACCTTGCCATCTGCTGCCACCTGAGTTTTTATCTTAGCCATTGTGCCTGGTGTGAGGTGGAACCTCAGGGTTTTGTTTATTTGTATGTTTGTTTTGTTTGCTGTTTCCTTGATGATTAAAGGTGTTAAACATTTCTTTGGGTGTTTATTGACCTTCAATATTTCTCAGTTAAAAATTTTTTGTTTATCTCTGTACACCATTTTTAATAGAGCTATTTGGCTTCCTGGAGTCTAAATTCTTGAGTTCTCTGTATATATTAGATATTAGCCCTCTATCAGAAGGTTGCCATTTTGTCCCAATGACAGAATCATTTGCCTTACAGAATCTTTGCAAATCTTTGAGATCCCATCTGTGTATTCTTGATCTTAGAGCATAAGCCATAAGTGTTCTTCAGGAAAATTTCTCCTGTGCCTATATGTTCGTGGCTTTTTCTCAATTTCTCTTCTTTTAGTCTCAGTGTACATGGTTTTATGTGCAGGTCCTTGACCCACTCTGACTTGAGCTTTGTACAGGGTGATAAGAATGAATCAATTTGTATTTTTCTACATGCTGACCTCTAGTTGGACCAGCACCATTTGCTGAAAATGCTGGTTTTTTTTTTTTTTTTTTTTTTTGCACCGTATATTTTTAGCTCCTTTTCAAAGATCAAGTGACAATAGGTGTGTGGCTTCATTTCTGGGACTGCAATTCTATTCCATTGATCTACATGCCCTTCTCTGTACCAAAGACATGCATATTTTATCACTATTGCCATGTATTACAACTTAAGTTAAGGGATGGGGATTCCCACAGAAGTTTAAATACAGGCATATGCTCACAGCCAACCAGTGAATTGTGAATGGGGTCCCCAATGAAGAAGTTAGAGAAAGGATTGAAGGAGCTCAAGGGGTTTAAAACCCCATAAGAACAACAATACCAACCAAGCAGAGCCCTCGGACTAAATCACTATCTAAAGAGTACACAAGGAACTACCCATGGCTCTAGCTGCATATGTTTCAGAGGATGACTATGTTGGGTAAGCATCAATGGGAAGAGAAACCCTTGGTCCTGCCAGGGCTTGAGGCCCCAGTGTAGGGGAATGGCAGCACAGGAAAGCAGGGGGTATAGGTGGGTGGGGAAGCACTGTCATAGAAGCAAGGAAATGGGGGATGGGATAGGTGATTTATGCAGGAGAAAAAGGGAAATGGGATGATTTGAAATGTAAATAAAGTATATCCAATAAACCTAAGCAACGAAGTTGATTATTTTAACTAATATGTTTGGAGAATTAATCTAATCTTAATAATTAATTCTCATAATGAAAGACTATATTAAGTAATTACCTGAGTAAAATCATTACATACATTTGAGTAACTTTGGAATTTCTATATATACATATCTATTTTTTTAGGTATTGGAAGAAAGAACAAGAAGAACAGCTGTAGAGCAATGTACTTTTTAATAAAAATATTAAGTTCAAAATATAAACAAAGTTTCTTTGAAGATAAGAAGACCTAAAGAATTTACTGATTTGTTTAATTTAAACATAAAATGAGAAATTAAATAATAAAAATTACAATTCATAAGATCTTGCATTCAATTTTCTAGAAGAAATTTTCCAGAAATAACAGGATTTTGCTAAAGTAAGAGACAGAAAAATATCTCCTTAAAAGCCCTGCTTCTAAAAGGGAAGGCTCTTAGCTAATGTCTCCTTTCCCTGAAATAAGTAGGACCCTGTCTTGTAGAATCCATTCACTACACTCGGGCAGATGGAGGATACATGTGGGGAGAAAAATGAAAAAGAACTAGGCTCAGTTTGATTTTTATGTTCATTTAATCTTGAGGTAAAGAACCTTTTATCAGTCTTTCAGTCAGTCTACAAAAGCATAATTTCCAAAAAAAAAAAAAAAAAAAAAGAAAGAAAGAAAAGAAAAAGAAAAAGTGAATAGGTAATTTACAGGTTGCTTGGAAGAGTTGTGTCAGGATACTCAACTCAGAGTTGAACTTTACTGAGAAACCATAGAAATGATGTAGCAAGAGGCATGCTGAAGGTTCCTCTGAGCAACTGCAGATATCTCTGTAAAGGAGTAAATTTGTGTTTTTCCAGTCTCAAAGAAGTTTAAAATTTTCATCATGTCATATTAAATGATTGCAGGTTATCTTATTTTTGAAAGTGTAGTGGCAATCAGAAGTTGATACAAGAAATTATGACACAGTCCTGCTAACCTTGGGAATTTTATCAACTTGGAACTTCACATGTGTAGACATTTGGGCCACTTATTGCTGATTTTTAGAATTAATTTCATTATTAATGTATACATTTTAAATTCTACTCTCAGCTGCAAAATTCTGATTGCTTAGGAGAAAATTCAGACCCATAATAGAAAACAATATGCCACATGAATTTTATGCCATTAGTGATTAGTTACAACCTCTATCCCCAAACATTAACATTTAGTGTTGAAAATTTAGTTTTGATAATTTTACCTTTAGAAAAATGCCATGAAACCTATTACACATATATTTTCAGGTTTGATATCTTGCACATTATAGGAAGTATATTATTGCATTTATTTAGATACTATTATCTTTTCATGATGTAGCTGACAGTTCTTATAAGTATGAATACATAAATTTTATTTATACATACAGCAGTTGAACTGAGATTTCTATATTTTTCTTACTGTAGTTTGTATTTTTACTATTACGTGTGTGTATGTGTGTCTGTGTGTGTGTGTATGTGTGTCTGTATTTTTCTTCCTTTGCTTTTAAGGCTCATTTGAGATGCCTATTCTTACATGATCCCCCAACACCAGTCATCCAAGTAGCTGGCAATAGAAATTAAAATTTATGAATAACCTGGCATCTGTTATTTCCATATTGTATAATTTTTTCACAGGATCACAATAATTTGAGTAGAATATTTGTGTATGAATATATTTTCATTTTCACAAACAAATACCCACACATAAATTGTTGGTTGGTCAATGCACAGTAACTCCAATGAATTATCCATCAGAACTCTTTACTAAGGTATATGCAGAAATTTGCATTCTTCACAAATATGAATGTGCTTGTCGGTCTCCAAGTACTTAATCCTGTTGCACTTTGCTTTCAATCAGTTTGACATGGATGACTCAGCATCTTACTATGGTTGATATTTAGAATTTTCTCCACTTTGCTCTATATTAATACTTTATGCTATTTTTCAGCAGTGATACTGAAAATGTTTACAGCTCCCTGTGTTATGAGTGCATCTCATAATTTTGCACCTGTTGCTATCCGTGTATTTTTCTAGGGAAATATTAAAATTAAACCATATCCAAGTATAAATACAGCTGAACTTGGTGGCAAATGCCTTTCATTCAATGTTTCAATATGCAGAGGTAGTTGGCATGTCTATGAGTTTGAGGCAAGACTGGTTTACATAGTAAGTTTCTAGAAAGAACAAAATCATAAGACAGTGTTGAAAAATAAGTGTTATATTTTCTCTATGACATGACTGACAATTAGGAAGGCACAGTATTATTTGATACTAGAAATAAGTAATAGAATTGAAGCAATCTTTTTCCAAAGAAACAGGAAAGAAAGACAGTAAATTTAAGTCTTGACAAAAAAGAATAGCATTTCTTGGTTTTAAAAAAACTCAACTTAGTGTATAACATAACATAGACTCAAAAATCTGAACAGGAGTGACAAAATCCTTCAAGGATAATGTAAGACAAACACACAAACAGAATACATAATTAATAGCAATATGTACATAGTATTTAGGTAGACTTGGTTTGGAATTCTCAACAATGGCAAAATATTTATTCTCCTCAGGTGTAATGAATAGTGTTAATTACCAACTTAGTAGACTCAAGTACCGTCTGGGAAGGCACCTCTCAGAGTACATGCAAGGGATTGTCTACTATGATTAATTGACATGAGATAACTTGCCCAGGGTTTGTGGCATGATTTCCTAGAGAACAAATGCTAACTCTTTAAATGTAGAGAAAGGTAGCTAGGTATGTTGGCACTACTACCTGACTGGGGAACATTATAAGACCTCCTAAAGAAAAGAAAAAAGGGCAGATTAAAAAACTAAGCAAATATTGATAATAAAATGTATGGAAAGAAATCATCAAACCAAGGATATCAGTGTTCAGCTTTGCTTATTCTAAAAACAATTTCTATCCATAACATTTGGGATTATATTCTTTCAAGTTAGTTCATGCACTTAGTGCAATGAAGAATATTACATCTATTTATTTATTTTCTGGAAATTGCCAGTCAACCCCAGCACTTTGCTTTTGCTTTGTTAATTTTTTTTTGTTCCTCATTAAATTGGCACTGTTTTAGTGGAAGCTTAGTTGATTGTTCATCTCTGCAATTGGATTTAGAATCTATTGTTTTACTTTCATGAAATAATTTAAATATAAATTAGATAATACTTTTATCTGTAATTTTCAATATGGATACATTATATTTTTTTCCTTTTTATTGGATATTCTCTGTAATTACATTTTAGATGTTATCCCCTTTCCCCCAATCACACCCCCTCTTATTTCCTCCATGAAGGTGCTCCCTCCTCCAACCAGCATCTCCAACCTCAGTGCCTTTTCTCCAATTTCTGCTCCTCTATTTGTCCCATTTTTTCCTCCCATGAGTGTTTTGTTCTCCCTTCTAAGAAGAACTGAGGCATCCACCATCTGGCCTTCTTTCTCTTTGAGCTTCATAATTTATGCAATTTTTATCTTGGATATCCATAGCTATTTGGGCTAGTATCTGCTTATCAGGGAATATGTTCCATGGTGTTTTTTAGTGATTGGGTTACTTCATTCAGGATGATGGCTTCAAATTCTATCTATTTGCCCAGGAATTTCATGAAGTCACTGTTTTTAATATGTTTGTATGTTTCTTCAAATGTTCTGCTAGTATTTTACTGACTTAAACAGATATTGAATTATCCTGGTGTCTCTGTGGTTTTGATTTTATTTGTATTTTGTTTTTTGTTTTTGTTTTGTTTTGCTGCTGATGTAATGTAC
The DNA here is from genome assembly GCF_963924665.1 of Micromys minutus. NCBI lineage: Eukaryota > Metazoa > Chordata > Mammalia > Rodentia > Muridae > Micromys > Micromys minutus. The sequence goes on from NC_137974.1 coordinate 71,689,240, forward strand.
TCCAACAGAAACAACTCGAGGAAGAAAGAATTTACCTTCTCTCACATTTCAAAATTTAATGCTGCAGGGTGAGTACTTCCAAGTACCAATGCTTGAAGTAGCTGGTCACACCTCACAAACAGGGATCATGCACAATCTCATACAAGAACCTGCCAGGATTTCCTTCCTAGGAAATAGTGCCACCATGTGGTTTTTCCCCCTTAACCAATCAAGATGATCCCTCTCCTTCAACTGGAGAATTTCTCTGGCAAAATTTTTGGGGTCACTTAAGTATACTGTCATATCATCTGCTAATAGTGATGCCTTTATTTCTTCTTAGCCAATCTGTATCCCACTGATCTCTTTTAGTTGTCTTTTTGTTACTTGGAATACTATATTGAATATATATGGGGAGAATGTCCTTCGTCCTTGTCTTGTCCCTGATTTTGATAGATTGCTTAAAATCTCTCTCTATTTAATATGATATTTGATGTTGGTTTGCAATAAATTGCTTTTATTTTGTATAGTTAAGGGCCTATAATTTCTATTGTCCTACCCTCTCCAGTAGTTTTAACATGAAGGGGCTTTTTTATTTTGTCAAATGATTTTTCTACATCTAAAGAAATGATGATGTGAGTTTTTTTCTTTGAGTTTGTTTATATTTTGGGTTATGCCATATATTATACCAAACTTGCATCCCTGGGATGAAGCCTACTTGATATTGGTGAATGGTGGTTTTGATGTGTTCTGGGATTCAGTTAGTAAGAATTTTATTGAGTACTTTTTCATTGATATTCATAGGTGAGATTAGTCTGAAAACCTCTATTTTGTTTGGGTCCTTGCGTGGTTTTGGTATCAGAGTAATTATAGCTTGATATAAAGAATTATGTAATGTCCCTTCTGTTTCTATTTTATGGAATAGTTTGAGGAATCTTAGGATCAGGTCTTTTTTGAAGGTCTGGTAGAATTCTGAACTAAATCCATCCATCTGGTCCTGGGCTGTTTGTTTGTTTGTTTGTTTGGGAGATATTTAATGAGTTCTTCTATTTCCACATGGCATATGGTCCTGTTTAGATAGTCTGCTTGCTTTTAATTTTTATGTTGTATTTTTCTAGAAAGCCATCCATTTCAATGAGATTTTCTAGTTCTGTTGAGTATAGGCTTTTGTAGCCTATCTGATGAATTTTTTAACTTCCCCAGTTTTTGTTGGTATGACTCCCACTTAATTTCTTATTTTGTGAATTTGGATACTGCCTCTGGGCCCTTTCTTTGCTTTGGCTATGGTTTTGATTATATTGTTATTCTCTCAAAGAATCAGCTTTTAGTTTTGTTGATTCTTTGTATCATTCCTTTTCTTTTTATTAGGTTGATTTCAGTCCTGATACAGAAAATGTGGTTAATTTACACAATAAAAGACTACTCATCCATTAATAATGAGGTCATCCTGAGTTTTGCAGATAAATGGATGGGACTAGAAAATATCATGCTGAGTAGTATGGGATACCCAGGTTATAATCTACAGAACTGAAGGTGATTAACAAGCCAAAGGACACAAGTGAGGTTACCTCAATCCCATTTGGAAGGGAGAAAAAAGTCAATCACGTGGAATAGAGGGACTAAGGGACCTGGGTTGAAGAAAGGACTTGTAAGCAAAAAGGTGAATATGATCATGTAATGGGGGAAGAGGGTAAACAGGAATAAAGTCCTGAGGGCCAGCAGAAAGAATGGAAACAGGCAACCATGGGAGATAGAAGGTGGTTGGACACATTTGAACGTACCAGAGACCCGGGAGGTTAAAGACATTCAGGACCCACAGAGAGGGAACACAGATGTAATGACCTACAGTGGGGATAAGACATATAGAACCCACCTCCAGCAGTATGAAAAGACATCAAGTGAGGGATGGGGTTGTTATCCCACAGTCAAAACTCTGATCCAAACAAAACACCAATGGCTCAAGCTCTAAGGTCAAAGATTAACAAATGGGACTTAATGAGATTGCAAAGTTTCTGTAAGGCTAAGGACATTGTCAAGAAAACAAAACGGCAACCAACTGAATGGGAAAAGATCTTTACCAACACCACATCAGATAGAGGCCTAATATCCAAGGTATACAAAGAGCTCAAAAAGCTAGACACCAGAGAATCAAATAACCCTATTAAAAAATGGGGTACAGAGCTAAACAAAACGTTCTCAGTTGAGGAACATCTAATGGCTGAGAAACATCTGAGGAAGTGCTCAATATCCTTAGCCATCAGGGAAATGCAAATCAAAACAACCCTGAGATTCCACCTCACACCAGTCAGATTGGCCAAGATCCAAAACTCAGATGACAGCAGATACTGGCGAGGTTGTGGAGAAAGAGGAACACTTCTCCACTGTTGATGGGGTTGCAAACTAATACAACCACTCTGGAAATCAGTCTGGCGATACCTCAGAAAATTGGATATAGTACTAACTGAAGACCCAGCTATTCCACTTCTGGGCATATACCCCAGAGACACTTTAATACACAACAAAGATATATGCACCACAATGTTCATAACAGCTCTATTTATAATAGCCAGAAGCTGGAAAGAACCCAGATGTCCTTCAGAAGATGAATGGATACAAAAATTGTGGTACATTTACACAATGGAATACTACTCAGCCACCAGAATCAATAATGACTTAACCAAATTCTTAAAAAAAATGGCTGCATCTAGAGAATATCATCCTGAGTGAGATAACCCAGTCACAAAAGAGCAGACATAATATGCAGTCACTAATAGTGGGAAGCTAACCCCAGAGGCTCGCACTGCCCCAGAAACAACTAAAAACTGTATGAAGTCCTAGAAATAAAGAAAACAAAACAAAACAAAAAAAAATAGTCATGCTCAATCCTCACCCACCAAAAACACATTGACAAAATCTGGGTTGTACCCTGTATTACATGTACTGTCTGCTCATTGTTAAAAAAAAAAAAAAAAAAAAAAAAAAAAAAAAAAAAAAAAAAAAAAACATCTTTACACACCAAGAAAACTTTGACTATTTCCAGGTTTCATCTTGTTTTTATGCTCATTGTTACTGGTGGAATCTTTATCACACTATCAAACCTTTAAAAAAAAAGTACTGAAAAAAATGTATTGTAAAATTTTATGCAAAAAATTCTTAAAATCTTTACATTTATCTTTGTTTTGTAAAATAAAGTTGTTAAAAAAAAAAAAAAAAAAAAAAAAAACTCTGATCCTTACTTGTTCCTGTCTGAAAGAACTGTAGAGATGGAAATAGAAAAGAGCCAGACAAAAAGAAGGTCCAGTGACAGGCCCAAAAGGGAATCCAGCTCAAGGGAAGGCCCCTTGGCATGACACCATTTTGACATTATGGACTGCTCACAAAGAAGGGAGCTATTATGAATGCCCTCTGGAAGACCCAATAAGCAGCTGAAAACGTCAGATGCTGATATTTGCAACCGACCACTCCACAGATTTTGAAGACCCCTGTGGTTGAATTTGTGAAAAGATAGAAGAAGCTGAGGAAAAGAGCAACCCTGTCTCAAATAACCTGGATCCTCATGATCTCTCAGAAACTACATCACCAATCAGGTAGTATACAGCAGCTGATAGGTGCCCCCCTCCAACACATATATAGCAGAGGTCTCTTAGGTCTGGGTTCAGTCATAGAAGATGCACCTAACCCTTAAAAGACAGGAGGCCCCCAGGAAGTTTAGAGATCTGGTGAGGTGGGTGGGTTGTGGACATTCTTTTAGGGATGGGGAAAAGATATTGGATGTAGTACAGTGGGAGAGAGGACCAGGAGGGGAAGAAAATCTGGAGTGTTAAAATAAAATAATAATTAAAAAAAGACAATGGAAAGATAAAAAGAAAATAAGAATTAACACTAGCAATCACTCCTAAAGATAATTTAATTTGGCATTATTAAATATTTCAAATCAAATCTGCATGTTTCTATATACTTATACCATTTTACAAGCTTAAAAACTCATTTACATAACATTCAATGTCATGCACAAAATGTTAACCTGCTTTTTCTTTTCAATAATTCATTTTCTTTTCAAAGTATTTAAAATAATATTTGTATTGTGTAAGATGTTTTGATGTTAGGAGGCAGATTTTTTCCAGCTTAGAACACACATTATAATGACAGTCTTTTTGTCTATTGATGAGTGTTATTCTAAAATTCAGCAGGCAAATACTGTCCATTGAGAGAGAGAGAAAGAACAAAATAATGCATATAACTGAATGTTTTTCTTTTGAGAAAATGCATTTCTTAGTTCTGAAAACTGAGAAAAGCAAAATTCATGCAGTGGCAGATTACATTTTGTTGTCTTGATTTCTGTGGCTGTCTTCATTTTTTCTCAGAGACTCACCAATTTATCTTCTCTTGCCTCCCTTCCATGCCCAAAAATTGAAAGCATATCTAGCCTCACAAGCCTAATAAGAGAGACCCCAAAAGCTAAACATCCCCCAACACCTCACACATTTCAATACTGGTATATAGCAGTGCAACACATAAGGTTTAGGCATGTTTATCTATAAGAGAAGAAATACATCAAATGTCTATAGTTTCTATAGGCTTATTTGAAATAAACATTTATGCATAAGACATATACAATTATTAAAACTCAAGAAGAACCAGAGCAAACATTTTAAATTTAATTTTATGAATAGAAATGTTCTCCAAAAAGTTTGTGATGACCAATACATGTATGGAAAAAAATGCTTGAATTCGTAAGTTATGAAATATCAACTAGAACATAGTAGAATGCTCATAAATGGAATGTATGCATATTTAATTCAGTAACAACTATAGATATATATTTGATAGTATCTTTTTTTTCTTTTTTGCTAAACCAAACTTTATTGATAAAATGGAAGTAGGAATATCTTACTAGGAACAGCAACAGATCCAGCCAATCATGATAGAAAAAAAAAAAAAGGTGGCAGTCTCTACTATGTAAGAAGTTGCTGCTTACCACTTAGTAATTTAATTTATGAACTCATGAAGAGGTGCAGAGAATCAAGGCATGTTAGCCCCAAATTGATAGATATTCTCATGAAGAGAGGACACCTGAGAGACAGGTGAGAAGAGTTGGCCATGTCACAAGCCAGTCTCTTGCTGGACACAAAGACAGTTTTCCATATACCCTAGATGCACATCTTTCTAAGTTTTTGGAATTCTTCATAATCATGTGCACATAATGTGCACACAAACACCTAGCTATGTGGCTGCTGCTTTCCCTGTCCCAACCCTGTGTCCAAATCCAGCATGAGCATGTCTGTTGTGTCACACAACAAGCCACATTTCCTTTATCAGTGACAATGATTTTAAAGCAGTTCATAACTAAACATGAGCACTTTGTACAAGGAAAAATCTACTTTACAAATACCAAAATCAAACAACATAATTGCTGGAGTCTGATATACAACATGAATTATAGTTTGAAATCACTCTTACATAAGTGTCACATTTACAATAATAAAATAAAATCCATTCTAGGCTAGCTATTCCATTGCTGAAGCTGTCATCCCTCACCCATGTCAGACCCCTTCCTTAAAGTCAATGATAGATGTTAAAGGCTCAACAAAAGTGAGCTGATCCTCCTTTGGAGGCAAAAGCTAATCTATGGCTAGAGGAACAGCTTTACCCCACATCATCAGTTGATGCAGAATCAGTATGGTCCTTTTTTTTTTTCTTTTGATAAGGGTTCATTCTATTGTAAATGGCTTCAATTATATGTTTGCCATTCCACCCCCTGGTGGGAGGCTGGGGATGTTCTTGTTGACTAACATGCTTATCACCTGGCTAAGGTGCCCATCACATGGACTAAGTCTGGGACACATTCCCCCTGCTTCCTTATGATTTCTTCTATTCTTCACTCCAGGTACTTGTCCAGCTCTGCCACCATCTTCACCTCTTCTGCTGAGACTTTAAGCACATTTGGAAAACAGATCAAAATCACACTCATGTTGTCTCGATTATACAAACAGGTCTCGACTGCTTCATTGCACACTTTCTCAAGGTCATCAGTGACTTTAAGCCTGAGTCTCACAAAGCCACAGAGCTCTTCGTTTCCCATGAGGTCCCAGATGCTATCATCTCCTTCAGACCTTTCAATATCATGGACATTGGGCTATGGTGAGACAAGATACACTGTGGGACCGTTTCCATGTATACATTTGTAATCAAAATCCCCAAGGGCTCTTGATGTAGCCAGAGAGTAACTGACATGCTGAACCATACCAGAGACCCCTGCATACTGAATCCATTCTTTTTCCAGATTACTTGGTTTATGGTCTAGTGTGAAGAAGTAAATTTTTCTATTCCTACAAAGAAAACCACTTGAGTCTCCACAGTTAATGAATTAAGTAGTTGGGGAAAAATTAAGACATCCACAGATGTTGATCCACTTTTATTTGCACTGTGTTTCTTCTCTGACATAACTCTCATGTGTTCATCAATTTTCAGAAAACCTGTTATGATTCCATTCTTTACATTTTCCACAAATAGTGCTCCTACTGACCCTTTTAAAATCCTGGTTATGGGTGATGTGATTTAATAAGTGCTCAGAGCAGTATTTGGCAACCTGAGATTCAGCATGCCCATCATATACAGCAAAGAAAGACCATGTCTCAACTTCATATGGCAAACCGATCATAGCCATATATGAATCTTTCATTTCAGCTCGACAACCATGCATGCTGCTTAGGCCATTTTGCAACCCATTCTCCTACCCCTGGGTATTATGATTTTCCATCTTTGGCTTGTCTAAAAGCTTTTTATTATGACTTGATCCTCTAGATAGTATCGCTCTATCAGAGCTGCACAGGTGGGTCTGGTCTCCAAATATAAGCTCCGCACTCTCGGCCAGCTCTGGGAGTCAAAAGAGCAGTAAATCTGCGTTTTAGCCCCAGTTCTGCCTAGATGTAGGGTAGCAATGAGCAAGAAACAGGAGACATGGGTTTGGAGAGATGGCTCAAGGGATAAGTTTGGCAGTTTCTTATAAGTACACGCCTTATTAGTAATTTCTTGGTATCTATAAAGAGAAATGGAACTGTTTTTAAGAAACTGCAGGAGAGATGCTGTTCGTACTGTCTTACGTGAGATAGTATGGCAAGAGTTGTGGTTATGCTTCATCATAGGCAGACAGATACATCCTGGTACGGTCATTAAGAAGAAGCATTAGTTAACCAGTGAAAGGCCTGAAATACTGATATGTCATTGGTACTTTTAAATATAATTTAGTGAGAAAATTTTAGATGAATAAAAACAAGATATGAGCTCAAGAATTTTAATTCTGAGAATCTAAGATAGTAAAAATAGAAAACTCTTTGCCACTTGTAAAGAAGAGATATGATAGACTGGAAGACACAGGGAAATCTTCTAAATATATAGAAACACTATGGCTGCTGTGTATATTGATAGGTAAATGGTGTTATACAATTGTTAATTTTTATACTGTATAACGAATGCTCCAACTACTGTTTTGTTTCCTTATAAATAACTTTCTCACTTCTTCTTCATTTGACATGTACCCCATCTGTTTTACTCTCCTTTCCTTCCTAACCTGTCCCTTGAGATGTCTTTTTTTACTTTCATGGTTCTTTTTCTACCTTCATTACATATACACATGCATGCATTCATATATGATTACATAAAACATATAAATGTACATTCATACATATATAATGCATACATATATTTATATATACATAGACTCAGATATTTAAATACATATTCTTCATATGAGCAAACATCATGCACTTTAAGTCTAATTTTTACCTCTAATGACCCCCAGTATTATTCAATTTACATCAAAAACCATAAATGTACTTTTGATTCCAGTTCATAAGTTGTTATTATCTATATTTATCTTGTTTCTGAATCCATCCATCTTTTGTTAGATATCTTAGTGATTTCATTTTATAGCTGTAGTGAATGATACAGCAGTAAGCAGAGATATACTTGGGTTTCTTTCAAATGTTGACCCACATTCTCTAAGATGTATGCCTACCGTTGCTCTGGTTAGATGACATTATACTTAGATATTTACAATTTTGAGAAACTTCCATGGAGATTTACATGATGGCTATATAATTTTTATTTTCATCAAACATATAAACATTATTTTAATTACTTCCTGCCCTTATCAGCATTTGGTTTTGTTTATTTTCTTGGTGACAGTCATTTCAGCAGGGTTGGTATTAACAACAATAGCTGAGTCTCAGTTTCCTTAATTGCTAAGAACATTGAACATTCGTTGACCACATTTTTAATTTCTGAGCTATCTTTAGTCACCAGAGCAAAATAATAACTCATTAAACCATGGAAGAAAGGCCTTATGGTGATTAACTCTTGAAATCTTTTGCAATATTTTAGATATTAATCTGCTATTTAAGAATCAAGAAGCCACAACCCCTAAGACCTTTGAGGCATGCCAACCTACACTGTGCCAAATGCCGTGTTTCTCTTATCACCTCCCGACAGAACTCTATTGCCCAGACACCATTTTATTTGCATAAACCAGGCATGCTGCAAGAGAAACATTCAGGCTAGATCTCCTCCCATCTCCACATTCCAATGCCCACTGAGATCTCAAAGGCACTCTTGGGTGCCCTGAGCTGCCTTGTTCTGTCCCTAGCTCATTTGTCACACATATTACACCAGAATCATCCAGGTTAGAACCCTTTCCTCACCCCAATTCCTAGATCAACATGCACTCCACAAAACTGGAAAATCTAAACATAGTGTAATATTATGTAGATAAAAAATACACTTACTAAAGTAAAATCAAGATTAGTGAAGTAATATAAATAATTTTTAACCTCTAAGGGAATAGATGCCATCATTAAACATCTCCAAACCACTGGATGGTCTTAACACTTTGTCAAAAACTAAGTGACCATAGGTATGTGGGTTCATTTATGGGAACTCAATTGTATCCCATTAATCTACCTGCCTGTCTCTGTACTAATGCAATACAGTTTTTATCATGATTGCTCTGTAATGCAGCTTGAGATCAGGGATGGTGATTCCCACAGTTCTTTTATTCTTGAGAATACTTTTGGCTATCCTGAGTTCTTTGTTATTCCAAATGAATTTGCAAATTGCCTTTTCTAACTCTGAAAAATTGAGTTGAAATTTTGAAATTTTCATTGAATCTCTAGATTATTTTCAGCAGGATGGTCATTGGAATTGCTTCCAAGTCTCTCTCCATTTAGTTTGATGTTGGCTACTGGTTTGGTGTATATTGCTTTTACTATGTTTAGGTATGGGCCCTGAACTCCTGATCTTTCCTAGACTTTTATCATGAAGGGATATTGAATTTTGTCAAATGCTTTCTCAGCATCTAATGGGATTACTATGTTTTTTTTTCTCTTTGAGTTTGTTTATGTAGTGGAATATGTGGATGTAAAAATAATTGCTGCTTCATCTTGCAATCAGCATGCAGAGGAATGCAAATCAATCAATTATTATCTAGTTATTTAAAACTATGTTCCAAGTGGGTCAAGACCTTCCCCATAAAAGCAGATACACTGAAACAAATAGAAAAGTAAGAGTGGAAGGGCCTTGAACAAATAGGCATAGGGAGAAATTTCCTGAACAGAACAACAATGGCTTATACTCTAAGATTAAGAATCAACAAATGGGACCCTATAAAACGGCAATGTTGTATAAGGCAAAGGACATTGTCAATAGAAAAAAAAGGGCAAATAAGAAATAAGGAAAAGATCTTTAACAATCCTACATCCAATATAGAGATAATATTCAATATATAAGACTTTTTTAGAGTTTTACTTTATTTTATTTATTTTATTTTTTTTACATTTGTTCAGGACTTTTTTTTAACAACTTTATTTTAAAAAACAAAGATAAATGTACAAGTTTTAAGCATTTTTGCATAAAACTATATGAATACATTTTTGTCAGTGCTTGTGTTTTTTTTTTTTTTTTTTAATGTTTGATAGTGTGCATTAAGATCTTACCACTTACAATGGGCATAGAGTACATGTAAAAACAGGTTGCAACTTAAGACAGTTTGTTTTGTATCTTGCGTCAGCCACAAATGTACATAAAAGAATTCAAGACTAGACTATGCATTTGATCAATTACTTCTATATAGAAGTAATTGATCAAATACAAAGATTTTAAGAAGTTAGACTCCAGAGAACCAAATTAGTCTTCTAAACATGGGCTACAGGGCTAAATAAAGAATTCTCAACTGAGAAATATTGAATGGCTGAGAAACATCTGAAGAACTGTTCAACAACCACAGTCATCAGGGAAATGCAAATCAAAACAACACTGAGATTCCACCTCATACCTGTCTGAATGACTAAGATCATAAACTCAGGTGACAGTAGATGCTGGCAAGGATGTGGAAAAGAGAAACACTACCCCATTGTTGGTGGGATTGCAAGCTGGTATAAACACCTTGGAAATCACTTTGGTGGTTCCTCAGAAAATTGGACATAGTACCACCTGAGGACCCAGATATACCACTCCTGAGAAAATACCCAATAAATGTTCCAACATATAACAGGAACACAAGCTCTACTATATTCATAGCAGCTGTATTTATAATAGCCGGAACCTATAGAACACCCAGATGTCCTTCAACAGAAGAATAGATACAGAAATTGTGGTACACATACACAATGGAGTACTATTCAGTTATTGAGAACAATGACTTCAAGAAATATTTAGGCAAATGGATGGAAATAGAAAATATCATCCTGAGTGAGGTAACCCAATTACAATAAAAATACACATGGTATATACACATGGATAACTGGATATTAGCCCAGAAGCTGAGAATATCTAAGATATAAGTCACAGACCACATAAATCTCAAGAATAAGGAAGACCAAAATGTGGATAATTCAGTCCTTCTTAGTTGGGGGAATCAAAATACTCATGGGAGGAAATACAGGGACAAAGATTAGAGCAAAGACTGAAGCAAAGGCTATAAAGTGACTGCTGTATCTCGGGATCAATCCCATATACAGTCACTAAACCCAGTCTCTATTATTGATGCAAAGCAATGCTTGCTGACAAGAGCCTAATATAGATGTCTCCTGAGAGGCTCTGCTAGAGTGTTACTGAAACAAATAAGGATGCTTTCAGCTAATTATTGGACTGAGCATTGGGACGCTCATGGGGGGTAAGAGAGAAAAGACTGAAAGAACTGAAGGGGTTTGCAACTCTATTGGAAGAACAATATTAACCAAACAGACCACCTCAGAGCTCCCAGGGTCAAAACCATCAACCAAAGAATACACATGGAGGGACCCATGGCTGCAGCCACATATCTAGCAGAGGATGGCATTTTGTGGCATCAACTTGAGAATAAGCTCTTCATTCTGTGGAGACTTGTTTTTCTAGTGTAGGGGAATGCCAGGGTGGTGAGGGGTGAGGAGGTTGGTGGGAGGGGAGAATTATTATAGATATATGGAGAGGGGGGATGGGAGTGTGGCAAGGAAAATGGCTAACATTTGAAATGTAAATACATAAATTATTGAATAAATAAAGGAAATAAAAATCTCCACAAAGCCCTTATTCCCTCAGCTCAACCAATGGATAAATGAGGGTGGTCTCTGACAACCTACCCACTCCTCAATTAATAGAGGAATCAATAATTACCAAAATGCATTTTAAGGTAAGTTCAATAATATTAATTATTGGGGAAATAAAAATCAAATTATCTCAGAGATTGTAAGGTACACCTGTTAATATGTCTCATGTCAAAGACTCAATTAACAGGTCATAATGATGTGTATGTGGAGAAAGATGAATTTTCATGCCTTGCTAGTGGGAGTGTAAACTTCTTCAACCACTTTGGTAATCAATCTGTTTATTTCTCTGAAAATTACGAATAGTTATACCCCAAGATCCAGCTATACCAAAACTTGGCATACCATCCCCCTAGTTCCCCAATATACAAAAGGGAAACTTACTCAACTATGCTCATAGCAGCTTTGTTCATAATAAACAGAAAGTGGAAACAACACAGATGCCCCTCAACTGAAGAATTGATAAGGAAAATGTGATATATCTATGCAGTGGAATACTACTCAGCTATTAATACCAGAGATATTATGAAATTTCTAGGCAAATGGTGGGAAATAGAAAATACCATCATGAGTGAGGGCACAGAGAGATTGAGAAATATCCATGATATCTATTCACTTATAAGTGGACATTAGCTATGAAGTAATGCATACTCATGCTAATCCACAAAACTAAAGAAAGCCCGTAGTAAGGAACATCCAAGGGAGGATATGTGAACCTCACTTAGAAGGAAAAACAAAATTGTAATTGGAGATGGATAGATAAAGGGAAATGGCTTAGTAGAGAGGTGTGGAGGGTAATGGGGATGGAGTTCCAATTTGGAGAGAGGAGGAGCAGAGAGGGCTTGGAATGAGAACACAAATCAATGTGGAACATTTCTGGGACTAGCTGGAACTCTTAGACCATGGAAGTTCTGGTAGTCTATTGATGTAACCCCAGCTGAGACTCTTGCTAATGGTTGATATGGAGACAGAAATTACCATGTGCTATAGCCGGTGATAGGGAGGGGAACATCAACTTATCCACAAATCCTTCAAAACAAAATAGTTCCTGTTTAAGAGAAATGCAGTGATAAAGATGGAGCAGAGATTGAAGGAACAGCCAAGCTATGACTGACCAAATATAATCCCCATCCCATGTCTGAGATCTAGTCCCTGACATGATTAATGATATTCTGCTGTTTGCAAACATGAGCCTAGCATAACTGTCTGCTGTGACGCTAAGTTCAGTAGCACATGGAAACAGATGCAGAGAGCCACAACCAAACACCAGACAGAGCTCAGGAGTCTTATGCGAGACTTGCTGATACAACTGAGCAAGTAGAAAAAGTCAGGAACACCATAAGAAGATTTATAGAGTCAACTAACCTGGCTTCACGGGGCTCCCCAACAATTTGAAGGGGACATTATTTCTTAACTTATTGCCTGTCAATGGGTCTCCTTCCACTAACTGGAGTGCCCATTTGGCCTCAGTGTGAAAGATGTGCATAATCCTATGGGATATCTCCACATGCAGATGTAGTGCTATCCAAGGAGTCTTCCCCTACTCTGAGAAGAAAAGGAGAAGGCACTATAGGGAGAAATTTTTAAGGATAAAGGTAGGTGGAGAAGGGAGAGGAGGAACTGGGATTGGGATGTAACTCAATAAGAGAGAAAGGAAGGAAGGAAGGAAGGAAGGAAGGAAGGAAGGAAGGAAGAAATGAAGGAAGAAAGGAAGAAATGAAGGAAGAAAGGAGGGAAGGTAGGAAGGAAGGGAGAGAGGGAAGAAGGAAGGAAGGACCTTTAAGCAAGGAGCAATTTTGCTATTTGCAAAAAAAAAGAATTTAATAGTATTTTTATGCTTATTTGATATATTTTATTGTGTTAGTCCCCTCTCTCAACTCTTCTGGTATTATTTTTACATCACCCCCATCAAATTTCATGTAGTCTGTCACTCTCTCCCTCAAAAAATTTCAATGTTATTACAGGAATATATGTTTTTTTTATATATACACATATTTCTAAATAAAACCAGCTGAGCCCATGTAATAAAACTTGTGATTATGCTTCCCAGCATGACCATTTGACACTGTACAACAAATACATTTGAGTTTTGGGGAGGGCAAGCCTTCAGATTCCAGGTTTACTCAATTTTATATAGGCTATTTTTGGGGGTGTGTTGCTGAACCCTCATTAATTTTACATGTGTAATTTGGCATGCTATTGGGTGTCTTGTTGTTCTTATATTTAGATAGTCATGTTGGTGACAATTTACAGATATATCTTCTGATGTTACTGAAGGATCCAGTTCCGTAGCAACCGTAGTGAGCATACAGGTCATTCAATATTTCTGTGCCCTCTTCTGTAACTTCCCATGGAGGATAAGAGAGAGAGAGAAATGTAATTGAAATGCAAGCTCAAAAATAATCAAATACACACACACCCTCACACACACACACACACACACACCAAAAAAATAAACAAAAAGCTGGAAATGTGTACATAACTAACTCGCTTAGAAAGATTTTGCCTATGATTTTTTTTCTTGCTGTGATATCAATATTTTCTCTAAATGTTTATAATTTTCTCTTATTATAGTCACTTTGAAACAATTTAAATTTGTTTTAATAGAAGTTTAGAATAAAGAAATATAATTTCATTCTGAAGCAGCTTGATAATTGATTTTTCCTGCACCTTATGCTTAAACAGTCATTTTTTTTCTAATAAATGTTTTTTAAAAATGTGTTGAAATTATATGAGTTTATCTTGGGATACTCCTTTCTACTCCACTGTTCCAAACTGCTTTTTCCTTCCCGAACCATGTTGTTTTCTTTTTACATATAGATTAAATGTTGTGATACCTCCAGCATTACTCTTTTTTGTACAAGTATATTTGGATGGCAGGATGTCTCAGTGGGTAAAATATCTTGTTATATAAACATAGAAATCTGTGTTTAATTCCCAGAACTTATATAAAAGTGAAAATATAGCTAAATTCATGCAATATTTCTCTAATATTCTCAAATGCACAAATCGCCTGACTTGTGTGCTAATGAGATGCTACATGCACAGCACATATTCCTCACCACTAAGCTGCCTCGATTTCCTTTAGCTGTTCACTTATTACATTTTTTGGTTGTTCAAATATTGCACTGCTTTTTATTTTTTTCAATAATCATATTTTTGGCTCCAAAGCATCTATTATTCTATCTATAACCTATCATTGAATTTCCAAGTAAATGTGTGATATTATTCTATAAAATATTAACAAAATCATAAGGCCCAAGTTCAATCATGAACAATGAGAAGGTAAATGGAGGGTAATAATTTCTACGAGAAAATTCATTACAGCATTTTAGTCAATTAAAACTACACTGTGTAAGTTGAACACAGAGACTCAAATTTAAAAAGAAGTAGTTATTTTGGATAAAATGCCTTACTCATGGTTGACTGGAATCAATGTGCTTTTACCACTTGCATGATGTGAGCCTAAGCTTTTTATTTCATGCTTTTACCCCTTGGTTAGAAAGCAATCATATTAATATTTATTTTAAATACCTTAGGCTAGAAACTTATTGTGCTATCATACTTTCTAAATAACTTATTTTAATCAAATATGTAAGATTTAATCAGATTTTAGACAGTTGAAAATGACTGAAAGTTCATAAAATGTTCTAAGTTCATTCTTAGTACAGAACATCAAATTAAGGGGAAAAAAAGGCATGAAACTTCTTAGAGATTTACATCTCAGGGAAAACAGCTATTATATGAATAAACTAACAAATATACATAAATTATCTTTTTGTTAAATCCCTTGTATGATTTTAAATTGTATTAAATATTTTTGTGTCCCAAGTTTATTTCTAAAGATAGCATATGACACTGGTCATTTGCAAATAGTGTGTAGGTGAGTGTGTCACAGCAGCCCATCTGTATTCACTTTGGCATTGTCCTTTTCTATATTTTTTTAACCATTGTTTAGATTTAGGCTTCAAAACAGCATAACAGTGATCTTTGAAATTTGGTTCTACTTACATTTGAACCTCATTTATTAAATACCCATTTCTTATGATATTGACCTTGTATTGACCTGAAAGAAAAAGGGAAACACCATCTAGATAAACTCTAGCTGTATTAAAATTTTCATGTGGGGACCTAAAGAACTTAGAAAGATACTGGGTAAGGCAGGCAGATGATAACATACCCCAGGCTTCTTCAAGTAAATAGTCTTACTTCAAGTAAGAAGAAACCCTGTTCGTGATAGCACCAAACTTCAACCATCTTCTTGCTGTACTCATGAGCCACATAGAAACACAGACTTATTTCAAGACACACCCTGCTGGAAATGAGAAGTGCGTTTGTCAGAGGGGAATTATACAAAGCACACACATACACGCAAGCACACATACACACAAAAACAGGAACACATATACACATACAGAAAAACACACATATGCACAACCGCACATGTATATGTACACACATATACACACATACACACACATACACACAATCACACATACATATGCACACACGAACACACATACATATGTGCCCATATACACACAAACACACATATACATAAACACACATACATACACATTTACACAAACACAAATTCATACATTCTTTTTATAACATATTTTAATAATGGCAATGGCATGGTTATTTTTAAAACTCTAGAAAGGATAACTAAGAAGATACTGAATTCTGGTGAATATCTTTTTCTCAACTCTTACTTTTATTTCTATTTCGTTCAAATATTGATTTTAGAATCTTATCTTTCCTAGAAAATTACAGATTATCTGCAGGAAAAAACCTTGGAAGTCGATTTATTCAAAACTATCCAAAGACAAACCCTGGCAGCCAGAACTCAAATCTCTCTTTCATATATTCACATAATGAGGTTAATTCAGATCTCTAAAAACAGAATGGCAGATCATGGGCCCTGAAATATATGAACGTTTCATCATTAGGTTAAAATTGGAAAGAGTCAGCTCTTGGGTACAAGATAAAAAATTAATCTTCAGCATTCTTAGCTTCATTTGTGTAGCCAGTTTCTTTCCTCTGACTGTTACACCTCTTCAAATCTCTTCATGCCCATACAATTGTCTCTAATTATTTTCCCCATATGACATCATACTTCATGGGGTCTCATCACACTGTACTATACAGAAATTCCTCCTTAAGGTTTATTCTGTAATTTATATTTACTCTTGTTTTACATATAGCCAATTAATAGGCTAGGTATCCTTCAATTATATTATTAGACTAATTTCAACTGTTGAACTAATAGATTAGTTTCTCAACAAACTGAAAAAGACAGGAGTAATTCTGGACTAATATTTTTGAGATTGATGGGTGGACCATTCCCTCAATTGGGGGCCCCTTCCACAAACATCAAACCCAACATCATTGTTGATGCCAAGAAGCACTTGGTGACAGGAACCTAGTTATAGCTTTTCCCTTAGAGGCTCTGACTCAGCAATGCAGATGCTGATGTTTGCAGTCAACCATCAGACTGATCACAGAACCCCAATGGAGGAGTTAGGTGAATGAGTGAAGGTGCTGAAGGGTTTTGAAACCACCTAGAAAGAACAACAGTATCACTCAACCATACTGCTCCTCACACCCCCAGAGCTCCCATGGACTAAACTACCAAACAAAGGGTACACATAGAGGGACACATGGCTCCAGCTGCATATGTAGTAGAGGACGGCCTTATCTGGCATCAATAGGAGGGGAGTCCTGTGGTCCTGTGGAGGCTCAAAGTCTAATCATAGGGAAATGCTAGGTCAGTGAGGCAAAATGAGTGGGTGGAGGAAAGAGCACCTCATAGAAGCAGTAGGGAGCAGCCACAGGACAGGAGTTTGCAGAGGGAAACTGGGAATGGGAATAACATTAAAAATAAAAATTAAAAAAAAAAGAAAGACAAACAGAAACTCATCTATTGTTAAAATATTGGTCAACCTAATTTCTCAGGTCTCACTTAAATCACAAAATTATTTTGTTTCAGTTTTTTTGCACTTATTTTATTAAATGAAAATATTTGCATTCAATTATGATGTATGATTATTTCATTATTTGTCAAAAAAACTGATGCATCATATGTCATCAGGTAAAATAAGCATATGTATATTTGAATGTTTATTGTGAATCAATTAGGTTTTTATTCTTTTTCTTGATTCAGTACAACACAATATTTTTTGTTGGCAGAAAGGTCTGTTTTTTAACAAAATGAATTAAACATATAAGGGTACATAGGACAGTGGAGAAAAATAAATATAGTCACACTCCCTTTAATTAATGGAGAAGTTATAATCATTTTCCAAGCAGAGAAACAGAAATGTAGTCATTATATATTTTTATAGTGTTAGCACCAATCTAACTTGATGTAATCCTGTCCTGTATTCCCATTCATAACTAATATGGTGGCAATCTTTTACAATGATGAATAGTTATTTGCTTTAAATAATTTCCACTTAAGCACCATGCAAAACTTTAAAAGAGGAAGAGGAAAATCCCTTCCTTACAATGAAAATTAAAATTTTGACCATTTTATATCATTTCATTATCATTTTCTATAACTATAAAAAGTAATTTCTGATAAAAAATGACATTTTTTATACTAACTTAATAAAATTTGTTTATTTTGGTATAATTATGAGGACTAAAATATTTTAAATTATGTTTTGTTTTGAAATTAGATGTCTACTTGCAAATAGATAATAAAAACACAATAATACATTGTGAACAATTTCATTGTAAGTAACATCTTCTATTGAAATGTATAGATGCATTTACAATTAGCAATTATTTTAGAAACAGGCTGTGAATTTGAAAAAATGTTGAGAGCTTTATGTGAGGGCTTGGAGAAGGAAAGGAAAGAGCTTCAGGATGTAAATATTATCTCAGAAAAAGGAAAAATTAACAGCCAAAGTAAAACAGAATTTAATAATATAAAATGATGCTTATGTGTATAAATATGTATTTGTTATATAATTATTTAAAATAAATGGAGGAACAGAGATTGAAGAAAAGATCATCGAGAGACTGCCTCACCTGGGATCCACCCCATAGGCAGCCAACAAACTCAAGCAATATTGCTGATGCCAAGAAGTGCTTATTGGCAGGAGCTTGATATGGAAGTCTCTTTACAGGCTCTTCCTGAATCATAAAGATACACTTGAGGTTGTTTGCAGCTAAACATCGGACTGAACACAGGGATCCAAATGACAGAGCTAGAGAAAGGACTGAAGGAGCTGGAAGGGTCTGCAACCTCCTGGGAAGTAGAACATTATCAACCAGCAAAACTCTCCAGAACTCCCAGGGAATAAAACACTTATCAGTGAGTACATACTGAGATACTCATGGCTCCAGTTGCATATGTAGCAGAGGATAGCATTGTCTGGCATCAATGAGAGAAGAGGCCTTTTGTCCAGTGAAGGCATGATTTCTCAGTGTGGGGAAATGCCAAGGCACTGTGGTAGAGAGGGTGACTGGGAGAGGGAGCACCTTCATAGAAGTAAGTGGAAAGACAGAGGGTGGATGGGAGCAGGTGGAAAAAGGGGAATACATTTGAAATGTAAATACAGAGAATATCCAATAAAATAATTGTACATTTGTAATTTATAAGAAAATGATCTGAAAATATTTCATTTGGTTAATGTGCTACAATGTAATAATATCAAAACTTGTCAAAAATATTTTGTTACAGTTGGCAAAGGTTTGGACACATTAGCCTTTGAAGGCTCACATGGTGGCTTATGTCTATATTATCTGTACTCAAGAGTTGATGAAGGAGAACTGTCAAGAACGGGAGGCTGTTGGCTCTCTAGTGAGTTCCTGGAGAGGGGGCTTACTCAGTAGAAACCCTTCAGTCAGAAAATGAAAAAAGAAAGAAAAAAGAAAGAAAGAGTGGAAGGGCAGAAAGGAAAGAGAGAGAACAAAAAAAGAAAAAAAGGAAGAAAGAGAGAGAAAGGAAGGTACAAAGGAAGGAAGGAAGGAAAAAAGGAAGGAAGGAAGGAAGGAAGGAAGAAAGGAAGAGGGAGAAATAGCTACACTGATAATGATCTTTAAATGGACACAAAGGACAGACATGACCAGAGGTAAATCCAACTATTTGTCCTATATGTTTAGAAATTAGCACTGCATTGCAACATAAGCTAATAGGTTATAAAAAGCCCAAGGAAATTAATTATTTTGTGAACAGGTTTAGGTATGGTTTTCCCGTTGCTTAATTAAGAATCATGCCACTATGGTTATTGTGAAGGGTATGAAGCTGGAAAGAACCCAGATGTCCTTCAGTAGATGAATGGATACAAAAATTGTGGTATATTTACACAATAGAGTACTACTCAGCTATCAGAAACATTGACTTTATGAAATTTCTAGGAAAATTGATGAATATAGAGAATATCATCATGAATGAGGTAACCCAGTCACAAAAGAACAGACATCATATGCAGTCACTGATAATTGAATGCTAACCCCAGAAAGCTCTGGACACCCCAGAAACAACTCATCGATTATATAAAGTTCAAGAAAAAGAGGCCAAAAAAAAAAAAAAGAAAAGAAAAGAAAAGAAAAGAAAGAAAAAAAGAAAGAAAGAAAGAAAGAAAAAGAAAGAAAGAAAGCCTCAATCTTTCTTAGGAAAAAAATAAATGTATAGCACCCTCTCAGAGTGTGGTACACCTGGATCTCAAATCAATAATAATCCAAGAGCTAAGATAATACCCTTGTGGCAATTTTTGGTATTAATAGATCATTATGCTTCATATATACTCAACAAGAAATCTGTTTCCATGATTCCATGTTACGTTCTATCCTACATGTACTTCATGCTTATGGTAATTAGTGGGATTTCAATGCATGCTATCGAACCTCTAAAAGAATTAAGTACTGACAAAAATATTCATATAATGTTAGACCAAAATTCCTTTAAAAATCTGTATGTGTATTTCTCTTATTTTTAAAAATAAAGTGGTAAGAAAAAAAAATCATGCCACTTGACTTAGGGAGTGACCTAAGTCAGTAGAACAGTTGTCATCATGGTGTGATCTCAAACCAAACAGAATGGAATGCTGGGCACAGCAGTTTTATAACTCCTAGGAGAACAAACAGATCCTTATCTCTTCCTATGCCACCTCACTTACTTAAATAGTTCCAAATGTGAGTCTCTGTTTCAAAAAACTGATTAATAACATATGAGTAATAAAAACAAAAAAAATGTTTTCTGGCTTGTACATGCATATGCATGTACACACATATGTGCATGCATATGTGTGTGTGTGAGAGAGAGAGTACATAGGAACAGATACTACATGAACACACATCATCATCATCATCATCATCATCATCATCATCATCATCACCATCATCATCCACATCATCATCCTCTGTGCATCCGGACTAAGAAAAATATTTTCAATATTGTCATTTACTGGACATGAGAACTGAATCCATCCTCGTTTTAAAAATTCATTTACTGTATAAAACTATTTGTGGTATCAAAATTGGTTGTCAGGCATTCTTTTTCAGTACTCGGTTTCATTTCCGATTCACAGTATTTCAATATTGTGCATGTATATAGGTGATGGAAGAGAAAGTGAAAGCTTGCAAAAGTCTTCCGCTGAGGTTTATAATTCAGTATGCTACACAACAACAGTGTCCATCTGGTGTCGTCCAACAACATCCTAGGAAGAGTTTAGTTGTAAATACGTGCATGTGACATGAGGCTGGATGTTTTCACGGTTGTCATTTTGGAATTTGCTTTTGTTTCCTCACTTCCCAGAATTCCAGTGTTATATGAGTTTTTTATTCTTATATTTCCCACATTTTCATGTAATCTCTACAAAAATATCAGAAAAATAAGCACTATAAATAATTATTACATAAAATGTATACCTCTAGACACACAGCATTCTGTTATAAATATAAAAAATAAATGGTTAAAAGAACATGCTCTGAAATAACTACACAACTTTAGTAAAAATTATGATCTATCTAGAACACAAAAAGACTTGGTGCAATGTGAAGATTTTTTTTTAGGTCAGTTAATTCTTAAAATCTGCTGAAAATGACCCTGAGGTTCTACCTCCCTTCTGTTAGAATGGCTAAAATAAAAAAAACTCAGGTGACTGCAAATGTTGACAAAATGTGGAGAAAGGGGAACACTCCTCTGTTGGTGGTCGGATTGCAAACTGATACTATATGTAACAACAACACATGCTATACTATGTTCATAGCAAGTTTATGATAATAGCCAGAAACTGAGAAAAACCCAGATGTCCACCCACAGAGGAATGGATACAGAAAATGCATTACATTTACACAATGAAATACTACTCAACTACTAAAAGCAATGTCTCAATGAAATTCCCAGGCAAAAAGGATGGCACGAGAAGATTTTTTAACATCTTTTTTTTATTTTTTTAAATGCATACATTTTTTATTTTTGTTCTTAGAGGAGGGCGATAATTCTTTATTTAAACAAACAAACTAACCAAAAAGAACCACTTTTGTGGTTGATTTTGAAGGCATTGTGCTGAATAGAGACATCTTTATGTTATAATGATAACTACTTTAAAAGGAGATTCTACTGTGACATACAGTTTGAACTGAAGTGATATTAGAATGTTATTAGAGCTTACATGTTTAAATCATAGTAGTATAACATTCAGAGGAAATAATGCTGCTAGATTTACTATGTTTTTTTAATCATTCTATACAGAATCTAATGTACCATGATAGTGAAATAAAAAATCGATTATCTCTATAATCTACTTGATTACAATGTGAGATTTTGTACCAATCAATGGTGCCTTCTATGCATAAAAGTACATGAGTAAAATTGTAAACTTATGTCAAAGGCAGTATTTCAGTAGGATAAATTGGTCTACAAAAATAAATGGTACAGGAATAATAAAACAATGTCAACAAAGTGTTCATTGTGTGATCTGAGAATACAGAAATGTTTATTTGATACACTGAAAATAGGACTTTCTTCTGTGAGGTATCAGGATCCACCATTAGGCACAATAATGTTTGGGATTATTCTATAGCTTGATAAAATGTCAAAATTAAAATTAAGTTTTACAACCTCCATACTTTTTTTTTGTAATCTTGAATGGTTGTCTAATATGCTCCCAAGGTGAGAGCTTTCAATACAGCTTAATCTAAATAATTCATATTTATTACGTTAACTAGACAAGTGTATAATATACTTTCCCACATAAAAAGGGAAGAAAATTAAATGACTTTTAGTGTGTGGTATCAGAAACACTTAATGTCAACACCAGAATTATAAACTAGAATGCTTGAGTGACTCTAAGGTCAGCCTGGGCTATAAAGTAATTAAGAAGATAGCGAGGCTAACCAAGATTATAAGAACCTGATCCAAATGAAAAAGAGAAAAATGTAAAAGAAAAAACAAAACATCAAAAGAATGCCAAAGACCCTCCTACAAACCAAATGCACACTAATAAAATATGTGTGCCAGGAGTGTTTTCTGTGTTTGGAGTTGTTGGCTAGTGATGTCTCATAGAACACTAAAGAGTACAAGCAACTGCTTATGTTATTTGCTCTCCAAAAACTAGCATTAAGATCCTATTGCTGACAAATGCCAGATAAGTTGAGTCATAGAAAATGGAAAGATAAAGATTATCCTGATGTAGAACCTCTGATGATTACCTTTAATAATGCTGAAGGATTCTGTACACAATATAAAATAAGAAAATTAATTATCAGTTTTGACTGGCTATGAAATCAGAATGGAACCTGCCAAGGCCAAATATGTCCACTGGTAGAACCATGGGAGAATCGTTATAGGAGCAACCAAATTCTGATTGGATTTAAGGCCTATCCCACATTGTAAAACCTTTACCTGGCATTGGTGTTGGGGCCAAGAGCTTTAGTCTCAACATGTCCCAGGCTGTAGAGATTACTAAGTGCCCCAATATTAATCCATGTATTAATGACTATGGTTATACCCAATATCTTTGTTCATTTCACAAACCTCTCCAGAGAAGCTTTTCTTCCTCACTGTCTGGCAATTGACTCTGACACATGTTTGTTCAAGGTGAAGAATAAAAGGGATGGAAGAACTCTGTCAGAATGGGACATCTGTGTTTTATGTCCTCTGTCAGGTCAGGTATCCTTATAGCAAAGGTAGGAAAAACATGTAAGAGCCAAACCTGGTAGATTACTTAAAGGAAACATAGGTTTGGCACAGCAAATAATTTGCATGTATACACTTAGAAGAGGTTTGGAAATATACACACTCATGTGTACACATGTGTACACACACACACACACACACACACACACACACACACACACACACACGCCTTCAACAAGTAAGGGCCAGAAAAAAATCCCTCCATTGAGTTGGAAGATGGACTTAAAGCTACACTCTTAGAAGATTTACTGTTGAAAATTTGATAAATGATAAAAGTACCTTGGTTTAGGGAAGGTTGTGGCCCCAGTACATTGAGCATGCCCCAGTTAAAAACCACAGATCAAAGTTCATATGAGCATCATAAATTGGAATTTATAGGCTTAATATAGAATACATAAATATGAGGTAAGAAGATAATCAGTCACACATGTTGCCTCTATGCATAGGATAATGCTGAGGAATCATATGATAAGGCCATGGGAGATTAAATTAGATTATATTGAGAAATACAAATGAATTTCATCCTATAACAGAAGAATATAACTTTTTCTGAGCACCTCATGGCACCTTCTCCAAAACTGACTACATAATCAGTCAGAATACAAGCCTCAACAGATACAAGAAGATTGAAATAATCCCATGCATTCTGTAATATCACCATGGACTAGGGCCAGTCTTCAACAAAAGCAACAAAAATAATAAAGCTCACATATACATGGAAGCTAAACAATCCTCTACTCTATGGTAACTTGGTCAAAGAAGAAATTAGAAAAAAAAATAAAAGACTTTTTAGAATTTAATAAAAATAAAGAAACAAAATCCCCAAACAAATGAGATACAAAGAAAGCAGTGCTAAGAGGAAAACCCACAGTGCTGAGCACCTCCAAAAAGAAACTGGAGAGAGCACACACTAACAACTTGATGGAACAACTGAAATCTCTAGAACAAAAAGAAGCAGATACACCCAAGAGGAGTAGACAGTAGGAAATAATCAAACTCAGAGCTGAAATCAACCAAATAGAGAAAAAAAGAACTATATAAAGAATCAACAAATCCAAGAGTTTGTTCTGTCAGAAAATAAACAAGATTGATAAATTCTTAAGCCAGACTAACCAGAGGGCACAGAGAGGATATCCACATCTATAAAATCAGAAATGAAAGAGGAGACATAACAACAGAAACTGGTGAAATTCTCGAAATCATCAGATCCTATTACAAAAGACTATACTCAATAAATCTGGAAAATTTAGAGAAAATGGACAAAGTTCTGAACAGATACCAGGTACCAACATTAAATCAGAATCAGATATACCATCTAAACAACCCCATACCACCCAAAGAAATAGAAGCAGTAATCAAAAACCTTCCAACCAAAAAAGCCCAGGGTCTGATGGGTTTAGTACAGAATTCTATCAGATCTTTGTAGAAGACTTAATACCAGTACTCTCTAAACTATTTCACAAAATAGAAACAGAATAAGTACTACCCAACTCATTATTCATAGCCACAATTGAGCACATTCCTAAACCACATAAAGATTTTAGAAAGAAACAGAATTTTAGAACAATTTCTCTCATGAACATTGATGCAAAAACAATCAATAAAATTCTTGCAAACCGAATCCAAGAACATATCAAAATGATCATTTACCATGACCAAGTAGGCTTCATCCCAGGGATGCAAAGATGGTTCAATATATGAAAATCCATCAATGTAATCCAATATATAAACAAATCCAAATAAAAAAAATCACATGATTTACTCTCTAGATGCTAAGAAATTATTTGACAAAATTCAATACCACTTCATGTTAAAATTCTTGGAAAGGTCAAGTATTCAAGCACATACTTAAACATAGTAAAATCAATATACAACAAACCAGTAGCCACCATAAAAGTAAACGTTGAGAAACTTGAAGCAATCCCACTAAAATTAGAGAATAGACAATGCTGTCAACTCACTCCCTACCTATTCAATAAAGTACTAGAAGTACTGGTCAGAGCAATAAGACAACAAAAAGACGTCATAAGAATACAAATTGGAAAGGAAGAAGTCAAAATATTTGGCAGAGAATATGACAACATACAGAAATGACTCTAAAAATTCCACCAGAGAACTTTTACAGCTGATAAACACCTTTAGCAAACGGGCTGGCTATAAAATTAATTCAAGCATATGAGTAGCCTTCCTCTACTAAAAGAACAAACAGGCTGAGAAAGAAATTAGTGTTGATACCCTTCAGAATAGCCACAAAACATATAAAATACCTTGATGTGATCCTAACCAAGCAAGTGAAGGATCTGTGTGAGAGGAATGCCTATCCTCTGAAGAAGGAAATTGAAGAAGACCTCAGAATTTGGAAAGATCTATCATGTTCATGGATTGGAAGGATTAATATCATGTAAAAACATGCCATCTTGCCTACAGCAATATACAAATTCAGTGCAATATCCATCAAAATTCCAACTCAAATTTTCATAGAATTATAAAGAGCAATTTACAAATTCATTTGTAATAATAAAAAAACCCAGGATAGCAAAAAACATTCTCAACAATTAAAAAAAAAAAAAAAAAAAACTTCTGAAGGAATTACCATCCTTGACCTCAAGTTGTAATATGGATCAATTTTGATAAAACCTGCCTGTTATTGGTAAAGAGCCAGTTATGGTAACCTGATCTTTTATAAAGGAGCTAAAAGATTTCAATGGAAAAAAGATATCCTCTTCAATAAATGAATAAATAGCCTTCAATAAATATTCTTATTCTTCAATAAATAGCCTCTTTTTTCCTATGAGGTGAAGTGGACAGGGACTCTTGCTATAATTAATGAATGAATTATTCATAAAAGAAACATACAATTTGAAAAAAAATAGATTATATACAAAACAATCCTGATTAGTAAGGCAATCCAGAAAGACCAAGAAAGACAAACAGTGTATATTTTCTACCATATGAGAAAGCTGGTTTTTAAATTTTTAAAATATGTCTTCATTCACAATGTTTACAAAAGTTAGTAGCTAATAAGGTTCCTGATATCAAAAGAATATTACAAGGAAGGAATAATAAAAGGATGTCAGTCTTCCCAAAGGATGCATCAAATAGAACAGGGTGTCAGAAGGACAGGTGAGAAAAAATACAGTGAGGGATAACTAACATAAAAGACCTTTGCCAAGGCTGCATTTAAACCTAGAACTATATAAGCTCTCCAAAATATTTAATTAAAGAAAAGGAATTTAAATGGCATCAGAAAATTACCCT
The DNA here is from genome assembly GCF_963924665.1 of Micromys minutus. Classification (NCBI taxonomy): domain Eukaryota; kingdom Metazoa; phylum Chordata; class Mammalia; order Rodentia; family Muridae; genus Micromys; species Micromys minutus. The sequence continues at coordinate 71,716,204 of NC_137974.1, forward strand.
AATAGATATTTCATGGTAGCAAATGAAGTGAGCCAGTACCAAGTATGAGTTACTTTTTGAATCACTGGTCAATAAATAGGTACCATGACCCCACATATTACTGATTACTGATCTTATTATTGTGTAGCCTAACAAACTGAAACTAGGACCCTTTGCCAAAAAAATGCATATATCAATATCATTGAACTTGACAAAATAGGCTGGTTTTCAAAGAGAATTTTCAGTCCTAATGACTAGAAGGCAGACTGAGATAAGACACTATACATATGACTAGAGGAAAAAAATCATTGGTCATACCCAGCTATAAGATGGGAACTTCAATAGCAACCTACCTGCAGAATAATCCCACTGTTGCAATGGTTATGGTTGTAATAAACTATTTGCCTTTTTAACTTCTAGAATCATGCAATTTGTATTTGACACTGTTAATGAAGGCAGAGAGCTGACAAAATATGTCAGAGTTAGTCTGCTAAATGAAAATAGTAACACATTTTCTCCTAATGACTTATTAGCATTCTCAAGGATCTGTGCACTAGTCAGTCCAATTCAGAGAAGCTTCTTCCTGGAGTAGATGGTAAACAACATAAAGAGACACATATGGACAGTTATTAGAACCTGACACTAGAGAATCCAATTATTTACCACACTCCTTCCCTCAATCACCAGAGATCTAGTGGAGGATTAGAAAGATCTTAGAACCAGGGTTGATTACTGACGGGAAGGAAACACCAAATTATAGACACAGCAAAACCTATACATATGACTTCACACAGATCTTAACAATAAAGAAAAGGTCTATACAAATTCAGCCACCAATGTATACAAAGAACTCAAGAAGTTAGACGTGAGAGAATCAAACAATCCTATTAAAAAATAGGGTACAGAGCTAAACAAAAAATTCTCAAACCAGGAATATCGATTGGCTGAGGAGCATCTAAGGAAGTGCTTGACATCCTTAGTCATCAGGGAAAAGCAAATCAAAACAACCCTGAGATTCCACCTCACACCAGTCAGAATGACTAAGATCAAAAACTCAAATAACAGCAGATGCTGGCAAAAATGCAGAGAGAGAGAAACACTCCTTCACTGTTGGTGGGGTTGTAAACAGATACAACGACTCTGGAAATCAGTCTGGCGGTTCCTCAGAAAATTGGACATAGTCCTATCTAAAAACATGGCTATTCCACTTCTGGCCATATACCCCAGAGATGCTCCAACATACAATAAGGCCACATGCACCACAATGTTCATAGCAGCCCTATTTATAATAGCCAGAAGCTGAAAAGTACCCAGATGTCCTTTGGTAGATGAACGGATACAAAAATTGTGGTATATTTACACAATGGAGTACTACTCAGCTATTAGAAACAACGACTTTATGAAATTCCTAAGAAAATAGATGCATCTAGAGAATATCATCCTGAGTGAGGTAACCCAGTCACAAAAGAACAGGCATAATATGCAGTCACTGTTAATTGGATACTAACCCTAGAAAGCTCTGAACACCCCAGAAACAACTCATAGGCCATATGCAGCTCAAGAAAAACAAAGGCCAAAATATTAAAACCTCAGTCTTTTATAGGAAAAAAAAATCATGTATATCACCCTCTCAGACTATTGTATACCTGGATCTTAAATCATTATTAATCCAAGATCTAAGAATATAGCCTGGAACAATTTTTGGTAATCACAGACCATTATGCTTAATATATATTCCACAAAAAATCTGTTTCCATGTTACATTCTGTCTGACATGTACTTAATGGTTATGGTAACTAGAGGGATTTCAATGCATGCTATTAAACCTCTAAAAGAATTAAATTCTGACAAAAGATATGTATGCAGTGTTATACCAAAATGCCTTTAAAAATATATATCTATATCCCTCTTCTTTTTAAATAAAGTTGTAAGAGAAAGGGAGGGGGGGAAACAAATTTAGCTAGACAAATCCTGGCATAGAAAAGGGGAGGTCTTCACACAAAGTCTAAGTTTTTAATTCTTTTTCTCCCACTTTCTCTTTACTCCTTTATTCTTCCTCCCTCTCTTCCTCCCTCCCTCTCTATCTCTTTCTCTCTATCTCCCTCCTGACCTCCCTCCCCCTTTCCCCCTGTCTCAGTGTGTGCATGTGCTAGAGCAGGCATGTGTGTGTGTGTGTGTGTGTGTGTGTGTGTGTGTGTGTTTGTGTGCATACATGTTCAAGGATGCACACTTGCACATATACATTCATGTGATTTATTTTAATTCTGTATGTTTTATTTTAAAATAAATGAGAAAGTACATTTCTTTGCACACTCTGAAAATAGAGAGGACCTAAGAGAAGTTGGAAAATAGGAAGTAAAATGATCAAAATATATTATATCAAATTTTTTGACATAAAATAAATTAATAAAAATCTTCAGAGCTGATAAGAAAAATAAAATAAAGCATGGGATTGTAATTGTAATTTAAAAGAATTTTCTCTAAAATTTATTTAAGTATGATATACTTTCTTTTTTAACAACTACATTTTACAAAACAAAGATAAATGTACAGATTTTAAACATTTTTTTGCTTAAAATTATACTTTTTTGTCAGTAATTAGTTTTCAGATTTTAACATAATTTTTACATAAAACTATATATTTTTTAGTCAGTACTTGATTTTTTTCAAGGTTTGATAGTATGCCTTGAAAACTAAATAGTTACAATGAGCATAAAGTACATGTAAAATAAAGTGGAACATGGAAATAGTTAAAGTTTTCTTGTTTTATAAATATTTTTTTTGTTTTGTTTTCTTTATTTCTTGGACTTCATACAGTCTGTGAGTTGTTTCTGGGGGAGTACAAGCCTCTGGGGTTAGCATCCCACTATCAGTGACTGCATATTATGTCTGTTCTTTTGTGACTGGGTTATCTCACTCAGGATGATATTCTCTAGATGCAGCCATTTTCTTAAGAATTTGGTTAAGTCATTGTTTCTGGTGGATAAGTAGTATTCCATTGTGTAGATGTACCACAATTTTTGTATCCATTCATCTTCTGAAGGACATCTGGGTTCTTTCCAGCTTCTGGCTATTATAAATAGAGCTGCTATGAACATTGTGGTGCATATATCTTTGTTGTGTATTAAAGTGTCTCTGGGGTATATGCCCAGAAGTGGAATAGCTGGGTCTTCAGGTAGTACTATATCCAATTTTCTGGGGTATTGCCAGACTGATTTCCAAAGTGGTTGTATTAGCTTGCAACCCCACCAACAGTGGAGAAGTGTTCCTCTTTCTCCGCAGCCTTGCCAACATCTGCTGTCATCTGAGTTTTGGATCTTGGCCAATCTGACTGGTGTGAGGTGGAATCTCAGGGTAGTTTTGATTTGCATTTCCCTGATGGCTAAGAATGTGGAGCACTTCCTCAGATGTTTCTCACCATTCAGTGTTCCTCAACTGAAAATGTTTTGTTTAGTTCTCTACCCCATTTTTTAATAGAATTATTTGATTCTCTGGTGTCTAGCTTTTTGAGTTCCTTGTATAACTTGGATATTAGGCCTCTATCTACTGTGGTGTTGGTAAACATCTTTTCCCATTCTGTTGGTTGCCATTTTGTTTTCTTGACAATGTCCTTAGCCTAACAGAAACTTTGCAATCTCATTAAGTCCCATTTGTTAATCTTTGACCTTAGAGCTTGAGCCATTGGTGTTTTGTTCAGGAAATTTTCTCCTGTGCCTATGTGTTCTAAGGTTTTCCCTACTTTCTCATCTAATAGTTTCAGTGTATCTGGTTTAACGTGGAGATCTTTGACCCACTTGCACTTGAGCTTTGTATAAGGAGATAAGAAAGGGTCTATTTTCATTCTTTTGCATGCTGAGTGCCAATTGGACCAGCACCATTTGTTGAATAGGCTGTCCTTTTTTCATTGAATGTTTACTACTCCTTTCTCAAAAATCAGGTGACCATATACATGAGGGCTCATTTCTGGATATTCTATTCTATTCCATTTATCCACATGCCTATTTATGTACTAGTGACATGCAGTTTTCAGAAAAATTGCCTTGTAATATACCTTGAGGTGAGGGATAGTGGTTCCCGCTGATGGTTTTTTGTTGTTGAGAATGGATTTTGCTATTCTAGGTCTTTTGTTATTCCATATGAAATTGCACATTGATCTTTCCAATTCCATGAAGTACTGGGTTGGAATTTTGATGGGCATTGCATTGAATCTGTATATTGCTTTTGGTAGGATGGCCATTTTTAAGATGTTGATTTTTCCAATCCATGAGCATGGGAGATCTTTCCATTTTCTGAGATCCTCCTCAATTTCTTTCTTTAGAGGTTTGAAGTTCTTGTCTTACAGGTCCTTCACTTGCTTAGAGTTATACCAATGTATTTCATAGTTTTTGTGACAATTGTGAAGGGTACCTTTTCCCTAATTTCTTTCTCCACATGTTTGTCCTTTGAGTATAGGAAGTCTACCAATTTGTTTGAGTTAATTTTGTATCCAGCCTCTTTGCTGAACTTGTTTATCAGCTGTAGGAGTTCTCTGGTGGAATTTTTCGGGTCACTCAAGTACACTATCATTTCATCGGCAAAGAGTGATGTTTTTATCTCTTCCTTTCTGATTTGTACCCCCTTGATCTACTTTTGCTGTCTAATTGCTCCAGCCAGGACTTCCAGTACTATGTTGAATAGGTAGGGGGAGAGTGGGTTGCCTTGTCGAGTCCCTGATTTTAGTGGGATTGCTTCAAGTCTCTTATAATTAAGTTTGATGTTGGCTGTTGGTTTGCTGTATATAGCTTTTATTATGTTTAAGTATGGACCTTGGATTCCTGTTCTTTCCAGGACTTTTAACTTGAAGGGGTGTTGGATTTTGTCAAATGCTTTCTCAGCATCTAGTGAGATGACCATATGATTTTGATCTTTGAGTTTGTTTATATGGTGGATTACGTTGATGGATTTCCTTATTTTAAACCATCCCTGCATCCCAGGTATGAAGCCTACTTGGTCATGATGAATGATCGTTTTGATGTGTTCTTAGATTCGGTTTGCAAAGATTTTGTTGAGTATTTTAGCATCAATGTTCATAAGTGAGCTTGTTCTGAAGTTCTTTTTCCTTGTAGGGTCTTTCTGTGGTTTAGGTACGGGGGTTATTGTAGCCTCAAAAAAAGAGTTGGGTAATATTCCATCTGATTCTATCCTTTGGAATAGTTTGGAGAGTATTGGTGTTATATCCGAAATAAATGTCTGATAAAATTCTGCACTGAACCCGTCTGGACCTGGGCTTTTTTGTTAGGAAGGCTTTTGATGACTTCTTCTATTTCTTTAGGTGTTATAGGGTTATTTAGATGGTTTACCTTGTCCTGGTTTAACTTTGGGATATTGTATCTGTCTAGGAATTCGTCCATTTCCTCCAGATTTTCCAATTTTGTGGAGTATAAGTTTTGTAGTAGTAGGATCAGATGATTTCTTGAATTTCCTTAGTTTCAGTTGTTATGTCACCACTATCCTTTCTGATTTTGTTAATTTGGATACTCTCTCTTTGCCCTCTAGTTAGTCTGGCTAGGGGTTTATCAATCTTGTTGATTTTCTCAAAGAACCAACTTTTGGTTTTGTTGATTTTTTTCAATTGTTCTTTTTGTTTCTATTTGGTCTATTTCTGCCCTAATTTTGATTATTTCTTGCAGTCTACTCTTTTTGGGTATATTTGCTTCCTTTTGTTCTAGGGCTTTTAGCTGTGCTGTCAGGTTGCTGATGTAGGCTCTCTCCAGTTTCTTTTCGAAGCACTTAAGGCTATGAGTTTTCCTCTCAATACTGCTTTCATTGCATCCCATAGGTTTGGGTATGTTGTGTTTTCGTTTTTGTTGAATACTAGAAAATCCTTAATTTCTTTCTTTATTTGTTCTTTGACCCAGCTATTGTTTAACAGAGCATTGTTTAGTTTCTATGTTTATGTGGATTATTTGTTGACTTTGTTGTTGTTAAAGACCATCCATAGACCATGGTGTTCTTAGAGGATGCATGGGAGTATTTCAATCTTCTTATATCGATAAAGGCTCATTCTGTGTCCAATTATGTGGTCAGTTTTCGAGAAGGTGCCATGTGGTGGTGAGAAGAAAGTGTATTCTTTTACTTAAGGATTATATGTTCTGTATATATGTATTAATTCTAGTTGGTTCAAAGTCTCTGCTGGTTTTGTAGTGTCCTTGTTCAGTTTCTGTTTCCATGATCTGTCCATTGGTGAGAGTGGGGTATTAAAGTCTCCCACTATTATTGTGTGGAGTGAGATGTAGTTTTTGAGCTTTAGTAGGGTTTCTTTTATGAATGTGGGTGCTTTTTTATTTGGAGCATATATGTTAAGCATTTAGAGTTCCTCCTGAGAGATTTCTCTGGTAATGAGTAAAAAGTGTCGTTCTTTATCTTTTTTGATAACTTTTGGTTGGACATTTAGTTTATTCAATATTAGAATATCCACTCCAGCTTGCTTCTTGGAGCTGTTTGCTTGGAAGTTTTTTTCCCACCCTTTTACTCTGAGATAGTGTCTGTCTTTGTCTCTGAGATGATTTTCCTGTATGCAGCAAAAGGCTGGATTTTGTTTATGTATCCAGTCCTATAGTCTATGTCTCTTTATTGGGGAGTTGAGACCATTTATGTTAATAGATATCTAGGAAAAGTTGTTTCTCTTTGTTGCCATTATTGCTTTTTTGGGTTGAGTTTTGTCTTTGTTTTTTCTTCTTTTAGTTTTCTTGTTTAGGAGTTTTATTGTTTTTAATAGGCTGTATTTTCCCTCATTGTATTGGGTTTTCCACCTATAATTCGTTTTAGTGCTGGGTTTGTGGTGAGATATTGTGTGAATTTTGATTAGTCTTGAAATATCTTCATCTCTCCATCTATGGTGATTGATAGTTTTTCTGGGTATAGCAGCTTGGGCTGGCACTTGTGCTCTCTTAAGGAGTGCATGATGTCTGTCCAGGCTCTTCTAGCTTTCATAGTCTCTGTTGAGGTATTGGGTGTGAGTCTGATTGGTCTGCCTTTATATGTTACCTGACCTTTTTCCCTTACTGCTTTTAGTATTCTTTCTTTGCTTTGGTCACTTGATGTTTTTATTATTATGTTTCGGGAGGTATTTTTTTCTGGTCCAACCTATTTGGAGTTCTGAAGGCTTCTTTTATGCTCGTGGTCATTTCATTCTTGAGGGTAGGGAAGTTTTCTTCTATGATTTTGTTGAAGATATTTACTGTGCCTCTTAGTTGATACTCTTCTCCCTCTTCTATTCCTATTATCTTTAGGTTCGGTCTTCTCATTGTTTCTTGGATTTCCTGGACATTTTGTGTTAGGAGCTTTTTGTTTTTTGCATCTTCTCTGGCTGCTTTGTCTATGTTTGCAATGTTGTCTTCTGACCCGGAGATTCTCTCTTCAATCTCTGTAATCTATTGGAAATGCTTGCTTCTGTGACTCCTGATTTCTTTTTTTGGTGTTCTGACTCTAGGGTTATCTTTTTTAGTGTTTTCTTTATTGTGTCAATTTCTGTTTTAATTTCCCTCTTCCATTCCTTTATTTTTTTGGTTCTGTTTTCCTCTAGTTTTTTTAGTTCTTTGAGTGTTTTTCTTGTTTCTTCTTTAAAAGCTTCTGAATCCTTTTGCTTTTCCTCCCTTTCTTGTTTAAGTATCTCTATCAGCATCTTGAGGTATGATTTCAGGTCTGTGTCTTCTTTTTCTGGAGTGTTTGGAATTCCGATGTTTGCTGTTATGGGAGAGCTGGGTTCTGGTGTTGCTAGATTGTCTTGGTTTCCTTGGGATATACTCTTTCGCTTTCCTCTTGCCATTTTGTTTTCAGTGATATGTTCTTGCCTTTCCCTTGTATCTGGTCTGTGTTCCTGGTTCTTCACTTGTAAAGGTGTCAGATGGGCTGAGCCCTGTTCTATGCCTCAGAGTCGTCGGGTGGGAACAGAATTTCCAATGTTCTGTTTCTGGTTGCTGGATCAGGCCGGGCAGGGCAGGGCAAGGCAGGTGGTGCACTTTCCAGTTGCACTCCGCAGAGATCTCTCTGCTCCCCTACAACCTAGGTCTCCCACTCACCAGTTGTTCAGCCTTTACGAGCTGCTGTTCCGGGTAGCAGATGGGCCTTGCTCCGCTCTGCGTTCTGAAGTCCATGATATACTTTCTTAAGTAATAATAACTTAAAAATTTATTTTACTATTCATAAGGTATATCATTTTTTTTTGTAAAACATATAAGAACAAATGTCAGTCAAGACTTAAAAAGAAGACTCTGTTCTTGATAGTACTGCTTTGATTTTATTGAGAATAATTTAAACCACAAAGATATTTCTTTTTGCCACTTAATTTGGTCTCTTTTGCTTTATTATTATATCAAATTAACTTCAAATTAAATGAATTAATTGGAGGACTGTTGATACTTTTGCATCTATCAAGTATAATATTGCATATTTATATTCTCTTTACTTCTACCTTTATGTGTAGTATAATGTTGTTGTAATGTTAATTGTTAAATATAATATAAATGCAAAAGTGTGACTTTTCCTGTTTTTAAAGTTTGTTCGTGTGAATTTTTTATGATGGTTGTTGTAATTAAACATTTTTCCTCATCTTAATTTAGAAATGAATTTTGTATTTCTGAGAAACATAATGTTATTTCAGTCAATTAACATGTACTCTTTCCATAATTGTACTCATGTCAAATTATGCAATTACAAAATATTACAAGTATCAGCAATCAAACACTGACAGACAGTAATTATGCCATTACCATGTGGACCTGGAGAATTGTGACATCAAAGATGTCAAGAAGATTTTTAATGTGAATATTAACACTTTCTCAGTATCAAGACTCTGCACTCTGTAACACAAACATTTATACATTTATGTGTGTATATATATATATATATATATATATATATATATATATATATATATTACATACACACATGCACACATATATTTGTAAATGCTTATTTTGGATGACAAACCTATGAACTGGACAAAATTAAACTTCTTGAATGAACTAGGTGTGGTATACACTCCTGTGATGCTAAGCTTAAGAGACTGAAGATGAAGCCTTATTGTGAATAGGAGACAATCCTCTGTTACAAAATTGGACCTTTTCTTAAAAAAAATCTGAGGGGGGGCAATTTGCAATTATAAAGTAATGTTAAACTGCTACAAAAACCTAATTATATGATCTTCATGTATAGTATGATAATCATCTCTCACTTTATATTATTCTTACTAAAACTGGTTTAAGTGTTGAACTGTGGTTTCTTTCATATAAGTGACATAAATTCAATGTGATTATGTATACATGTATTTGATAGATCCTATGCTTTCAACAACTCATGGCTCTTCCTCAATTTTGATTTAGAATATCAGTTCATAAATAGACCTACGATTTTTGCAGGTAACTTGTTGAGCATCTTAACAATCTACTGAATTGGACACTGGACTGAGGTTTTAAGCTTTAGTTAAACAATAAGGAAACAAAAGATATTAGTAAAGTACACCTGTGTGTGTCTACAAATAAATGATCTCTGTTGTCCACGTTAAACATCATGAGGTAGTGCTAGTATCTTCCATCTACAATATTGAATATATCAAATATAATTAAAATAAAACAATTTCCTTGAAAATAAGCAAAAATAGCTGGATCTATCTCTTCTAGGAAAATATAATTGTCCTTAAATGTATCTCATAAAATTTTTGTTCAACCATACTTTAGAATTAATATACAAATATAAAATAATGAAAAATGGATACCAATTTACACATTTTTACTTGTGATGTTTGATGATTTCTACTTAACTGGGAATGTCCTAGTTAGCACCAACTGTCAAGTTAGAACAGCTGAAAATGAAGAAAAAATTCATTTGACTAATCATCTTATTAAATCCATGCTTTGGACATATGGACATGCCTTTGGAGAGTGGTCTTAAGAGTTTTCCTGAAAAGCAGATATCCCAGACCAATCTTGGTAATTTCATATTTGGTTCTCTTGGAAATGGTGTATATAAGTTAGTCAGTTAAGCATGATCTTGAATATGAGCCATAGAGCAAGCCAACTAGAATAATTTCTCCAGTTTTCTATCTACACTTTACTCCCCTGTTTTGTCTTTCTGTTAGAGTGTGACCTAGAACTCTAGAACCAATAAATTCTTTTCTCCCCAAGTTGCCTTACTCAGAGAAATTTTATGACCATAATAGAATTAATTCTAGAACAGGCTATTTTTTATGACATGTTCTAAAAATTCTTTTCTTTCAATTTATCTGATAAGACAAAAAACGTGGACAGTACCTCCTCGAAGTGCACGCACATGCACACACACACACACACACACACACACACACACACAGAGAGAGAGAGAGAGAGCGAGAGAGAGAGAGAGAGAGCGCTTAGGGAAGAGAATAGAAATTCAAATGAACTAAAAATTTTTCCCAGTCAAATAATAGTTACTTCATTTTTAATTTCTCCAAATAGCTAATCAAGTAATTGATACTGTAAACTAAGAATCAACTCTACCTCATACACACATTTTAAACTGAAGTGAATATTCAGTCCCTTTTCTGTCAGGTTTAAAATATTGCTCTCTGAGAAATTCTTTTCATCTTCTGCTTGTTTGTTTGTTTGCTTGTTTGATTTGAGAGTTTTCTCTTTGTAGTCTGGTTGTCCTAGAAATTGCTATATAGAAAAGACTGACCTGAAACTAACATAAACCAGCCTGCCTCTGCTTCCCAATTAAAGAAGGACCTATAGTGCTACAGGCAGAATGAAATCCTAAAACAAGCCACCTTAATACTAACAATTTGTAATTTATTTTTAATTTTATAAGAACATTTATATGTCAAACTTATACTGTGAAGCCTATTTGAATATAACTTGTTTAATAATATAACTTCTTAAACATGTTATGTGTCTTCAAGGGATATAATTTAACCATTCATTAAAATTGGGACAACTGAAAACTTATTGGATTCTTAAGGCTATGACTCTTGAAATAATAGGTAAATGTTCACCAATAATACTAAATTTTAAAGAAGAACTGAAGGTGACATTTTGTATCTCTCTTTTTTTTTTTTTCAGTTTGCTGTCCAACCAGCAATGTAAGAGTATTCCTCATTCTCCACATCCCCAACAGCATCTGGTTTCACCTGGGGTTCTGATCTTAGCCATTCTGATTGGTGTTAGATAGAATCTCAGGGTCTTTTTGATTTGCCTTTCTCTCATCACTCCCCAGGTTTCTCAGGCACTGGATCACCAATCAGGCAGCACACACCAACTGATATGATACCCCCAGCATATATACAGCAGAGGACTGACAGGTCTGAGTTTAGTCAGAGAAGATGCACATAACCCTCAATAGACTGAAGGCCCCAGGAAGTTTAGAGATCTAGTAGGGTGGGTGGGGTTGGGACATTCAAATGGAGACAGGAAGATGAAGGGACATATGGGGTGTAGAACATTCAGAGAGTGAACTAGGAGGGAAATTTTTAGAATGGTTGTACCAGTTTACAATCCTACCAACAGTGTAGGAGTGGTCCTCTTTCTCCACATTCTTGCCAGCATCAGCTATCACTTGAGATTTTATTCTTAGCCATTCTGACTGGTTTGAGGTAGAATCTTCAGGTGGTTTTGATTTGCATTTCTCTAGTGATTAGGGATGTTGATTTGTTTCTTTGTGCTGGTTTAAGAATGGCCCCATTGGCTCACATATTTGTATGCTTTGAAGCTGAATCATAGTTCACTATATAAATATACTACATTTTTAATATCCACTCATCATTTCATGGACATCTAGTAGGTTTACAATTTTCAACTATTATGAATAGAGCTGTGAACATGAATGAGAAAGCTACAGATTTTGTTGTGTATATCCCCAAAAGAGGTATAAGAGGATCATGTGATATATCTTTCCATATGTATTAGTATATACAACACACACACACACACACATTCACAGGAACATATGAACATTAACAGACACACACAAACACACACACACACACACATATATATATAAATGTATGTATGTATGTGTATATGTGTCAGACATAAAACTTCTATAGTTGATAAATACATTCATCAAAGTAGCAGAATGCAAAACTAACTTAAATCTTTCTTGTATAGAAATGAGAATCATTCTCAAAAACAAAAATATCAGGGAAATGCTACTCTTCAGAATAGTCTCAAGGAAATCAACAACAGCAGAGAAATAGAACATGGAGATACTACCACCAGAAGAGAGACATGGTCCCCAGTTGAAGGTTGGGACTACCCACCCATCTCAAAATATTTAACCCAGAATTGTTCCTGCCTAAATGAAATAGAGGGGCAAAAAGTAGAACAGGAACTTAAGGAAAGGGCAAACAGAGAACGTCCCACCTTAGGATCCATCCCATGTGTAAACAACAAACTCCAAAACTCTTGCTGATGCCAAGAAGTGCTTGCAGACAGGAGCCTGGCATCTCCTGAGTAAGGCAGATGCAGATACAACCAACCATTGGATTAAGCCAGGGCACTGCAATGGGAGAATTGGGGAAAGAACTGAAGAAGCTGAAGGGGATTACAACCACAAAGGGAAAACAACATTATCAACAACTAACAAGACCCTCAGTGCTCCCAGTGAGTAAGTCATTCAACAAGAAACCCACATGGTCTGGTCTGTGGCCCTCACTGAATATGTATCAAAGAGCTGCCTTGTCTCCATTAAGTGGGAGGGAATGAGCTGAGTCCTGTAAAGGCTTGACTCCCAAGAGAAGAGAAATTTTAGAGGAATAGGGCATGAAGGGATGGATGGGTATTTGGAGATGCACCCTTTTAGAGGTGACAGGGAGAAGGATGGGGTAGGGGAGTCATTGAGGAGACTGGGAAGAAAAAACATTTGAATTATAAAAAAAATAAAATAATTAATAAAAATATCTAGTAATAACTAACCAAGCAATTGAAAAACTGTATAATAAAAACATAAATACTATTAAAATTTATAAAACAATATAAAAGGGAAAATTGTCACTTATTCATGTAATAGAAACCACAAAATTAATATGGTTATCCTGTGAAAAACAATCTGTACATTCAATCTTGTAAATCTCAACAGAACTCTTAGCCAAAAATATATGTAAAATGTATTTCAACTTTGTATAGAAACACACACACACATACACACACACACACACACACACACACACACACACACACATTCACATACACACAACAAAAAAATAAAAACTAGATAGTGATATAAGTCTGGATAATCACAGAACTTCATGTGGTATCAGCTGTACACATATTAAGTTTCACGAAAGAACTATAGGAATACAACAATAATAAACTGTCTGATAAATCAGAAGTTGAGATTATTTTGTAAGTGAAACTTCCCTGTCAGATACACAGGATGCTATCTTAGAGTAGAAAACCTGGTCTTCTGGCTCTTGCAATCGTCACATCCCTCAATGATGATGTTCCCTGATCATATAGTATATAGATTGTGCATCAATTACTAAGTATTTGCATTAACTTTACACATATAGGATGCTCTTGTACTCCATTTTCCATATATATTTTCAAAGTAACGTGTATAAGGCCAGATGTTTTACATAAAATTAATGTCTCTGTGGATTCATTATTGTTACACTTATTTTTAACAGTACTTTTTATAAAACACTAGTACTAGATAATATTTAAATGTTTCAAAAGTGCATTATTATGTCTTTTATATTATAAAGTGTTCCTGGAAGAGTAAATGAGTTTTAAAAGAACATACACCATCTTAACTCTTTTATGAGCTTCTTTCTTATCTGCTTTAAAAACAGGTTTTGTTCTTTCAGCACAGGCCTCTATCAGCAGGAATAACATGATAAAACATAAGACGACAAGTAACTTTGTGATTTTTCTTCATTTTCAACATGGTAACATTTATAATAACCCAAGAGACTGGTATAACAGGTTTCAATGCCAAGAAGAAATGAGGAAAGAAGGAAGCTGAAATGCACAGTCAGGCTCAAGAGCTTCTACCAACAGTCCAAGGACCTCCTGTAAGTCGTTCCCCACTGAGGTTTCTCAGTCTCATGCATTGAGTCAATACATCCAAATATAGGTCATTATACTAAAACACACAAATGTAGATATTTCATAAAGTTATGAAAACGAAAAGTCCAATGTATTCAACTACTGGTGATTGGGTAAAGTAGTCTTATTTGAAGGAAATTTGCTGCTTTCATTATGCCTATTCCAATGTCATGTATTAAAACTACAAAATCGCTCAGCTCTCCAACTCACAAAGCCAATAAGGACTAAGGTCTATTGTCCTCATTTTCAGTAGTAAAACCGGAACCAAATGTACCTAGTCGATGTGTCTATTCCAAACGTTGTTTGAGCTGGAAATATGCAAACTGATGTTTTTACCTATGGTGCTGCAAACTAAATTTTGAAGAACCAATGACAAAACAGGTATGTGCTGAAAATCAAGAAGATGCTTCTCTTGAGTCATCAGGCCTCCAAATGGTTGATAGAAATGACCTGTACCAAAAACTCAGGAAAAAATAAAGCATAATTATTGGAATAAGGATGCCTGTATCACACGAGGAAAAAGGGAATTATGGGGCTATAGACTCCTATGAAGTAGGCATGGGTTGGATGGCAATACACACCAGTGTGTCAGGGTGCATTTGTGTAACAATGTACAGGAGTCAATCTGTCTCTGTGTCTGTATTTGTCTTTGTATATTTGTCTTTCTATCTCTCAGTGTATGTTTATTTTCTATCTTCTCTCTGTCTCTGTCTCTGTCTCTGTCTCTGTCTCTGTCTCTCTCTCTCTCTCTCTCTCTCTCTATCTATCTATCTATCTTTCTCTCCCTCTCTCTGGACCTTTATTTATTTTAATATTACAAAATAGAGAAATACAAAAGATATTTCTACTTAGCTCCAGGCATACATGGTGAAAAAGCAGGTCTGTGTTTATAGTGTTTTAACTATACCAGGAGGTCTAATGTGTACCTTCATTTAAAGATGATATCCAGTCAGAACTAGTGCCTCTGTTGGTTAGATTTAGTTATCTCTAAGCACTTGTCCACTTTAAATTTCTACAATGATCACCCAGTAGAATATTCATTTATTATCACTGAAACCATTGTTGCATTTTTAAAAAGGTTTGCCTATATGTTCTTTACATATGAAAAATAGCTCTCAAGAATAAACTCAATGTTGCATACTTAAGTATATGTGATACTAAGAGCATGTAAAGATGCTAGAAAACCACTTTCTTCAGGAAAAGCCTCCTTTTTTGCATTTTAACTTGACTTTGCTTTATATATATTTAATTAGTTATTATTTTGGAGTACAAATTCTCAGTTATACTTTTTTTGTTTTGGATTATATTAGTAAGAAATTGTTGTTCAAGTATAACTTAGAGTAAGTAAAAGTACATTGTGTTTCTTAACTCCTTGTAAAAACCCTTTTAATAAAATTTTACAGTTCATTAGTATTTAAGAATAACACCCTGCTATCCTCTAACATTAAAGTATCTCTAAAGAGTGTCAGCTACTGCATGAGTTAAGGAAAAATTACAAGTTTATTAGGACTCTAATATAGATTTATGGACTTTATTTAAGCCTTCTATTTCACAATGCCAGCCATGATAAATGCAAAGTGTGCTGTATACTTTTGTTATTAACTTGGTTCTTCTTGTTATCTCCATGTTCGTTATTAATAGGCAAAGATTATGCCTTTTATGTAGAGGGGTGGCTTTGTTGAATATTTAACCTAGGAAGAACAGAATCCCTTTTATTGGTATGTAGCAAACGTCAACTATTCTGGAGTGCATGTATTCACAGTATCAAATTCATCAGACTGCATGCAATGGGATACAAACTAATGGGAAACTCTGCATCTCCCCGGGAGAACAATGATGTTTTAGGAAAACTTGTGACTTGTTAATATTTGTGATAGGTATTAAAAGGTAATTCCAATTCACAATACAAGCACTGGTGAGACAGAGCCTTAACAGACAGCCTTACATTGTGAAGGCTTTATTGTTGAGTGTATATATCAGATCCTAATGAGTTCTGATACTTCTCCTTATGTCTTCTGCAGTAAGCATCTGTCAGTTTTGTTCCTTGTATTCCGAAATCTATATACTGTCTTATAAGTGAATTTTAGATGTAAAGAGTAATAATGCTCTAATCCACAGACTGGGAGGACTAAATAACAGGGGAGCTGCTAATAGGATGCATGCCATCTCCCTGGGAAAGAAAAAGAGAATACTTTTTTTTTTTTTTATGTGTGTGGGCAGACTGGGACAGGAACAGGAGGATCAGGTCCTTAGCTATGGATGGAGGGAGTACAGAGAGAGATGATATGCAAATGAGCAACAATAAACTGACTCAGCAGATCATAACTATGTATATGTGTGTGTGTGTGTGTATGTCTGTGCATGTGTGTGTGTATGTGTGCATGTGTGCCTGTACGTGTGTATGTGTGCGTGTGTGTGACAATAATACTGAAAGGCAAAGGGGCCTTACATTTGGGCAAACAGGTGGACATTGGAAGTGAAGGAAAAAAGAATAATATGATACAATTATATATTAATTAAAAATTAAAGCTCATTTCTACAATTAAAATGTCTATGACTTCATTATTTTTTCCATGAACAAATGTAATTATATGGATGTCTTACAATTATGTAGATATTTTAACTTTTATCTGTTTAAATACTGAAACCTCATGTCAAATCTCTAACCTAGAAAAAAACTCTTCAAGGAAGAATATTTGAGTGACTGATTAATATAACTAAAATATTATTATTGGAATATGTGCATAGTATTAGTATAAATATACTTCAAATAAATGTGTGCTTATGTGCACATTATTCGTTAAATGTGTATGTGTATATATTGTAGAGTAAATATATGTGTATGTTTGCTTATATTGAGTATAAATACTTAGATCTTTAGAAATATGCTTTTTTAATGAGACACTTTTCAAAACACGGATATATTAAATAATATTTGAAGAAATGAAGAACATAGGACAAAAGAAAGTAATCCTGAAAATAAATTGAACTTATTAAACATAGCTTATAAATTATCTTCCCATCAAGTAAGTGATAAATGCACATGGATGTTTACTTGTTCATTTCTCATTATATGCCTATTTTTATACATTCTTAATTTAAAAGAGGAAGCAGGCCGTATTTCACAAAGGATGCGACTTAAGCTGCATTCTCCCTAGGGATCTTTGAATGCATGATTTTTCTGAACAACAATCAGAGCAGAACATTTTCTTTCAAACATGCTGTGTGTTAGGTATCGATTTGCTACATTTTAATGAACTAAATGTTTTGAGGATATGTTGCTTTTTCTTAAGAATTCACCAGTGTGAATTATTTTGTAGTTACAGAAATTTGGATTCTAAAGGAAAACAGAGAACTGGGAGCTCATTGCCTTCGTATTGGGAATTCTTTCTTCATAATATCTGATAGTTGTTAATTCTGTGTGGTTTATGTTGAAACACAGTGATTTTATTCATTCTGTCTCTTATTCTCCTACGTCCCAGTTTCATTTCTCCAAGTGTTTAAAATTGTTATGTCTTTTAAACAGAAGCTAAATTTTACTCACTTCATGATGTTTGGAGATACACTTAGCTTATAGCTCACTGCCATTTTATGTTGGAAGCCAGGGAATAAATCAACCAGATTGAAGAGTGTGTAATGAATGTTACAAGGGGTCTGATCCACAGAGCATCGTGGCATTTTCTATACCTAACAAAAGGAAAATCTCAGAATGCTTTTCTTCAATTTCTTCTTCTACTTTATTAATTCCCTTTCTTTATAAAACAGAAGAATGTAAACCGCTATTAGTTAAAAATAAACTCTTTTTGATATGAGTTCTCATGGAGCTGAAGACATAAATTATCATCTTTGGCTTAAAATTTATCTTATAATAAAGACAGGCAAAGCTCATTACTATTTAAGAATAAACCTCAGGGTTTTTGGTTTTTGATTGCTTGTTTTGTTGTTTTTTTTTGGGGGGGGGTTGGGCTATACCTCATAAGTCACATTACCTCCACATAATTCTGGACTGCCTATTCGAGAAATGGCAATCATGTCTTTTTCTATTTCCAAAACAGTTTTTTTTTTATAACCATCTTGAAATTTTACATTGTTTCAAATGGTTAGATCGTCACCTATGACTACCTCATTTTGCCCACCAGAAAAGCATGTTTTTGTTTCAGGAGGGACTATCTCACCACACTTATGCCTTGCTCCATCAACCCAACTGATTTTTCCCACCAAATCCCTTTTTGCAAACCCCTTACACTTGCGTTATAAAAAAACCTAAATTCTTCACATTCAATGCAGACTTTGAGCCTCACATTAAGGGAAAACAAGATGTGTACATAAGTAAAAATGCTTGCTCAAAATAATAGCTTGCTTTAATTAATTTGAACATAATAGTTTTGTCCATGGTCCTTCTCCTTCCATGTTTGGAATTCAGAGTATTCCAGGCTAGTCTCAAACATGTTGTCATATCAATACTAGCAGTTTTCAACTTTCAGAATTACACTGATGAGCCTCAGCACACAGCTAAAACCTAATTCAAATTGTAGAATCTAATTTGCACTGTGGTAATATCTACACTTGAAATCTTCATGTTCTCAAGTTGTTGTGCTGGGGTAATCCAGAAGTGAATATACTGTGTAAAATGATATCTGTGTTATGTATTTTTAAATTATTTTTACACTCCAGACACACACACACACCACAGATGTGCACACATGTACACACACACAAACACACACACATGAATGGGACATATTTATATACTAAAATATATCAGTTAAATAGGAGATAAAATGAAATTTAATGGCCAAATAGGAAACTTTGTATATCCAGATGGAACAATACTAGACTTTCAACAATGGGTAAAATAAGAATTGAAGAATTTAGACTAATATAACAAATGTTAACTATATGAATAAAGCTTACAGAGGATTTCAGTCTATGTTTTCATGCACAACATTAAAGTTAATTATATATAGATTTTCCCCAAAAATATGATCACTTTTTTTCTTGTGCTTCAGAAGTTAAATAAAATGCTTAAAGCATAATAGAAAGTTAATATTTTTCTCAGGAAAGTGAAGCATGACGCCTTCAGTGCTGCTTGGACATTGGTACTTATTTCCCATGAAGAATGAAAAAGATGAGAGGAGAAATAGCAGAGTAATGCTTGCAAAACGCCTGAGCAGTTCTTTCCAATACTTATACCATAAACTTGTACCTCTGGAAATTTCAGAATACACATGCCTATGAAATAAGATTAGACTTAACAACTGTCAAATGAATGGAATCTTAAAAAATGGAAATAAGAAAATATCTAGAAAAACAATTTTTCAGTAAATCTTACAATCAGATACGTCGATTATGGATATATAGTCTTTGTTTTTATGTTAACACGGTGTATATCTACACACAGATGCAAATACATATCACACATACTCATAGAAATTTAGACACATGGTAAATTTTACACAAACATTCTTCAGTGTATGCATAACAGTAATTTCAATAGTCGAACAAAGCAGAGGTGTTCTAATCTAAGAAGAGGTCTAAGATTGAAGAAAATTAGTGTAAATCTGACTACAGAAGCATTTTGAGATTTTGTTAATTTTCAGATCTAGGGAGAAAATAAATTAGTCTTCAAAATCCAATACAATCAACTGTTTCCTCTCTGCTCCCCTGATAAAGTATGTACACAGCCATGATTTACAAAGCTAATGAGCTATGAAGACGGAGGCTCATTTTAAAACAGCCTTTGTACTCTGTCTAACTTCATTCCTAGGAGGATAGACCTAATATGCATGAAGAATAACCGATTTCCAGAAAACATGCTTACTAAGTCTTACTAAGTGAAAACAAGTTTATGGCATTTATTGCATTTATTTATAATTGTGACTATCATATGCTGTGAAACTTGGATATATATTTAACCATCCTCTGTCTATATATAAAGAATACCAATGATATAGAGTGTTTTCAGTTTTGAGTGAATTTCTTTTTTTTTTTTAAACTTTATTTTAAAAAACAAAGGTAAAAGAAAAAACTTGTAAATATTTTTGCATAAATGTATACAAATACAATTGTGTTAGTGCTTGGCTTTTTTTTTTCCTTTTTTATAAGGGTTGATATTCTGCATTAAGGTCTTGCTAGTTACAATGAGCAAAAAGTACATGTAATACAGGATGTAACCCAGAATTAGTCAATGTTTTCTAGGTGTGTAAGGATTGAGCATGACTTTTTGTGTGTGTGTGTGTGTGTTTTCTTTTCTTTCTTTCTTTCTTTCTTTCTTTTTTTTTTTTTTTTTGAACTTCACACAGTCTGTGAGTTGTTTCTGGGATAGTTCGAGCCTCTGGGGTTAGCATCCCACTATTAGTGACTGCATATTATGTCTGTTCTTTTGTGACTGGGTTATCTCACTCGGGATGATATTCTCTAGATGCAGCCATTTTCTTAAGAATTTGGTTAAGTCATTTTTTTTCTGATGGCTGAGTAGTATTCCATTGTGTAAATGTACCACAATTTTTGTATCCATTCATCTACTGAAGGACATCTGGTTTTTTTCCACCTTCTGGCTATTATAAATATTGCTGCTATGAACATTGTGGGGCATGTATCTATGTTGTATATTAAAGTGTCTCTGGGGCATATGCCCAGAAGTAGAATAACTGGATCTTCAGGTAGTACTATGTCTAATTTTCTGAGGAATCATCAGACTGATATCCAGAGAGGTTGTATCAGTTTGCAACCCCACCAACAGTGGAGAAGTGTTCCTTTTTCTCTGCAACCTCGCCAGCATCTGCTGTCATCTGAGTTTTGGATCTTGGCCAATCTGACTGGTGTGAGGTGGAATCTTTGAGTGAATTTCTAAATAGGTGTTTGTTAAAACAACTCGGAGCACATAATAAGAAAAGCAAAGACCATTTAACTCTCTGATATTACCACACTGTCTAGTGCTCAGCCACAACTTCTCTTTCTGATGATGTAATACAGTCTTAGTAACTATTTAATGTACTTTTAAATATTAGTTAGTCTTAGTTCTTTTATACAAAACTAGTTGTCTTTTTGACATCTTTGTATGTATTGCGTCTATGTGTGGATTATGTGTTTTACATATAAGTTTACATATACACAGATATAGTAATTGTTCTGCTCATATTATTTGTCCCTTCTACCATCCCACATTAATCCTTTCTTCAATTCAAAATGCCTCTTTTATCGTTTCATGTGATGAATATATATGAGATATGATATGTGCATATATAGTACTGTGAAAATATGCAGCAATTCTTTTTCCTATTATAAGAGTTTTCATTTAATATGATTTATAGTTCTATTTATGTTCCTAAAATAATATATTCATTTTTTCTTATAGCTGAATAAGTTTCAACTGCATATGTATGTAATGTTTTTCTACTCATCCATCCTCCCTTGGATATCTATGTTGTTCCAATATCTTAGATATCTTGGATATTGTAGCTTTAAACACACATGTACAAGTGTCTGGGGTATGCCCATTCTTGAACATAAACACATAATGGTGTATCTCCCTCGTATGGTCATTCTATTTTACTTGTTTTATTTTCCTTGCTGGGTTTTACAGTTTACATTCCTCTGATCAACAGCTTAAGAACAGAATTTTTCCCCAAATTGTTAAAAATCATTTGGATTCTATTTTCTTTAGATTCATCATTTTAAATTATATTTGCATGTGTTTTCTTTAAATGCATATATAGACACCATGTACATCACAATACTACATGTTAGCTACTACATGTGTGCTGAGAACTGGACCTGATCTTTTCCAGAAAAAGCAAGTGCTAATAATCAATTAGCATTCATTCCAGGCTACAATTTGGTTTCTTGATATCATTATCAAATGGTTAAGATTGAATGTTAAAACACTTTAAATTTGAATGTCATTGTAGATGCCATTGGAATATATATATGAAATAAATCACGTACATCTACATATCTTTTTAAACATAGGCAATTCATTTTTATGTATTTATTAGAAAGTGTAGGGTTTGCTGTTGTTGCTTTTGTGATTGTCTGTCTACTGTAGAAGAATAATGAGTAAGGTACACACTGATGTCCATATTAAAGGTCTAGGTTTACTTAGGACATTAAATCTGAACACATTCATCTGCGAAGCAGTTTCTAAAATCATACCAATTGAAAGCAAAAAGAAAACTATTGATGTCACCATTCTCTCACTGGTAGGCTAGACCTAACAAAGACAGAAGTGTTGGAAAATCACATTCATCCCCATGTTTTCTGACTACAGTGGCAATGTGACAGTACCTTCAGCGTTTGTTCCCATGATGTCTCTAGAATCATGGAATGTAATTTTAAACTATGAACCAAAATAATTATGAATGATCATGAATTTTTCTTCTTACATTCTTTTATTTTGCTATGAATTCAAAAGTCTTAATTTAATCTAAAGAAAAATTATTAGCTATATATATTCTTCTAGTGTACATTTTATTTTCACCCAATCTGTGTAATTTCCTTTTTTCATTTCTAATAAATTTAAGTCTTCTTACTTTGCTAATCCACTGAGATGATTGGGCTATTTCTGAGAACTTTCTCACATTTTAACGTAAGAAGTTGCACCTGTAACCTTTCCTATTAGACTTACTTTGCTCCAATCCAGCTGACCTGCTATATTGTGCGGTTGGTTTCCCAGGTCTTAAGAAATGTTGTAATTTCTACCCTAATATTTCATCATCAATGAGCACTCTGCTCAATCTCTATTTGTGTGGTATCTGTAATTCATCTTCCCATTTACTTCATGTTTTATTTCACTGTGCTCTGATAAGATGCAATGTTACTTTTATTCTTTTATATGATATACCTTAGAAAAGTTCCAAGGTACTAGTCCTCCACAAGTGGGTTGCAACTCTGTTGGAAGAGTTTAATAACCCTTACACAGGGGTCATATAATACTGTAGGAAAACACAGATGTTTGTATTATAATTCATAACAAATAGCAAAACTTCAGTTATGTGATTGGAGACACCACAACATGAGGAACTGTACTAAAGAACTAGGAAGGCTGAGAACCACAGCTCTCAGAAATCTGTGAAGAAGATATACAGCAACTATTGCATAAAATATTTTTTAAGATCAGAATTCATATTAATAATAAAAATGTTGTAAATTAATATATTTCTATAAAATTAAATGTATATATTTTTAATGAATTATTTCTTTTATTAATATATAACAAGACTTTTATGCCTTTTGATTAAGTTTGTCTTAAAACCTACTTACAGGATTACCATTTAAATGCTTTATGATCGGCAGAAAATTCAGTGAAATTGCCTATTTATATTAATCACTGTGTTTTGACCACTTATTTAATGATATTGAGAGAGCATTGCTAGTTTCTGTGATTTGAGGACTGCTGCATTTTAAATCTTCTTGAGCTGTAGCCATAACATTTTTAGTTTTTTATTTTATCTTTTTCTGTTTGAAAGTATTGCATAGAGGAATTCTATACCAGAAACAGGACTGTTCTGGCAAGGTATCACAACCATAAAAAAATAGTCTACTGGGATTGCAGACATACAATTGAAAACCATCTGATCTGGCTGGGATACAGAAAAGTTCTTCAGACAAACCTTTAATCCTGAACAATAAAGGTTATGTTCGTTCAAAAAAGAAAGCAGCCATATTTGAATTTGAAGGCTAAGTGAGGGGCAGACAAAGTGACGCATCAGAGAAATACTTGGCAGCATGAATCAGAGATAGGAAAAGACCAACTCACATGAGGACAGGACAGGTAGGAGAGGCTACTTGATAGAGAGAGGAAGGGAGTGATGTGTATGCATGGCAATTTTACTAGGAGAGGCTGTTTTTTGTCCCCTGAGGCAGGTTGCAGAGAGAATAAGCTAGACACAGGTGAATACCTAACAATCCAGAGAGTGGAAAGAACATGTTGCAAAAGATCGTATTGAGGCCAAGCATTGCATTTCTGGTAAAAATCTGGGAAAATGGGCCTGAACAAGTCATCTTGGAATCATAAACTGTATGGAGGTTAGAGGCTTCCAGGCCTAGGTTGAATGATAGATAAATAGAAAAAGATATGCCCTGGTCTAAGCTAAAGCTGCATAGTAAAACAGCTTGGGTAAAGATCTTACCTCATCTCTTCACTGAGGAAATAAAAGTGACATTTGTGTTATTGGATATTAGACTCTTTTTTATTTTGTTCCAGATAATCTGTTCTTAAAATACCAATGTTCTTTATGAAGTTCTTATAACTAAAACAGTCTCTTCTTTGGTGTTAACAATGTCTTTGGGGCTATTACTGTTAAATTGCTAGTGTTTTATCTGCAGCAAAAGCAATTTGGAGATCTATTGTAAAACCCAATGAATAGTATGAATCATGAGGATTGTTTTTGAAGAATAAATCAAAGGTATCCAAGTTTCTTTTCACTTCTCCCATTCAACCTTACTTCCTTTCTCTTTCTTGTTAGAAAAGAACAGGCTTCTAAGAGACAACAACCAAACATGACAAAATAAATTTGTACCATCAAATTCGGACATGGCAAACCAGCAGAATGAAAAGAGGCCAAAAGAAGACACAAGAATCAAACATGCACCGCTAACATAAAAGCTCAAATATATATTTGAAAGACCTGGTACAGGCCAGTGCAGGACCAGTTTATCCATCATACAGCTTTGTGTCTGTAAATTTATATGAGCTTTCTCAGTTGAGTTAGAGGGCCATGCTTTTTGATGCCTTCGATTCTCACAAACTTTTTATTAATTAAAATGTGTTTATTTTTTTTTTTCTTACAATCTTTTCTGTCTCTTTTTCTCATGGGGTTCTATTCTGAGCAATATAATAAGAAACTTGACAAAGGCATCAATTTTAGGGAAGAATGTTTCAAAGTCTCCAATTCTCTACATAATGCCTGGTTGTGTTTCTCTATATATTTTCTGTATGTGCTGCAGAAGTAAACTTGTCTGTTGATGGTTGAACAAGCAGGGATTTATGAATTTGACATAATATCATTAAGAATCATTTATCAGATTTTGTGTACTTGTATGTTCCTGTCTGTGTGCAAGTCCATGTGTGTGTGTGGTACTAATTGACTTTACCCATTCTACAGAATATAGAGTTGCTTGGTTACCAAACAATTATTAGGTAGAGGGTTCCATCTTTTTTTATAGTTTATGCATTTGCATTAAAATGTTATTCTTTTTCCAGGGTTCTCCCCTCTCTCATGACTCCTCCTCTGTTTCTTTGAGCATGGCCTCACTCCTATATACCCATTCTCAAGTCAACATCCTGGCATTCCACTACACTGGGGAAAGGAGCTGTCACAAGACCAAGGGCTTGTATTCCTGTTGATTACAGACAATGCAATCCTCTGCTACTTGTGAAGCTGGAGCCATGGGTACTTCTATGTGTACTCTTTGGTTGGTGGTTTAGTCCCTGGGAGCTCTGGGGCATCTGGGGTTGATATTGAGTTCTTCTTATGAAGTTGCAAACTCCTTCAACTTCTTCAGTTCTTTCTCTAACTCCTCCATTGAGGTCCTCATGGCCAGTCCCATATTTAGCTGCAAGCATCCTCCTCTGTATCAGTAAGGCACTGAAAAATCCTCTCAGGAAACATCTATAGCAGGCTCTTGTCAGCAAGCACTTCTTGGCTAGAGTAAGAGTAAATGAGTTTGGAGGCTGCATAAGAGATAGATCCCCAGATGGGGCAATCTCTGGATGAGCCTTTGCTTCAGTCTCTGCCCCACTCTTTGTTCTTGTATTTTCTTCTTTGAGTATTTTATTTTTTCATCTAAGAAGGACTGAACTTTCACATTTTGGTCTTTCTTCTTGAGCTGCTGTGGTCTGTAAATTATATCTTGGTTAATCTGAGCATTTGGGCTAAAATATACTCATCAGTGAGTGCATTCCATATGTGTTCATTTGTGATTAGGTTACTTCACTCATAATGATATTTTCTAGTTGTATATAATTGTCTAAGAATTCCATAAGTCATTGTTTTCATTAGCTGAGTAGCACTCCAGTGTGTAGGAATTTTCTGTATCCATTCCTTTGTTGAAGGACATCTGGCTTTTCGCTATTATAAATAAGGCTATTATGAACATAGTGGAGCATGTGTCCCTCTTATATGTTGCAACATATTTTGGGTAAATGTCTAGGTGTGGGGGAATTGGCAGTGAAGAGTAACCTGATTCTTGGTACAGATAAGTAGAAGCCCCATGACCCTAAGTGATGGCAGGAGTTCCCTAGTCTTCCAGGAGTCAGCCCCCACCCCCATGCAGCCACAGCCTTCTGTAAAGTAGAATAAATCATGCCCCAAGTCCCTACTGTGCATATGAGGTTGTGATTCTTAGGACAAAACCATCACATTCTAAGACACTCTTCTGCAGGCGAGATTATGACGACACATCACAAAGACTGAAGATAGAAGCAGGAACATACCCCCAAATATTTAGATAAATTATTCCCAAACCCTCAGGCCAAGCCAAGAGGAAGCAACATCCCAAAACAGTATATATGAGGCCTGCCTGAAATTAAAGGAGTGCAGGAATTATTCCATCGATTGAGAGCTTCTGTCATAAGAGCTATAACATCTTCACTTGGGTAGAGCTCTGCTCTTCTGAATTCACCATCACCGAAAGCTCTCCTGTGCACTTTACCATCTAGCCTGTGCCCTGCTGGTTTGGCCCAGTCTGTCATTTTGGGGCAACAGCAGAAATAGAGATGGGCATCACCAGCAGTGGAGGCAGCAGAAGCCATTTCCCCTTTCCTGACAACGGATCTTAATGTGGAGGCCTCTTGTGCGAAATCAAACACCCAGGAGTTGTATAGCTGGGTCCTCAGGTAGTACTATTTCCAACTTTCTGAGAAACTGCCCAACTGATTTCCAGAGTAGTTGTACCAGAGTGCAATCTCACCAACAATGGAGGAGTGTTTATTTTTCTCCACATCCTTGCCAGCATCTGCTGTCATCTGAGTGTTTTTTTTTTTTTTTTTTCTTTTTTAATCTTTGACATGATTACTGGTGTGAAGTGGAATCTCAGGGTTGTTTTGATTTGCATTTCCCCATGACAAAAGGTTTTGAACTTTTCTGTTGGTGCTCCACAGCCATTCAATATTCATCAGTCAAGAGTTCTTTGTTTAGCTTGTACACAATTAATAATAGGGTTATTTGTTGCTCTGAGGTCTTACTTACTGTGTTCTTTTTATATATTAACTGTCTATCGAATGTAGAGTTGGTAAATATCTTTTCCTAATCTGTTGGTTGTTGTTTTACCTTATTAAAAGTGTCATTCCCTTGCAGAAGCTTTCCAGTTTTATGAGGTCCCATCTGTTGATTCTTGATATTAGAGCATAAGGAATTGGTGTTCTTTTTGGGAAATTTTTCCCTGGGCCCATGTATTCAAGGCTCTTCCCCAATTTCTCTTCTATTATATTCAGTGCATCTGGTTTTATGTGCAGGTCAGTGATCTACTTGGACTTGAGATCTATACAAGGAGATAAGGATAGGTCAATATGCATTCTTCCATATGCTGACCCTCAGATGAATCATCACCATTTGTTGAAATACTGTCTTTTTCCACTGTGATTTTAGCTCCTTGGTCAAAAATCAAGTGACAATAGTTATGTGGGTTCATTTTTGTGTCTTCAAATTTATTCTACTGATCTACCTGTCTATCTCTGTACCAGTACAATGCAGTTTGTACCTTGATTGCTCTGTAATTATGGAGTTTGTTTTAAGCCAAGACAGAAGTTATTTGGTAGGGTTTTAAAATTAACTAACATAGCATTAATTTGAGTATTGCTAAAAGTGTCTTCTGGGAGTTCATAAACTGCTTTAGTTTATAACTCTCTCAATTATTTTTACTTCTCTAACAATTTTATGTATTTAGTTTTTGTAAGAATAGAATATTGGTTGTCAATTTTGTTTTTGCTCAAACCTGGTAATAAATTCTCTCATGCTCTCTTGGCTTTTAAAGTTAATTTCCAGAGGTATGGTTTTGTTCTAATGTGTTAATTCTTGTAGGTGGTTTTATTTTGTGGGTTGATGTTAAGGTTATAGATGTTTGGAAAGTGGAGAACTAGGTGTGGAAAGGCTAGGAAAACAGAGCAGGAGGAGAGGAGGAGGAGATTGCAGGAGGAATAAAAATGGAGACAGATGCTTATGATTCTCTCTGTGCATCTCTTCATGAATAAAATTGTAATCATTGTTTCATAAGGGATGGGATTTTCCAAGAACATGTGACATACAAAAGTTGCCAAACTATGTTATACCTGTTGAGTCAGAGTAGTTTGGTGTGTTCTTTGATGTAAATACTTGATTGAGTTCAGAGGGCATAGTGGCAGAACACATAAAGCCCACCATGGAGCTGGGATGTGTGTGTGTAAGGCTTGGGTACACATGCCAATGGGAAATATGTGAAAACAACATGCCGGAGTGGTTGTATCATCCAGGAGCAGTAGAGTGAACCACACCAGAGTTGCCAAAGACCCTGTAAGGCCACCAAGTTAGAGATCCCATGGGAGCTGGCACAAGCACGAAATCAAAGGTTAAAAGCCACGTATTAATATTTACCACAACAGTTTTAAAAGTCAATCTAAGAAGAATGAAGAACAACTAAAATAAAAAATCACCACTACCCTTTTGATTGTGTTTCTTGGTCGGAGAGTACATGGAGTACCAAGAGTCAGAGTGTATTACCACAGCCAAAGCTACTGTGACTATGAGTTAGGTTTTGTGTATTTCTTTCCAATTTTAAACAGCACTTTTTCACCATATTCTCTATTAACTACATTTGTTTGGTAGGACCTAACATATGCCAATATTCTCTTGATATTTTCATTTAAAAATACAGAACCATAAGTTTTAAAAATAAGAATGAAATGGAAGTCTCATCTTACAATATTTATTCTGTTTTGAATGAAAGTAGTTTTTGTTGTCACTGTTGTTGCTGTTGTTTGTTTAGCACCAAAATCCCTGTTAAGAAACAGGGTTATCACTCACCTTGTAGAAAGAAGGATTCTGCATTCCTGTGACTTCAACCTGGCTAAACCAGATTGGCTTATCTACTGGCCTTGGGTCCTAAACCTAAAAATCTAGCTCTTCAGAGGTATTTCCTTATCCTAAACATGTGATGTCCCCCTTCTCCCATCTACCACCATTCTTCACTTATACTATACTTCCCTCTCTTCCATCTGTGGAAATCAAACTCTAAATGTTTTGAAGAAAGGAAAACGCACTGGTCCTGCATTTGAATTTGTTTCTGGCCTCCTCTCTTTCCATTATGACCCCCACCTGTGTGGTGTGCTCACTAAAAAGACCCACAAGCTTCACCTCAGTGTGTTTCAACCCACACATCTGTTTCAGATTCAGATTACTTCTTTTACTGTGACTCACAGCATCTTCACCTTGCTAGTATATGGATGATGTGGTACTTTGAAATGGTAAAGAGCCAACTTTCCTCTTCTTCTAGAATAGCTTCATAGTTTCAACTAGAGTATTCCTCCCTCCCTCTTACTCACCCTCCCTCCCTCCCTCTCTTCTTCTCTCCCTCCCTCCCTCTCTCCTTTCCCTCCCACTCACCTTCCCTCCCTCCCTCCCTTACTTTATCCCTCCCTGCTCTGTGTGTGTGTGTCTATCTGTCTCTGTCTCTCTGTCTCTCTCTGTCTCTTACACACATACATACACACACATCCCCTCCTTTATTCTAGTCTGAGAGGCAGTCACAGCTTTAGTGAAAAATTTAGAAAAACATGAAGATGAAATTACAATATTCTGTATGAAGAATATGATTAGTTTCAAAAGAAAAGAAAAAGAAAAGAAAACCAAAGTTGACATTGTGTTTCCCATCACGTGCTACATAAAGACTCCTATGTCTCAAGTTTCATTCCAGATGTTTTGGACAGGTGTCTTGTTTCTGGCTCACAGTGGAGGCTGATGTATGATCTTCTGCCTTTCCTTTGATTTTTTCCAAAGCCATTAGAGTCAGTTGTTTCCTTTGTCAATATAAAACTCAATCTTGCTTTATCTGTCTCCTTTCTCTTTTTTATTGTTTACTTCTTTATTGTTTCTTCTTAATATCAATTGGCTGTAGACACTTTTTTCATGTTCTCTGAGATTCACAAAGACACAGCAGAATGGTGATTGTCTTCTCAGAGCATCAGATCATTTATCCTAAGGGAATGTGAAGAGGGCTTTATGATTTTAAAAATTGAGATACACACACAATGTGAATCTGAGGTACAGAGTTACTTTGCTGCATTCATATGATAGTGGTATTTGTAGAAAGTACCTAAGTATTTCTAGTCCTTGCATTGCAAAAAATTAAAAAGACTGTAAATATATTTGTTTCCCAAAAATCTGGCAGTTCTGGGAGTCTTTAGAATGCATACATTGGAAATATCCAGGATATAGTCTCCAGAAACCAGATATTCTACATTAAACTAATTGCCTTGCTCTTTTGGGGCTTGATAATATATAGCAAGTGATTCTCTTCCTTGTTCAAGTTTCTTATTTGAAGATAAAATAAAATAAATTTTTGATTATCTATATAAGTTAATCTTTATGAAACAATTTATTGATTTCTGGAAGTCAAGTATAATGTAATCTATGATTAACATTATACATTTTTCTTATTTTATGTGACTGAAATGAATATTTAATGTATTCACTAGGGAATTGCTAACAGAACAGAACAACAAAGCCTTCCTTTCTGCAATTTGTCCCATACTCAGGTGCATCTATTTTTTATGTCCTAGTGTATGGTCTGTTTGTCACTGATGATCCCTTCATCCTTGCCTTTCTGTATCTCTCTTGTGTAATCATCAGCTAGCTATTCTGTTGTATTCTGTTATGCTATGTTATTTTAAAGAATTCACAAAGTTTATACACACAAAGATTCTAAGTAATTCATATATTTTGGCACTTCAGTGTTGTTTACATTGCTTATTGTTCTTAAAATATTTCAATACCCTTGTTTCTCTCCTTAAATTTTAACTAAGTATTATAAAGACAGAAATAAATCTTCATAAACATCGTGTTTTGTAGATTGCATATGGAAGCTGAGTACTTAAAATTCCAAGCTAACATTGACTGTTAAGTCTTATGTTTGTAGTGTTAAAATCAAGAGACTTAGATATTTATTTAACCTAATTTATTGTAGCAATTATTGTTGATATGCCTATAAAATAATAAGTTATTGATAGTAGAGATGTGCTTTTCTCTGTTTATTGCTGAAATTGACAGAAATTATTGCTAGAATCTTTCAGATACCCATCTAAAAAGAGAGAAGTTCTGTTGTCTCTAGGCTGGGAAGATCCTCAAATGGCTTCGGCAATCAAGCTTTTTCACTACTCTGTGCTTGGAATTTGAAATCTCAAACACAAGCATGAAAGACAAGAATGAGGACTCATATTGAGATAAGGAAGAACTTTCTAGAACTGTCTAGTCTTTGTCATTCTCTTCCTCCCTAGTTCATAAAGACCTAAAATATTTTAATGCATACTGTCAATAAACACCAGAGCAATGAAACCAAGATTAAAGTGGATTTCACAATCCTGGGGAAAGATACCATGAGCAATATGTGTAGACAAGGCTCAGCCTATTCCAGACTAATTTGATGTCCCTATCATATTTGAGGATTCAATAACAATAAATGCAAAAATGTGTCACCATTTGTTTCCTATGTGCAAATGATTAAATTACTCACTTTTATTAATACACTCCTCTCCTTGATTCATGCTCTTGGTTGATAATGGCCCAAGGTGTTTTGAACAGGGTTAGATAAATGTTCTTATAAACCCTGTTGTACATTATCTATCATGATATAAAAATAAGAATAAATGTCTCAGTGTTTGGTAAGTAAGAATGATATCAGTATTTTAAATTACAAGTAATAAGCTATAAGTAGTATATAAATATATTTACATACATACGTAGTAATATAAAACCATTAGAAAAAAAACTATATTCAACATTAAAAATAACAGATAATGTGATTGAAAAGGAAATTGATAGGAGAAAAAGCCGTTGGTTCTGTGTAGGGGAATGCCAGGGCAGAGAGGTGGGAATGAATGGCTAGGAGTGGGAGCACCTTCACTGAAGCAAGGGGAGGGGAGAGAGGCAATGGGAGAGGAGAGAAAAGTGATTAACATTTGAGTACATAAAATATACTTTAAAAGATTTTTAAAAATGAACATGCAATTTTATGAACTAAAATTTTTATAATAATGTTACATCATTTACCCAATGAACGTTATACACTTTTTATTCAATGAAGTGATTTTCATAGGAGCACTATTCTGTCATTACAAAATGAAGGGCTTTGCAAATGTGATTGTCTTTTGCCTTAATGACATTTTGTTATCTTAAAATCAATATAATTGCTATTTTGTTTATAAATTGCTTTTTTTGTATTTGGAACAACCCCATTAGTATCAGTGACATACACTAAGATTCTTATAAACTTGAGTGTTTCATAAAAACGGGGTATTGAAACTTGTAAGCTCATGAAAGCAGATCTTCTTGCAAAGTCAAAGATGCTCATGACATGAATAAAGCCATCTGTATTTGGGATTGATTAATTTCTTTCTGTGTTTCATATCTTCTTGTAATGATGATCATATTTGTTTTAACCCCTTCTGCATAAAATATCCCACGACACATTCATATTTATATCATTCTTTGGTGTTAAAAGGATAAAAGGAAAACCCACACTGCATTCAGTGCTCATCTAGTATCATGGATACACTGTAAGTTAATTAAATGCCACCATAATCTAAAATACACCCTGAAGGATAAGGAAATATATGCCTTGTCCTTAAACAGTTTGAGAGAGGTTGACAGGCCACTGCTCCTGTCAGTATGTCAGCTTTCGTAGATTCCTGAACTGCATATAAATTAGTGTAGAAGCTTTGGTCTAAAAATCTATTTTGAGTAAAGACAGGCATTACTATGGTCTACAAATCAAACTTTTGAGAAAGACTCATTCTTTCATATTTGTTTTCACTTTAACTATATCATGGAAAACTATATACTATCTCTTTTAACAATATGTAGCTTCAGTAAAAAAATATTCGATTTATGTAACATGCTCGTGGACATTATTTCAAACAAAATGAGGTAATTCCTAGTAAATAATTTCTAAGCGATTAGAATCCCTCATTACTTTTATGATCACATAGTCGTCTCCCAAGAGACTCTAACTTTCAGAGGAAGGCAGCACGCAAGAGTGGGACAATTCAATCGTGGTAGTAAGCAAATTGACCAGGACAGCATATATCCATGCCATGTAGTACCTGATGGAATGTAAAATGAGCAATAAGAGGATTAAATGCTCGCACATTTCTGAATCAAATGCTTTATGGTTGAAGCATTACTTTGACCTCTATCACTCTTTGAAAACTCTGATGCTAAACATTTATCAGATTATTTGAGATTTGGTAATGTGAAAGTGGTATAATTGTCACCATATGAAATGACACAAGAAAGTTAAAACGTGTTTTCAGATAATCTCTGATAATTTATATATCTAGATTAGGGGTCTACATGTTTGATTTGATCAAAAGTATGGTATGTGCTATTGAAATTTTATATACATTTTTTACTGGATATAATGAACCTATATTAGGCAAATGATAAACCAAAGACAAAATTTCATTAGATTTTGGCTGATCCTTATAAGCAATCAGGACATTTTAAATATATCTTTAAGATATATATCACAAAGCAGAGTATCATTGCAACTTGATTTTTATTTTTGTACAGACTTTACCAGCTAAGATTTGTGATACAAGCTAATTTCACAAATGAAAAGTTTACAATACAATCATAGAATTAGAAATAGTAGAATCGTATTTGTCTGATAAACTTTGTTAACACTGAGAAAATTCTATTATTCATATTTCAGTGGGCCTAAATTCCACCCAAGAGACCTGATTCCATGGCAAGACAGACTTGCCAATCTTACACTTCCCTTTACCCCAGGAGATGTGGAATTACTTCTACATGTTGACTTTAATTCTAAATGTACTATCTCTTTATAGATCCAATTAGTTAAAATGTATGTCTCCTTCTACTTTAATTCACCTACAATACTAGTTAATTAGACCTGGTTATCTAAACATTACTCAGAACAAAAATACACTAGTAGTATTAGCCTACTTGACTACTTTATAAACCCTGTGATATAACCTTTAACAAAATTCTGTTTTTAATGTGATATAAGAGTAGAACACCTGTATCTGCATTATTGAGTAACTAAGGACAGTATTTTCATGAACCTAAATGAAAATAAGTTTCCAATGAACCAACAAATGACAATATTTCCTATGTTTCACAATTCATGGGATTTGCACTGTATATATTGATATTTTTTCTGTAACAAAATCAAAACATTCTAAGAAAAATAATGGTTTACTCAATTTCTCACACAACCCTTTCAAATAAATATTTACAAAGGTAACACATGCCATCTATATACCTATGGAACAAAATATATAATAAACCGATATAGAGTATCCACATATAAAATCTTATATTTTGTGTATAGGAGAGCTGATCAAAAGCATAATCATGTATCAAAAAACAGAATAAATGTGGTTCAAAATGTTGCATGTAGTAGTATAAGGCTTTGTTTGTAAATTCAAAGAGGACTCTGGACTGATATTATGCATTATACCAACCATTTATTTTCTGAAATAATACATGGTATAATTTATTACTTATGGAGCTTATACTTTGTAGGGACAAGTATAGGTCATAAGTTCAATTACCTATTACTGTATAACAGCACCGGAAAATTAAGTATTTTCACAGGAATGGCAAAATGATAATCACTTAATAGGCTCTTAAACATACATTTGGTAGGTTTTATAAAGAATAGTTCATATATTTTCCATGTAATTGAAGAAACATTTTTTTGACTGGATGTTGCACTTCTCACAGTGATGTACAATGTCTGGAACAAGGGTCTGACTTTGTCTTACAATCTTTCTCTGAAGCCTTCGTACGTTTCCTTGTAAAATGATGGCTACAGGTGAATTACAAGCACACCCCATTCCACCCACTGCCAAGCCTTTCCACTCTCCAAATCTCTTGAGGTGATGGTGCCTCTTCTCTCACTAAAGGCAGGCCAGGCAGTCAGTCCTCTGCTGTATATGTGTCTGGGACCTTGTTTGCTGCTTGCTTGGTGGCTCAGTGTTTGGGAGATCTCAGAGGTCTAGGTTGGCAGAGACTGCTGGTCTTCTTATAGGGTTGTGCTTCTCCTCAGCTTAGTCCAGCTTTCTCCTAAATCAACCAGAGGAGTTCCCAGCTTCTATTCACTGGTTGAGTGTACCTGCTTTTGCCTCAGTCAGCTGCTTGTTGGGACTCTTGGAGGACAGCCATTCTAGGCTCCTGTCTTTAAGCACACCATAACATCAGTAATAGTGTCAGTCCATTAAGCCTCCACTGAGAAGGATCCCAAGGTAGTCCAGGTGTTTAATTTCATATCTGAAATCTAAATACTAAAAACCTTACATCAGGCCCATTGTATTGATAAAAGTGGTTTGGAGTTTGGAATTATAAAACAATATCATCGAGATCATCTATATGTGTGGAATGCATTTTCCCTTTTGTCATACTGTCTCGTTTATCCCAGAGAACACTGATGCTGGATCATACCTGTTCTTGTTTACACTTCTTCCCAACATATAACATGCAGATTAGAGATTATTCATTCATTTTAAAATGATACACATTATAAAAATATTTTTTATTTTTATTAATGAAATAATTGACAGAATAAAATTTTATCTAATTAAGAGAAAATTTCACCAAATTAACTAAAATTGCTACATTGTGTTTTAATGTCAATCCATAAACCACACACATGATACAAGTAATCAATTATTTTTTTCAATTCTTTCTTTGGTTTGCTTTCAATCCATACATATCTGTTTAAACACATATATATTTTTTTCAATTTTATTGGATATTCACTTTATTTACATTTAAACTGTTATATTCTTCCTCTCCACTATTCTCCCTCCTCCCTCTAAACTTGATTCCATGAAGGTGCTCCCTCTCCCAATCACCCTCTCTACTCTAGTGACTTGGATGTTGATATTTTTCTTCCCATGAGGGTGCAAACCTCTCAGGTATTTTATTCATTTCTCTAGCTGTTTCTCTGGTGTTCCCGTGTTCAGTCTGATGCTTAGCTGCAAGCATCCTCATTGTTCTCTGTATGACTCTTAAGAATATATACAGAGTGTCACAAAAAAATTGAATATTTTGAACTTGTTAAAATATTTTCTTAAATTGGGCAAATTTTAAAATGTAGACAAATAGTAGAATTAAGCAATAAAATTAGTAATAAGTTAATCAATAAACTAATTTCATCATTTCTTCCTTTTCTTCTACCCATCTTATACCTTGCTCTCTATTCCCTCCTATAGTTTTGGACTACTAGTATATTTTTGTTGAATAGTTTATGTATTTACATTTGATATGTTATCCCCTTACCCCCTCTTCTCTTCTCCCTCCCCATGCTTCAGTGAAGGTGCTTTCACCCTCACCTTCAACCTACTCCTCTCTCTTCAACTCTTACCTCAACCACTTAGCATTCCCCTACACTGGGGAAACCAGCCTTAAGGGGACCAAGGGTTTCTCCTATTGATGGCAGACATTGCCATCTACGGCTTCATATGCAGCTGCAGCCATGAGTCCCTTCATGTATACTCTTTGGTTGGTAGTTTAGTTCCCAGGAGCTCTGGGGAGTCTGGTTTGGTTGATATTGTTGTTCCTCCTATGGAGCTACAAACCCTTTTAGCTCCTTCAGTCCTTTTTCTAACTCCTCTATTGGGGTCCCTGTGGTCAGTCCCATAGTTAGTTGCAAGCATCCTCCTCTGTATCAGTAAGGTTCTGGCAGAGGCTCTCAGGAGACAACCATATCAGGCTCCTCTCAGAAAGTACTTTTTGGCATCAGCAATAGTGACAGAATTTGGTGGGTGGATATGGAATGGATCCCCTGACAGGACAGTCTCTGAATGACCTTTGCTTCAGTCCCTGCTCCACTCTTAGTGTCTGTGTTGCCTCTAATGATTATTTTGTTCTCCCTTCTAGGAAGGTCTGAAGCATTTTGATCTTCCTACTTCCTGAGCTTCATATAGACTGAGCTTAATATGGTCTGTGACTTGTTTTTTGGGCATTCTGAGATTTGGTGCTAATAGCCATTTATCAGTGAGTGCATATCCTGTGTATTCTATGGTGACTACATGACCAAACTCAGGATGACCTCATAAAATTGCAAAGCTTATGTAAGACAAAGAATATTGTCAGTAAGGCAAACCAGCAACCAACAGATTGGGAAAAGATCTTTACCAATCCTGTATCTGATATAGGGCTAATGTGTAATATATACAAATAAGTTAAGAAGTTAGAGTCTAGAAAATCATGTAATCCTGTTAAAATTGGAGTACAGAGTTAAACAAAGCATTCTCAAAAGAAGAAGACTGAATGGCAATGAAGCACCTAAAGACATATTCACTAACCTTAGTCATCAGGGAACTGCAAATTAAAAGAACCCTGAAATTCCATCTCACAGCAGCCTCAATGGCTAAGATCAAAATTTCAGGTAACAGCTGATGCTGGTGAGGATATGGAGAAAGAGGAACACTTCTCCATTGTTGGTGGGATTGCAAGCTAGTACAACCTGTCTGGAAATCAGTATAGTGGTTCTTCAGAGACCCACTGAGGGTCCAGATATACTACTCCTGGGCATATACCCAAAAGATTCTCCAACATTTAACCAGGGTACATGCTCTTCTCTTTTTATAGCAGTCTTATTTATAATAGCCAGAAGCTACAAAGAACCTACATGTCCTTCAACAGAGAAATGGATACAGAATTTGTGATATATTTACACAATAAAGTACTACTCAGCTAATAAAATCCATGATTTCATGAAATTTTTAGACCTACTATCCTTCAAACAGTGGTGTAACATATACATCAAAATATATTATCTTGTTATACATTATTATTTTTTCTTTTCTTTTACCTCTCAAAAATACCCGTAACTTCTATTTTCTTAACATTCATTTCTAAAAGCTCTTTGAAGAAAAATTTGATGATGCCTCAAATGCATAAATCATCCATCACTAGAACACTATAGTCAAGGTCTTTGGACATTTGTAACAATCCAGAAATGTAAAGATAGAAATTGGGAAAAATTAAGAAATGCGTGTTTTGCAAATTTTCCATAAAGGGGTATTCAGGTCCTTTAATCCTAATTTCAGAAGCCAAGTGTTTTAAAATTATACTTTACTATTGTGTTCTTCCTAATTCAGTTTTTCTATCTTCTTTTTTATTTATATAACTTCATTTAAAAAACAGAGTAGAATATAATGATTTTAAAAGCATTTTTGCATAAAACTATATGAATATATTTTTGTCAGAATCTTACTAGTTACAATGAGCTTAGAGTACATGTAAAACAAAATTTATTTTATTCTTAGATGGGAACAATCATAAAGCCAGTGTCAGAGATGGAATTTATTGTACCAAGAAAACAGAAACATTACTCTATATGATGATGCAGACTTCATATTGCAGCTATTCATAAGAAATAAAGAGCCTATTATATAGCAATACAATGAACAATCTATGAAGACACAAAATTTAGAATCCTATATGTACAAAATCAAACAGGAAATAACATTGAAAATTGCATATGCCCTGGCAAATTATAATGAGACACCTAATTTCCTAATCGTTAATATAGATGTTATCTAGGTAGGTTCTCCAAATTGAAACTCAACACAACTATAATTTAGCTAAATTTTATTATAGATAAACTTGATTTAATGAATATTTTTGTAATATATTCAAGATGAAAGCAATATACATTCACATATATTACTATACAGGAAAATTACTCCAAAATTGATTATAGCATAAGGCACAAATTGTTTAATAAATATAAAAACATCTAGACAATTTATTTTATATTAAAATGCCAGAATGAAGAAAAATAGAAAATAAAAACATAGTGGTCATTATAAAGCACATAATTTCATGATGTGTGAATAATATTGTTTCAAATGAACAGTAGTTAACTGAGAAAACAAAGATTGGCTCTATGATAATCATGAATGAGAACTCAACTTGAAGTGAACAGATCATAAAGTCCCAGTAATACTAAGTCTTCCCTTGATACAGAACAGACTACATGTTGAAGTATATGGCAGAATGACAAGAAAATCTACATGTTTTGCCCAATGAAGTTGAGAACTACTCTTGCAAGGTTTGTAAAGAATTGTGTTGGAAGTTTGTTGGGGAGTAAATTGAATCTGTAGATTGCCTTTGGTAAGCTGATCATTTTTATTATCTTAATCCTACTGATCCATGATCACTGGAGATCTCTCCAACTTCTGACATCGTCCTCCATTTCTTTTGTCACAGACTTAAACTCCATTTAAGAGATAGAGAGTGGGCATCCTTGCCTTGTCCCTGATTGTAGTGGAATTGCTTTAGAATTATCTCCATTTAATTTAATCCATTTCCCAATACCTGCACTGCTTGGTTGAGCTTCAGTGAGAAAGGATGTGCTTTGTGTGCTCTATTTGTGAGTGAGTGTGTGTGATTGTGTGTGTGTGTGTGTGTGTGTGTGTGTTTCTGTGTTTTATGGTTCATGCCAATATGTCTAAACATAATGTGAAGCACTTCTTTCTTATAGTTATGAATTTGGTTTAATTCTCCTACTATGCTATTTGGGTTCCCACTATTACACTTGAATCCACATGTAAGATGCTGAGGGTTCCTGCTCCCAGTTGCTTCTGTTCATAAACAAAGTTTCCAGCATATAACGGTTGGCAGAGAGAGAGAGGCAAGACTTTAGGATTATCAGGCCAGGGAAATAAGATGAAGAAGGATTGAGAATCAGTATGGTAGGAAAGGACAAAGAATAAGCCAAAGAAGTATAGCACAGAGAGACCTCTAACATGTAAGGGTGAAGAAAGGTCATTGTCCAGAAGGGCTAAAGGCCTCGGTCTGGGGGTTCAGAATATAATCTAGGTTTTAGTACATAATAATGTAGGAATATTAGAGAGGAGAGTGTGTTAGATGTGTTGAAGATTAGAGTGGCCTAGCTATTTAGATGATTAAGGCATATTAAAACAGAAGCCTGCATTGGTGTGTGAGGCTGCATTGGTGTGTGAGGCTGCATTGGTGAGTGAGTCTGCATTGGTATGTGCCTTTTACTCAGGAATTCAGAACATTTTGGAAGGCAGCTAGAAACCCATGCTCTCATGCCACTGTGGGGGTGATTTGATGAGGATTAATCACCTACTGAAACAAGAAATAATCTAGAATATATAATATATGAATCAGATAACATATGACACTTTAGTACTTTCTTCTGTTCTCGTTAAACATCTGAATACTTAATGAAAATAATTTTAGATTGTGTTTGCATATATGTGTGGGAGACATGTCTGAGCAAGCAAGCTATTGAGAGAGGGGAAATGAAGGAGGGATGGAAGGAAGGAGAGAAAGACACAGAGAGACACAACACTCACACAGACAAAGAGAGAGAAAGGAGAGAGAGAGAGAGAGAGAGAGAGAGAGAGAGAGAGAGAGAGAGAGAGAGAGAGAGAGAGAGAGAGAGAGAGAGAGGGAGGAGGTGCACATACCAGAGTTTGACATGATCATTCTCCATTGTAATTTTTCAGATATGATCTCTCACTGAACATGGAGTTCACCAATTAAACAAGGCTGGATGTCTAGTTAAGCCCAAAAATTTTTCTGTCTAAATCACCACT
Organism: Micromys minutus; assembly: GCF_963924665.1. Classification (NCBI taxonomy): domain Eukaryota; kingdom Metazoa; phylum Chordata; class Mammalia; order Rodentia; family Muridae; genus Micromys; species Micromys minutus. Next base: position 71,757,037 of record NC_137974.1, read on the forward strand.
GTGCTGGGATTATAAGTACCATTACTATGTCCAGCTTTTTGTTTGAATGCCTGGAATCGAGTCAAACATCCTCATACTTTTGTGGCAAATACTTCAATGAATTCATCTCCTTAACTCCTGACAGAAATAATTTAAAGAAAGATGAAAATAAAGAAAGGAGAAAAGAGGAAAGGAAAGTACAGCAGAAAGAGAGAACATTCTACAGAGAAAATAGCATTCAGTATACTTAACTCTATTTAATGCATTAAAAAATAATATAAACTGTGCACATTTTTAGTTCATGTACACCATTTATAAACCATCCTTGGATGAATATAGATATAAATATCATGATAATAAAATCATGTAAGAAGAGTGCTAGCAAAGCTAAGAAGAGCAATTAGGAAGAGAAAACACTAGGCAAAATATATTGGGGAGCAACACATGGAAGATGGCTCCGGTGGTATACAGAGTACCCCCAGTAAACCAATAGAAGGTATAGTGCTTTAACATACAGTCATCATTCAAGTATTATTAGTAGATGGACAGTTAACTATTTACATGTGCAAGTCTACAGTTGTATATATTTATCAAGTTTTCATGTGAAAATATTGTTACAATGGCACAGAGTACTTCAATAATGAAGTCTGTAGTATTGTAATAAAATTAGTTGAGAGGATTTTGATAATGTCTATGTTTATTAAAAGTTCAATTGGAAAATTTATAGAAAAACTTTCGTTTTTTCCTATACATAATGAGACTTTAAGATATTTTTAAACTTGACAGCATTATCTATAAACTTATAGACCATATGGCAAAAAGTCATTAAATTAAATTCATTTTATTTAGTTTATAAGAATTTATAATTTTTTGATTATTTAAATCTAGAGCAGAATTATAAGATTGTAAACCGATACATTATAGATAGAATCATGTTTCATAATTTTCAGATATAGCTGATTTTCTTCCTAAAATTTACAAAAGAAATAATGCTCTTTTATTAAAAGTCATTCATATGAGACAAAAATATTGATCCATATATTTTTTCAGTGAAAGGTATTTTACCAACTTTTCTTTACTCACTATGTTCCCCATCTTTCCCAACTTCTAGTAATTACCACTTTACAATCAAAATGACATATTTTAAACTTTCACATATGAGAGAGAACATGCAGTACTTTTCTTTCTGTGTCTGGTATATTCAATTAACATAATGTCCCCCAGTTCATCCATTTTGCTACAAATGAGAGGATATCATTCTTTTTTATGGCTGAATAAATTTTAATGAGGACACAAAACTTTTATTTTTAATGAGAATCACTAAAAAGTCTTGATGAAATGGACTTCATTAAGATTTTGAATTTATGTTCATTCATAGACACTACACTGTTAAGGAGTAGAAAAAGAATCCAGGCATAAGAGTACACACTTAAAATCTTAGAACTTAAGAGTTTGCAGAAGAGTACTGTACATGTGAAACCATCTGCAATATAGAAAAGGATCTTGTCTCAAAGAAGAGTGGTAAAATAGTAAGAAAAGCTAAATAAATAAGAAAATATTAATATGCATAAATCAAATTATAGCAAAATGATAAACCTAATTATATACAGAGACATTTTGTATTATAAAAACTTTGTAGACTACCATACCAACTTATTATCTAATAAGTGCTTACAAATGCAATAGTGGTATGCCTATCTTGGAGATAATCAATATATTTCTGATTGAATTTGTGGCCCAATCTCTATAGAGAAATATTTATTTTCAGGACTGTAGGCCTTGTCAAATATTTATATTTGAGTCAGTTTAAACATGAGGAATTATTTGCTAACCTTATTTTATTTTACAAAGAGATAGTAGTCAAACCAACATTTAAGTGTTTCTCTACCCATTGAATAGAGAAATATTCTCCTTCACTAAAAATATTCTTTTGATAGTAAAAGCAGTTAATAAAGAGAATCATGACTGATCAAATAACTGAAACAAATAATTTTTGAAATGTTTTCTAATAAATCAACTCTAAAATTTGGAAATGCCTTGGAAGAAGAAATAACGTTTGTAAGGAACAATTAAGTGACCTATGATATATAATTGCCTTAAGTGCATAACTGTAGGAATCATGAAATTACAACATCTGTGGTTGTCTGTATAGCAGTACAGGACTGATCTAGTAAATATTCAGCTATAGGTTAGGGATGGACTCATCGGGTCCTGTCTATACATACATTAGACAATGGTGATTTGGGGGTTAAAGAAGGCCAGAAGTTGGATGCCTCAGTCCCTTAGAAGTGAGAACAAAACACTCATGGTAGAAAATAATGGGACAAATAAAGGAACAGGGATTCGAGAAAAGATTATCTACAGACTGCTTCACCTGGGGATCCATCCCACATGAAGCCACTAAACCCAAGCACTATTGCTGATGCCAAGTAGTGCTTCCTAGCAAGAACCTGATATGGATGGCTCCTCAGAGGCTCTCCCAGAGCCAAACTGAAATAGAGGAGGATGCTTGTAGTTAACTATCAGACTGAACATGAAGATAGCAATGAAGAAACTAGAGAAAGAACTGAAGGAGCTGCCCAAATCCATCACAGCTCCCAGAGACTAAAACACCAGCCAATGAGTTTGCATGGAGAGACATATACAACGGAGGATAACATTTTCTGGCATCAATGGGAGGAGAGGCCTTTGGTTCAGCTGAGGCTCACTTTTCCAGGGTAGGAGAATGCCAAGTTGTTGAGGTGGAAGAGGATGGTTTAGAGAGGGAGCACCTTCATGGAGGCAATGGGAGAAGGAGGGGAAGGGGATTGGGGAAAGGGGATATCATTTGAAATGTAAATACAAAGAATATCCAATAAAAAGAAATTAAAAAGTAGACTTTGAAAAAGAATAAAAAGGAGAAAGAAAAGTAGAAAAACATGTATAATCAATTTAAAACTAGACAGTGCCATCTGTTGCTTAGAAACAAACAAACAAGCAAAAATTTAAATGCAGATCAACCATTGAAAAGTTACTTTATGTCAGGCCACTCATTGGCCAATTCTAGCTTAAATTACTATTATCATAAAGGGCTACTTGAAGTTCTTTTTTTCCTGCACATGCCTGCTGCTACAGAAAAAATAAATTCTATTACAGTTATTATGTAGGCTCTGAATATTAAAAATCACTAAATATGATGTTCTACAAAATGTAAAATATTTGAATCCCATGGTTCTATAAAAGGACAGTTGGAAAGAACACTTGGGATTATGTGTGCAAAGTTTGCTTGTAAAAGCTCTGATGATTAATATTATGGATTCAGAATTCAGTATAAATCAGCAGCACTGTAACCAAGCTGATTTTGGACTACTATAAACCTACAAAAATTATCCAGATGATGCTATCTACAAAACAGGAAAAGCACTTTCAAATAAAATGTTGAATCATATTAGGCAGACAACAGAGAGCACACTATTTTCTATCTATGTGAAATGTGTGTTGCAGGACAGTGATTACAATACAACACAGGAGAGTAATTTTATGTGAAGACCTTTTTTGATTCTCTTTTTTCTTTATGGTTATTAGAAAACATACGCTACCATTAGAAGCTATGTGGTATTTCTTGAATATTGTGTCCAGTATTAAGGCATAATAATAGATTACTTTAGTTATCATATTCATTGATTAATTTATGAGAATTTTCTAGAAGGAATCACTTCCCTCAAAGTGTGAACTTTCCATTGAGAGCTAAGAAGTTTGTAATAAACTTGTCTGGCCTTTAAAAGGTCTTCCTGATTTTACTCTTCCTATTGAACAATTTGCTATTTTGTTAATGAGTGCCACTTTCTTTTCTCTAGCACATATTTCTTCTGATTTACTCACTCAAAGTGAGATTAAGAATCAACCTGTAGAAAATTCAACCTGGGAATATACTCATATTTAAACAGTATCCAAGTGTTATATAATGCAGATTTGTACTAACAAAAATGTATTAAATATAACAAGCCAAGATTTTACCATATATTATAGTGCAAAGAAATATAAGTGTAGTTGGGAGCCAATTTTTTACACTTAACTTGCTTTTATGCCAATCTATAAGATGAATAGCATAGTCTGTTGAACTAATTAACAATGGTCTCTAACACAAGTTGGCCCAAACTCTGTGCATGAATGATTTGTTGTGATAATGTAGTAGTGAAAAAAAAATCGACTCTTCAGATATACTCTTTAATTTACCTATCTGAGATCTTGTAGAATACATAAAGCTGAAAAATGAAAGCTGAGAGCATAGCAGTTAATCAAACATCAATTTTATTTTATTTTTAACTAAAAGTTTTTGTTCCTTGCAATATGATTTCTTGTGGTAACCCACATTTTATTTCATTGATCCTTCTGAAAATAATTTCGAGTCTAGAATAGATGTTTCATTTTATAAAGAGTAAAAAATAAAACTGTTCAAAGTTCTGCAATGAATAGCTAACTTCATGGTGAACAATAAAGTAGATACTCAATTGAACATGCATTTGTGCTTACTCAAAAAAAATACTCTCATCAGGTATTTGTCATTACTAGACAGAGGCATGAGAGGATCAGGCTAAATAGCTTTTTAGAGAAATATGAAGCCCAGTGAAATACAGGTTAATTAAAAAAAAATCTAGCTTCTCTACCCAATATTTCTGTGCTGAAGAAATGAACATACTTATGTTTGTCATTAGCATATTATCTAATTTTATGCAGCTATTACCTACCAGGAAGTTGAAAGAAGTATTCCCATTAACTTATCTAGAAAAAATTACCTTTAACTGTTATTTTGCCAGCATATGGTCTACAGATTAGCAAATAAATGAACAATGGCAATTGCAAAACTCTTTAGACTGAAAATCCCAATTAGTATATGAAAAATGTTTACAAATAGAAGATGAATACGGCATGTAAAAGAAAATAAAATTTCTAGACTATTTTAATGTCTATATACCTTATATTAAATCTACAATATATTCTGAGTATGCTGTATATGATAGACAACAGGGAATTATCATAAGCCAGTAGCTCTTTCATGCTCACAACTTGCAATGAGATGTAGGAATAACATATTATTTCCTGTGCTGTACATAGAACTGTAACAATTTTAATAGCACTATCAGATACAGCTTTTTTTTCAGTTTTTTTGTTTTTATTATTGGATATATTTATTTACATTTCAAATGTTATCCTCTTAGCCAGATTACCCTCCAAACTCCCTATCCTACCCATCTCCCCTGCTTCCATCCACCAATTTCTTTATGTTTCCCAGCCCTGACATTCCCTACATTGGGACATTGAGCCATGGTAAGACCAAGGGCTTCTCCTCCCATTGATGCTCCACAAGGCCATTCTCTAGTACATACGCAGGTGGAGCCATGGGTTTGTCCATGTGTACTCTTTGGATGGTGGTTTACTTCCTGGAATATCTAGATCTTATTTAGTTGCAAACCTCTTCAGCTCCTTCAATTCTATCTCTAACTGCTCCATTGAGGACCCCATTCTTATTACAGTGGTTGAATGCAAGAATCCATATCTTTTTGTCATGTTCTAGCAGAGCCTCTCAGGAGGCAGTTATATCAGGTTCCTGTCAGCATGTACTTCTTGGAATTAGCAATATTTCCTGGGTTTCATGGATGTATATGGGATTGATCCCCAGATGGGAAAGACTCTAAATGGCCTTTCCATCAGTTTCCGCTGAATTTGTCTCCTTATTTCATCCTGTGAATATTTTTTTTCACCTTCTAAGAAGGACTGGAACATCCCCACTGTGGTTGTCCTTTTTCTTGTGCTTCATGTGGTCTGTGAATTGTATATTAGGTTTTCTGAAATTTGGGCTAATATCAACTTATCAATGAGTGCATACCATGGGTGTTATTGTTGTTGTTGTTTTTATTGTTTGTTTTGTTATGATTGGGTTATTTAACTCACGATGATATTTTTGAGTTCATTTGCCAAAAATTTTTGTGAAGTCATTGGTTTTAATAGCTGAGTAGTACGTCATTGTATAAATGGGCCATATTTTTCTGTATTATTTCCTCTGTTGAAGCACAGCTGAATCCTTTGAGCTTCTGGCTATTATAAATAAGGCTGCTATGAGCATAATGGAGCATGTGTCCTTGTGATATGTTAGAACATTTTCGGGTACATACCAAGGAGTGGTATAGCTGGTCCTCAGGTAGAACTATGTCCAGTTTTATGAAGAACATCCAGACTTATTCCCAGAATAATTGTACCAGCTTGGAATCCCAGCAACTAATGGATGATTATTTCTCTTTATCTACAAGATTGCCAGAATCTGTTGTCACATGAGATCTCAATTGTTACCATTCTGACTGGTGTGAGGTGGAATCTCAGGGTTGTTTTGAATTATAATTCCCTGATGACTAGGGATGTTGAGTATTTCTTTAGGTGCTTCTCAGGGATTCAATATTTCTCAGTTAGGAATTCTTTTTTTTTCCTCTGTCCCTCATCTTTAAAAGGATTATTTGATTCTCTGGAGTCTAGCTTCTTGACTTCTTTGTATATATTGGATATTAGGCCTCTTTCAGATGTAAGATTGGAAAAGATATTTTCTTAAACTGTAGGTTACCATTTTTGTCCTAATGACAGTGTTCTCTCTTTGCAGTTTTATGAGGTCACATTTGTTGATACTTGTTCTAAAACATAAGCCATTAGTGCTCTACTCAGGATTTTTTTTTTCCATTTCCAGTGCTCAGTGCTCTTTCCCAATTTCTGTTCTATTACTTTGAGTTTATCTGGTTTTATGTGGAGATATTCGATTTATCTTGACTTGAGGTTTTTATTGAGCAATAACAAAGAATCATTTGCATTCTTCTACATCCTGACTGCCAGTAGAACCAGCACCATTTATTAAAATATGCCACAGGTTTTTCTTTGGTTTAAGCTCCTTCGTCAAAGATAAAGTGACCATAGGTGTGTGGGTTCATTTCTGGTTCTTCAATATTATTTCATTGATCTACCTGCTTGTTTTTGTACGAATACCACATAGGTTTTATCACTATTGTTCTGTCATATAGCTTGAGGTTAGGGATGGGGATTCAACAGAAGTTCTTTGATTGTTAAGAATAGTTTTTTCTATCCTAGTTATTTTTTTTTCTTCTATTTTTGTTGTTGTTGTTATTCCAAATGAATTGCAAATTGCTCTTACTAGTTCTATGAAGAGTTGAGTTGTAATTTTGGTGGGGATTGCATTGAATCTCTATAGTGTTTTTGGTAAAGTTGCCAGTTTTACTATATTAATCCTGTAAATAAATGAGCATGGGTGATCTTTCCATCTTCTGAGATCTGCCTCAATTTTTTTTTTCTTCAGAGACTGAAAGTTCTTGTCATACAGATCTTTCACTTGCTTTATTAGAGTCACACCAAGGTATTTTACATCATTTGTGATTATTGTGGAGGATATCTTTGCTCCAATTTTGTTCTCATCATGTTTATCCTTTGAAATTTTTGGGGTCACAAAATTATGCTGTCATATCAACTGAAGATAGTGATATTTTGAATTCTTCTATTTCAATGTGTATCCCTTTGAAACACTTTTATTTTTTAATTGCTCTAGTTAGGATTTCAATTACCATATTGAATAATAAAGTAAGAAGAGAGTGGTCAGCCTTGTCTAGTCCTTGCATTTAATGGGATTGTTTCAAGTTTCTCACCATTTGGTTTGATGTTTGCTACTTGCATGCTGTGTATTTCTTTTACTATGTTTAAGTATAGACCTTGCATTCTGATGTTTTCAGGTTTTTAAGATGAAGGGGTATTGACTTTTGTCAAGTGCTTTCTCAGCTTTTAATGAAACAAAAATGATTTTTTGCATAGTGATTCCCACAGATGGTTTCTATTGAATAGAAGATCCAGAAATGAGCCCTCACATATATGGTCACTTGATTTTTGACAAAGGAGCTGTAAACATTTAATGCAGAAAGGACAACCTATTCAACAAATGGTGTTGGTCCAACTGGCACTAAGCATGCAAAAGAATGAAAATAGACCCTTTCTTATCTCCTTGTAAAAGACTCTAGTATAAGTGGATCAAAGATCTCCACATTAAACCATGTACACTGAAACTATTAGATGAGAAAGTAGGGAATACCTTAGAACACATAGGCATAGGAGAAAATTTCCTGAATAAAACACCAATGGCTAGTGCTCTAAGGTCAAAGATTGACAAGTGGGACTTAATGAGTTTGCAAAGTTTCTGTACGGCTAAGGAACCATCAAGAAAACAAAGTGGCAGTCAACAGAGTATGAAAAGATCTTTACCAATCCCACAACAGATAGAGGCCTAATATCCAAGGTATACAAAGAACTCAAGAAGCTAGAAACCAGAGAATCAAACAACCCTATTAAAAATGGGGTACAAAGCTAAACAAAAAGTTCTCAATTGAGGAATATCGAATGGCTGAGAAACATCTAAGGAAGTACTTGGCATCCTTAGCCATCAGGGAAATGCAAATCAAAACAACCCAGAGATTGCAACTCACACCAGTCAGATTGACCGATATCAAAAATTCAGATGACAGCAGATGCTTACAAGGATGTAAAGGAAGAGGAACACTTCACTGTTGGTGGGGTTGTAAACTGACATAACCACTCTGGAAATCAGTCTGGAGATACCTCACAAAAATGGTCATAATACTACCTGAAGATCCAACTATTCCACTTCTGGGCATATACTCCAGAGAAACTCCAATATACAACAAAGACACATGTACCAAAATGTTTATAGGAGCTTTATTCATAATAGTCAGAAGCTAGAAAGAACCCACATGTTCTTCAGTAGATGAATGTATACAAAAATTGTGGTACATTTACACAATGGAGTACTATTCAGCTACCAGAAACAATGACTTAACAAAATTCTTAAGAAAATGGCTGCATCTAGAGAATATCTTCCTGAGTGAGATAACCCAGTCACAAAATAACAGACATAATATGCAGTCACTGATAATAGGATACTAACCCCAGAAAGCTCTGAACACCCCAGAAACAACTCACAGACTGTGAAGTTCAAAAAAAAAAAAAAAAAAAAAAAAGAAAGAAAGAAAAAAAAAAAGAAAAAGAAAAGAAAAAGAAAAAAACATTATGCTCAATCCTTACACACCAAGAAAACATTGACCAGTTCTGGGTTACATCCTGTTTTACATGTACTTTATGTTCATTGTAACTAGTAAGACCTTAATGCACACTATTAAACCTTTGAAAAATAAGAAGCCAAGCACTGACAAAAATGCATTTGTATACTTTAATGCAAAAATGTTTAAAATTTGTTCATTTGTCTTTGGTTTTTAAAATAAAGATGTTCAAAAATATTAAATAAAAAATAAATAAAAAATTTAAAAAGTGTTTTTTGGGGATCTTTATTGTTTTGGATTTATAATTTTCTTATACAGTGGATTAAGTTGATGGATTTACATATATTATACCCTCCGTGCATCCCTCGGATGAAGCCTACTTGATCGTGTTGAATTATTATTTTGATGTGTTTTTGGATTTGGTTTTTGAGAATTTATTTGAGTATCTTTGCATCGACATTCATAATAGAAATTCTTTCCTTTTTTGGATATTTGTGTGGTTCAGGCATAATTTGTTTTATGAAGTCATAGTTATATTTACTAGTAACTGCTATTTTTCATTGTTCCAGTTACTATTAAAAGATCAGCTTTGGCAATGCTAATCGGCATATTTTGAAGAATAAAAATTTGCTTAAAAACCAAAATAATTTTTAATATGCATTTTTTGTTTTCATTATATTTTTGGTGTTTTGGTAGGAAGTCTGACACATTCTATACATTTTATATATACATATATAAAATTGGTTATTGAAATTATAGCACACAGTCCATGTTATTTAAGACTTCTGATGTCTAAATAAGAGATCTGAGAAACCTCTATACTCATCTTTCTTTTCTGCTACTTTCAATAAGACAAGTTGTAATTTTCTGTGACCTATTCTGTGACATACCCACATTGTGTGGATTATCACTAAATGCAGACAATGTTTTAAGGGCCCTTGTAACTTAAGTTGGATTTATGTGTATTCTGGCTGGGACCTTTTATTCAACTATTTTCATTACTACAACCAAATACTTAACTGAATACATCTGTAAAGGATAGGCACTTATTTGATTCAAGATATTCAAGGGTATGAAACCAGCATAACTTTGCCTCTGGTGAAGGTCCTGTAGCAGATATTATCCCAGTGGTGGTAATATTTGCAAGAAAAGAATGATAGGAAAGGGAAAGGCAAGAAAAACAAAAACTCGTCTTCTCCTAACAAATCAAACTCCTGAGCACTAAATATAAGTCTGTGAAGATCTATTAACTGTTCACTATGGCCTCAGACTCTACAGCGAACTGATCTCCTTGCAGTTTCTACTTAGAGATCTCATAAACTACAGCATCATAAAGGACCTGAATGCTAGATTATTTGGGAACAAGCTGTATGCAAACCAGTGTGTGTGTGTGTGTGTGTGTGTGTGTGTGTGTGTGTGTATGTGTGTGTGAGTATGTATGTGTATGTGTTTGTGTGTGTGTTAATGGTGGTGGAGGTGAAGTTGTGTTAGTATGCACACACACATTTGATCTTATATAGTGCATCATAGATGCTATGAACTATAAAGAGAGATAGATACAATGTACCCTGAATCTTGTTTAGAAACATGGATATTAATAAATAGCATCACCTATAAAACATAATCCTCAAGCTAAAGGCAGTTAAAGATGTTAAAAATTTAGTTCTTATCATTATATCAGATGTAGATCTAAGAAATTAGTTAGAAAAATGCCAAATTTATGAACATTGATATCTCTTCAGATCATTGAAGATATTTCCAAAAAGCATTCATGCTTCCTTAGAACCTGTACTTTCTGTTAATTCCCAGCATATTAAAAGGGTTAAAGATTGAAAACAGACCCAGAGCTAGTATCCACCAATGGAAAGCCTTCAATGCTTAAAAATGCATTGTAATTAAAATGTAATTATAAAACCCTGTAACTTTTTTTTCCTCCTTCAAGCCTCTCTGAATTCTTCTCATGAGGAATTCAATGTTACAGACTCTCTCTCTCTCTCTCTCTCTCTCTCTCTCTCTCTCTCACACACACACACACACACACACACACACACACACTTACTGGGCTTATTCGTGGGAAACCTCAATTCTACTGAATTGCACAATCTCAACAGCCATTACTTTTTTGTAGTTCTTTTCTAGGATAAAGCAAGTGTCATTTTTTTCTCTTCTACATTAACATATCTATTGATCCTATCATTTTTAGATGTATATTCTAGGATTAATGTTTGCACAGCCAATTGAGACTGATTTGTATTTTGGCTGTAATATTTCTTCTAGTCTTTCACAATATTCCCTTAACCATATTGCAGTAGTTCTGATGATTTGGTAATTTTAGACTCACCTTTCCCATAATTCATTGATTTCAGAATTGTGTGTAATTAGTTTTCTATGATCAACTTTATTGTCATAAAGTCTAGTTCCTTTCAAGAGAAATGATAGCTACACTTATCACTTGGAATTAGGAAAAACTTTGGAATGTAAATAGGGTTTACATTGGTCTATCAAAGTAGCAGTAGTAAATCCTCTTCTGTTTCATGACCCCACTAGCCAAACAAGTTGCTTAGTTATTAGTACCAGCCACAATTTTCCTCCTCTTGAGAGATCTTTAGTCCCCTTAGACAGATGATGGTTATGATCTTAGAGACACATATTGCATTTTTATGCATATTCTGCTTTTCTGGTCATTGCTGTAGTCCATAGGAGCAAGCAGCTGAATGGCAAGTTTAATGACTTCTCTTCTGTGGCAGCTTACAGAGCATTTTCTGGTACTATGAAGCACGATCACAGTAAGAAGGCTTTCATGTTAGATCAAGCCTGAAAACATTTAATCTCAATTTTTATTCTTCAGCATCATCAGGGAGCAAGGGATCAACCAATTCCACTAATGAATAAAAAGAAAATTGATAACCTACTTATGACAGTAGTCACAGGACTTTTTACAAGTGAACTCAATTAACAGGGAAAGCGTCACAGAGACAAGATATTTGATTTTGTAGTTACATCATGTGGCATTAATTAACTAGTCACATTGTGTACAAATAGAATGTTTTTTTTTTTTTGGCAAAGGGAAAATTTGCAATGGAATTTGAATTTCTATTCATCATTCTTTCTCTGAATCTCACATAATATATCAATTATTTTATCAGCAAAATGTTTTTATTTTTGGGTAAGAGTGATTAGTTTTATGCAGTACCAACCTATTTATTACTCTTTTACAGTAGATTTTAATAATTAATATTACCAACTTAATAGAAAATCTATCCAGAGGATATCTCATTTACTTTTCTTTGTTTTTACACTCCAGATTTTATTCCTCTCTCAGTCCACACTCCAAATGTTACACATCCCATATCTCCTCCCCACCCCCACCCCTATTACACCCCTGTCTCCAGGAGGATGTCCCAAGCCCCCCTACTTAGCCAGACTTCTAAACTTTCTGGGACCTCCAGTCTCTTTAGGGCTAGGTGCATCTTTCCTGATTAAACCCAGACCTCTGCTGGATAAGTGTTGGGGGCCTCATATCATCTGGTATATGCTGTCTGGGGAATCCAGTGTCAGAGAGATCTCAGGACTTGAGGTAAATTGACATTGCTGGTCCTCCTACAGGGCTGCCCTCCTCCTCAGCTTCTTCCAATTTTACCTAATTCAAATACAGGAGTCAGCAGTTTCTTCTATTCATTGGTTTGTTGTAAATATCTGCATTTGACACTTCTAGCTGCTTGTTGGGTCTTTCAGAGAGGGCAGTCATGATAGGACTCTTTTTGTGAGGGCTCCATAGTCTCACTAATATTTAGCCTATAGGATAATTTTTTTAATGTGCTCAAAGTTGTGGTCCTTCAATAGTCAAATTTGTGTTTGATCAACCTATTTAATATAATATTGAAGACAGATTCTTCCCTTAGCTCTAAATATTCTAATTTATGAATATAATATTTCCTTTTGTATTTTCGGGAGTGGGCAATTTTTATAAAAAGTTGTATAGGGAATCTCGTTAAATTATATACTGAGAGGCTTTTCTAGAGCTTGACCAATGGAGATGTTGATACTCGCAGCTAACCATTGGACTGAGCATGGGGATCCCAGTGTACATATTAGGGGAAGGACTAGAGGTCCTGAAAGAGTTTGCAACCCCAAAGGTAGAAGAAAAATATCAACCAACAAAACTAGAGCTCCCAAGGAACAACAACCAAAGAGTAGACATAGGGGGACCCATGGGACCATGTCTTCAGCTGTATATGTAGCATAGGATGGCATTATCTGGCATCAATGGGAGGGGAGGCCCTTGGTTCTGAGAAAGCTCAATTGCCCAGTGTAGGAGAATGCCACAGTTGGGAGGTGGCAAGAAGTGGGTATATGGGTGGGGGAGCATCCTCATAGAAGCAGGGTAAAGGACAATAGAATAGGAGATTTGCAGAGGGGAAACCAGGGAGAGGGAATAACATTTGAAATGTAAATAAAAGAAATATGCAATATAAAAATGCAAACATATCTAAGTTTGTTAACTTTCCAAGAAAAGCAGATCATTTCTTTTACAAAGACAACTAAAGCTTTTAACATTTAATCAAATTTATCAACTAATTAATAGTCTTATTTGTTTTTTAAAATATTTTTCTTCATTATTGCTGAGTTTTTAATCCTTAAATCTTGAGATATAAGTACATAATTTATGAACTATGCAAGTTATTTTAACAGTTAAAACCTCCACAGACTATTGTAGAAATAGGGTGAAAGGAGTGACTGCACCTTTGTGAAGGACACATTGAAGTGGAGGGAGAAGGAAGAGGGGTGGGAGAAGGGAATAACATCTCAAATGTTAATATAGAGAATATCCAATAAAAAATTAAAAATAAAAAGAACAATAAAATAAAATAAATAGCTCAGTGGCTAATATAATTTGATAGATAACCATAAGGACCTGACTCAAATATCTAACAGAAGCTGGAATTCACTTTTGGTTCCTGTATTACAGTACTGAGACACCAAGACAGTGGATCCTGTCCAGGGCCTGCTCACTGAGCAAAATGAAGCTTCATGGAGCTGTCTTGAGGGTATCTGACTAAATTCAAGTAGAAACAAAGAGCACTTTTCTTGTCCTCCACATGTGTGAGTTCATGAGTGTAAACACACATAATTTACAGGCATTTTAATAAAATTTAAGTGTGCTGTTGAATTAGTTAACATAAACACAGCATATATTATTCTCTGTCAATTTTTATTTGTAGAGAAGGATAATTTTTCCCTGAGCTCAAAATAATCAAATATCAAATATAATAATAATAATATATTTGATATATTATTATACCAAATAATAATACCAAAATAATCAAGAAAGGTTATCTACAAATTTGTTTGTGATCAACCTATTTTATATCATATGCAGGCAAATTTTGTGTGAACCATTTGATGTATATTAAGTATGGTGAGCCAAAGCAAGCTCAAAATTTCACTGGCTTTGCTATGGTGTGAATTACAGACTATTCAAAACTAATAGTTGAGATTTAGGTGGTTTGTGGAAGTATTTTAAATCAGTGTTCCTCTAGAAATACTTTTTTAAAAATTCCTAAGCAATCTTTGTTAGAAGTCAAAAAATAAATGTTCTCTGAGTTTTCCTTTTGTGTTCTATCTTGAGGCAATAAAAACTATAAACATAGATTGTGTATGTGGCAAACTGTTTAAAATGTTACCATCAGAAGATGTTTCCCTAGTGTTTACTTTGGTATTTACTCTGTAGCTAGTACAAACAAGCTGGCAAGAAATGATCTTGGATGGATTTAATATGAATATTACAACAGCTGTGCCAGGAAAATTACAGGACAGTGTTCTGACAATGCCTTCCAATTTTTACAGACAGAGAATTTCTGAAATATAAAATATAAAATCTCATACAATGAAATCAGTGATAGTAAGCATTAAATGCTAAGTCAAGTTGTAACTTTATCAAAGATTTGTAAATGTCTATGTCATGACATAATAGGCAATACTTTTGAGAAATTTATATTGTAGACAGAATAGTTCTAAGCAATTAGCATATGTCACTACCTCATTTGAGTTTCATAGAATTTATTTTTTTACGCCAGATAAAGGTTAGAAATCATGGTGGAAGCCACATAATTGAAACAAAAAGCCAATAATATTGTCTCTCATGCGATGGTAGTCTGCAGCTTCCTCTCCCTGTCCATGGATTTCACATCTGCCGATCTGAGCAACCATGAAATCCATCTCTCATCTCTCTCTCTCTCTCTCTCTCTCTCTCTCTCTCTCTCTCTCTCTCTCTCTCTCTCTCTCTCTCTCTCTCTCTCTCTCTCTTTCTCTCTCTCTCTCTCTCTCTTTCTCTCTCTCTCTTTCTCTCTCTCTCTCTCTTTCTTTCTCTCTCTCTCTCTCAACTCTGTGTGTGTCTCTTTTTTCTCTGTGTCTCTCTCTGTGTCTCTGTCTCTCTCTCTCTGTGTGTGTGTGTGTGTGTTTTGTTAAACTTGCTTAGAATTTGGATCTTGTCCTTTCTTTCTAAATGATACCATTTAAGTTTTATAACAAGTGGTCTGGAGACAATTTAAATATACGAGAGATAATATAAATTATATGCAGATAATTTTGTCAGTATAACTAGAGAATCCTTAGCTCTGCTCCTCAATGTACCCTGTAGCCATTTCTCTGGAGAAACTGAACAGCAGAGAGTATATGTCACCTCCCATTAGCTAATATAGTGATATTCATTCACACTCAGAACTAATGAATAGTAAGATGTTTTTATTAACTCTACTAATAAAAATTTTATCATACCTTGAGAATTTTAAACGTGGAGTTAACTATGACTGATTGAGAGTGAGACAATCAGAAACGAAGGCAGAAAGATGTGTTCTTATTCACGGGATTTCTCAATATCCAACCATTCCTGAAGAAGCAAGTGACTATTTACTCTTTTGTACTGAAAAAGCTGGAAATAATGAAAGTTAAATTTCAAAGGGGATCTTTTGCCTTTTACTGAAAAACAATATAGTAGCTTCATATACTTTATTTTACTTCTTATCATTTATGTAAATATTACATTTTCATTTTCTTTGAAATCCTTATCAGGTATATAAATACTTCATCCATCCCCTTTAAACATTTTATAGTTTATAATATCAGGAGCTCCAACCATATACATAGAGAACCTGCTACACAAACATATGTGCTCTGATTACAGCTAAAGCATCTGCTATTGAACTTTTGAAAATATACATTTTAATAGATTTGGATAACTCATCTGAGTTCTTTCCTTTTTGTGGACTTTTAGGTAGCAAATGAATATAAAAACAGCAATATAAAACTGTATTGGTATAACCGATTGTTAAATCAAACACCTGGATACCTGACATAATTGCAGAAGAGAGATTATTTCAATAAAGGCACACGATCTTAAAAATTGTGATAGACCATGACTTAGGTGTTTGTAATTAAATGCCATATTTCTCTTAAAAGAACAATACTCATCAATACTAATGAATATTAAAAATTAAGAGAGGAAAGCAAAAAAAAACATAATTTAACAAATAAAACATACTATATGTTGCTATAATTGTTTTGAAAAGAGTGAGTATTCAATTGTTCCTCATCAACTAAAAGAGGCACATAATACTTTGTTTTCTGTAAAATATAGTAAACTTTTATATTAAATGTAATTTTTGTTTTAATTAATTATTTCCTGTCCAAATATTGCAGGAAACTAAAGAATTCAGAGAACATAAATAAATAGTCTTTTGTACCAAACACTGGCACAAAACAACAGATCATTCCTGAGTACATAGATTCGATTAGTTTTAGGCTGAGTAGGAAATTAGTATTTGTTCTTTTTTTTTCTTTTCTATTCTTTTTCTTGATCTTAACACGGACTGTGAGCTGTTTCTGGGGTGTTCAGAGCTTTCTGGGGTTAGTATCCTATCATCAGTGACTGCATATTATGCCTGTTCTTTTGTGACTGGGTTATCTGGCTCGGGATGATATTCTCTAGATGCATCCATTTTCTTCAGAATTTCATAAGGTCATTTTTTCTGATACCTGAGTAGTACTGCATTGTGTAAATTTACCACATTTTTTTGTATCCATTCATCTACTAATGAACATTTGGGTTCATTCCAGCTTCTGGCTATTATAAATAGAGTTGCTAGGAACATTGTGGTGCATGTGTCTTTATTGTATGTTGGAGCTTCTCTGGGGTAAATGCCCAGAAGTAGAATAACTGGATATTTGGGTAGTACTATGTCCAATTTTCTAAGGAATTGCGAGACTGATTTTCAGAGTGGTTGTACAAGTTTACAACTCCACCAACAATGGAGAAATGTTACTCTTTCTCCACATCCTCAACAGCATCTGCTGTCTTCTAAATTTTAGATCTTGGCCAATCTGACTGGTGTGAGGTGGAATCTCATGGTTGCTTTGATTTGCATTTCCCTGATGGATAATGATGTTGAGCACTTCCTTAAACACTTCTCAGCCATTCAATTATCCTCAATTGAGAAGTTTTTGTTTAGTTCTGTACCCCATTTTTTAATAGGGTTGTTTAATTTTCTGGTGTCTAGCTTTTTGAGTTCTTTGTATATCTTGAATAGTAGGCCTCTATCTGATGTTGGGTTGGTAAAAATCTTCTCCTACTCTGTTCGCTGCCATTTTGTTTTCTTGACAGTGTCCTTAGTCTTACAGAAACTTTGCAATCTCATTAAGTCCCATTTGTCAATCTTTAACCTTAGAACAAGAGACATTGGTGATATGTTGAAGAAATTTTCTCCTATGTCTGTGTGTTCTAAGGTTATCCCTACTTTCTCATCTAATAGTTGCAGTTAACCTGGTTTAATGTGGAGATCTTTGACCTTCTTTTACTTGAGCTTTGAACAAGAAGATAAGAAAGGGTCTATTTTCATTCCTCTCCATGCTGAGTGCAAGTGGGACCAACACCATTTGTTGAATAGGCTGTCATTTATCCATTGAATGTTTACAGCTCCTTTGTCAAAAATCAGATGATCATATATGTCAGGGCTCATTTCTGGATCTTCTATTCTATTCCGGTGATCTATGTGCTTATCTCTGTACCAGTACCATGCAGTTTTCTGCACAATTGCCTTGTAATATAGCTTGCGTTAGGGATAGTGATTCCCTCAGATGTTTTCTTATTGTTGAGGATGGATTTCACTATTCTAGGTCTTTTGTTATTGCAAATGAAATTAAACATTGCTTTTTCCAACTCAAGAATTGTGTTGGTATTTTGATGGACATTGTATTGAATCTGTAGACTGCGTTTGGTAAGATGGCCATTTTTATTATGTTGATCCTTCCTATCCATGAGTATGGGAGATCTTTCCATTTTCTGAGATCTTCCTCGATTTCCTTTTTTAGAGTTTTGAAGTTCTTGTCATACAGGTCCTTCACTTGCTTCATTAGAGTCACAGGAAGGTATTTCATATTGTCTGTGATTATTGTGTAGGGTACCTTTCCCTAATTACTTTCTCCACATGTTTGTCCTTTGAGTAGAGGACAGCTACTGATTTATTTGAGTAAATTTTATATCCAGTCACTTTGCTGAAGTTGTTTATCAGCTGTAGAAGTTCTATGGTGGAATTTGTGGAGTCACTTAAGTATACTCACATGTCATCTGCAAATAGTGATATTTTTACTTCTTCCTTTCCAATTTGTATCCCTTTGATTTTCTGTTTTTGTCTAGTTGCTCCGGCAAGGACTTCCGGTACTATGTTGAATAGGCAGGGGGAGAATGGGCAGCTTTGTCAAATTCCTGATTTTAGTGGGATTAATTAAAATTTCCTACCCTTAAGTTTGATGTTGGCTGTTGGTTTGCTATATGTTTTTATTGTGTTTAAGTATGGGGCCTTGGATTCCTGTTCTTTCCAAGTCTTTTAACATGAAGAGGTTTTCAACTTTGTCAAATGCTTTCTCAGCATGTAGCGAGATAACCATATTTTTTTTTCCGTTTGAGCTTGTTTATATGGTGGATTATATTGATGGATTTTGGTATATTAAACCCTCCCTTCATTACAGGGATCAAAACCTACTTGATTTTGGTGAATGATAATTTTGATGTGTTCTTGGATTCGGTTTGCAAGGATTTTGTTGAGTATTTTTGCATCAATGTTCATAACTGTGATTGGTCTGCAGTTCTCTTTCCTTGTAGGGTCTTTGTGTGGTTTAGGAAGGAGAGTTATTATAGCCTCAAAAAATGTGTTAGGTAGTGTTCCATCTGATTCTATCTTGTGGAATAGTTTTGAGAGTATTATTTTTAGGTCGCCAATAAATGTTTGATAAAATTCTGCACTGAACCCATCTAGACATGAGCTTTTTTTGGTTCTGAGGCTTTTTATGACTGCTTCTATTTCTTTTGGTGATATGTGATTATTTAGATGGTTTACCTGGTCCTGATTTACCTTTAGTATCTGGAATCTGTCTAGGAATTCATCCATTTCCTCCTAATTTTTCAGGCTTGTTGAGTATAGGATTTTATAGTAGGATCTGATAATATCTTGAATTTCTTCAGGTTCAGTAATTATGTCTCCACTTTAATTTCTGATTTTGTTATTTTGGATACTCTTTCTTTGCCCTGTAGATAGTCTGGCTAAGTGTTTATCAATCTTGTTAATTTTCTCAAAGAACCAGCTCTTGGTTTTGTTGATACTTTGAATGGTTTTTTGTTTCTATTTGGTATATTTCTGCCCTACATTTGATTATTTCTTGCTGTCTACTCCTTTTGGGTGTATTTTCTGCCTTTGTTCTAGAGCTTTCAACTGTGCTGTCAGGTTGCCAGTGTATCCTTTCCCCGGTTTCTTTTTGGAACCACTCAGAGCTATTAGTTTTCCTATCAGTACTTTTTTCAGTGCATCCCATAGGTTTGGGTATGTCCTGTTTTCATTTTCATTGAATTCTAGAAAATCCTTAATTTCTTTCTTTATTTCTTTTTTAACCCTGATACTGTTTAATAGAGCATTGTTTAGTTTCCATGTATATATGGGCTTTTTTTGCTGTCTTTGTTGTTATAAAGACCAGTCTTAGGCCATGGTGAGGATGTATGGGAGTATTTCAATCTTATATCTATTGAGGCTCGTTTTGTGACTGATTATGTGGTCAGTTTTAGAGAAGATGCTGTGAGGTGCTGAGAAGAAGGTGTATTCTTTTGTTTTAGGATGATATGTTCGGTAGATATCTATTATTTCCAGTTGGTTCAAAACCTCCGCTAGTTTTACAGTTTCCTTGTTAAGTTTTTGTTTCCCTGATGTGTCCATTGGAGTGAGTTTGGTATTGAGGTCTCCCACTATTATTGTGTGGGACACAATATATTTTTTGAGCTTTACTAGGGTTTCTTTTATGAATATAGGTGCTTTTGTATTTGGAACATATACATTAAAGATTGGAGTTCCTCCTGACAAATTTCCCCTGTAATGAATAAAAAGTGTTTTTCCTTAACTTTTTTGATAACTTTAGGTTCAAAATATACTTTATTCGATATTAGAATGGCCACTCCAGCTTGCTTCTTGGGACTGCTTGCTTGGAAGGTTTTTTTCCCAACCTTTTACTATGAGATAGTGTCTGTCTTTGTCTCTGACATGAGTTTCCTGTATGCAGCAAAATGCTGGGTTTTGTTTATGTATCCAGTTCTATAGCCTCTACCTTTTTATTAGGGAATTGAGTTCATTTATATTAACAGATATCAAGTAATAGTGGTTGCTCTTTCCTGCCTTTTTTTTTTTTTTTTTTTTGGAGGTTGAATTGTGCCTGTATGTCTTTCTTCTTTTGGTTTACTTGCTTAGGAGTTTTCTTGTTTTTATTTGGATGTAGTTCCCCTCATAGTAATGGGTTTTCCACCTATAATTCATTGTAGTGATGGGTTCGTGATCAGACATTGTGTAAATTTAGTTTTGTCTTGGAATATCTTAGTCTCTCCATCTATGGTGATTGTGAGTTTTGCTGGGTATAGCAGCTTGGGCTAACACTTGTGCTCTCTTAGGGTCTGCATGATGTCTGTCCAGGCCCTTCCAGCTTTCATAGTCATTGTTGATAAGTTGGGTGTAATTCTGATTGGTCTGCCTTTATGTGTTACATGACCTTTATCCCTTACTGCTTTTAGTATTTTTTCTTTGCTTTGGACACTTCGCAGTTTGAATATTATGTGTCAGGAGGAATTTCTTTTCTGGTCGATCCTATTTGGATTCCTATAAGCTTGTTTTATGCTCATGGTCATCTCATTCTTAAGGGTAGGGAAGTTTTCTTCTAGAATTTTGTTGAAGATATTTACTGTGCATCTTAGTTGATATTATTCACCCTCTTCTATTCCTATGATCCTTATCCTCATTGTGCCCTGGATTTCCTGGACATTTTGGGTTAGAAGCTTTTTGGTTTTTACATCTTCTCTGATTTTTTTGTCTATGTTTTCAATGTTCTCTTTGGCCCCAGAGATACTTTCTTCCATGTCTTGTTGACTGTTGGAAATGCTTGCATCTGTGACTCCTGATTTCTTTTTTATGTTTTCTACCTCTAGGGTTGTCTCTTTAAGTGTTTTATTTATTGTATCCATTTCTGTTTTCAATTCCTTCTTCCATTCCTTCATCTCTTTGGTTCTGTTTTACTTTAGTTCTTTGAGTTCTTTGAGTGTTTTTCTTGCTTCCTTTTTCAAAGCTTCTAATTCTTTATGCTTTCCTCCCATTCTTGTTTAAAGAATCTCTATCATCATCTTGAGGTATGATTACAGGTCTGAGTTTTCTTCTTCTGGAGTGTTTTGCATGCTGCTGTTTGCTGTGATGGGAGATCTGGGTGCTGGTGTTGCCAGGTTTTCTTGGTTTCCCTGGGGTACATTCTTTTGCTTTCCTCTTGCCATCTTATTCTCTATGATTATACGTGATCTTGTTATCAGTGATTGGTTCCTGCCTCTCCCATGTACCTGCCCTGTGTCCCTGGATCTCCTACTTTCCAGCTACTCAGAATGCTTTTTCACTAGGCCTGTGTTTCTGCATCTCTGCTGTTGCTGGTGGCAGATGATCTGAGGGCCCCTATTTGTTCATTTTTAAATAGAAATGAATTCTAACTTATGTATATGGGAGTT
This sequence comes from Micromys minutus, assembly GCF_963924665.1. Classification (NCBI taxonomy): domain Eukaryota; kingdom Metazoa; phylum Chordata; class Mammalia; order Rodentia; family Muridae; genus Micromys; species Micromys minutus. The sequence continues at coordinate 71,779,183 of NC_137974.1, forward strand.
ACAACATTTAATGTGAAATATAACATGAATTTGTGAGATAACAAATAAAGATATAGAGGAGGCTTTGGTGAATAGAAAATAAAAGAGAAAATGGTGGAGCTCTATTTAAAATATCAAAAAATTAAAATATAAAAATTATTAATTTTTTTTCACAAGATTATTAATATACAATTGGCAACCAATAGATATGAATGCAGTGTTTAGTTGATATAATAAACTACTAAAACATATAGCATACATTTTATTAATGTATCATTTAATTTTTCAGACATATGCCCATATTAGTAACAAAAACTTATTATATAAGACACCCTAATTTTCAGAAAAGTTGGTGACTGTCCCTTTTTTCTTCAACTTTATTTTACAAAGATATACATGTACAAATTTGTAAAGCATTTTGGCATGACACTATATGGATATAGTTTGACAGCACTTAATTCTTTTTGGGGTGTGATACTATGAATTGAAATATTACTAATTACCATAAGCATAAAGTACATGTAGAAAAAGAATGTAACATGGAAACACTCAGTGTTTTCTTGGTGTGTATAGATTAAACATAATGATTTTTGAATACCAAAGTTGCCACAAGGCTATATTCTTAGCTCTAGAATTATAAATGATTTAAAGTCCAGGTATACCACACTCTGAGAGGGTGTTATATACTTATATTTTTTTCCTAAGAAGGGTTGAGGCTTTCACTCCATTCATCTACTAAAGGACAACTGGGTTCTTTCCAGCTTCCAGCTATTATAAATAGGGCTTCTATGATCACTGTGGTGCATGTGCCCTAACTGTATGTTGGAGCATCTCTGGTGTATATGCCCAAAAGTAGAATAAGTGGGTCTTCAGGTAGGACTATGTCCAATTTTCTGAGGAACCGCCAGACTGATTTCCAGAGTGGTTGTATCAGTTTACAACCCCACCAACAGTGCAGGATTGCTCTTCTTTTTATGCATCCTCACAAGCATCTTCTTCATCTGAGTTTTTGATCCTAGCCATTCTAACTGTTATGAGGTGGAATCTCAGAGTTGTTTTGTCCTGTATTTCTCTGCTGAGTAGGGCTGTGGAGCACTTCCTTAGATGCTTCTCAGCCATTCAATATTCCTCAACTTAGTAGATATTGTTCAGCTTCCATGTGTTTATGGGCTTTTTGTTGTTTTTGTTACTATTATAGACCAGCCTTGGTCCATGGTGATCTGATAGGATGCATGGAAGTATTTCAATATTCTTATATCTATTGAGGTTTGTTTTGTGACCAACTATATGGTCAATTTTGGAAAAGGTGTCATGAGGTGCATAGAAGAAGGAGTATTCTTTTGTTTTAGGGTCAAATGTTCTGTAGATGTCTATTAATTCCAATTGGATCATAGGCCCAGGGAGAGCACACTGGGAGTTCTAAGAGAGCAGACTGTTCTGTGCTATCTGGAAAAGGGTCTGTTTTGCCCTACAGAAATTCCCAGGTCCCTGCCAGTAGTACTGAGGACCTGTGGGCAAAAGGCTGAGTTACCAAAACAGCCTTACAAGTGCTCCCACACCCCAGCACGAACACAGAGCTGAGTCATTGCTACCAGAATTCACTGCTTGCCCACTAAAAGTCAAACACTCAGGAGCAATTTATTTTCCTGAGCCCACAGACCTTCTGATTCACAGGAGAGACAGGTGCCAATCACTGACAAGCAGACCATATATAATCACAGATAAAAAGATGGCAAGAGGCAAAGGAAAGATCTTAAGCAATGGAAACCAAGACAACTTGGCAACATCAGAACACAGCTCTCCCACCACAGCAAGAATGGAGTGCCAAATACTCCAGAGAAGGAAGATTTAGACTGAAATCACACCTCAAGATAATGATGGAGACCTTCAAGAAGAGTGTGAATAACTCAGTTAAACAAGTACAGGAGGACAAACATAAAAAAATAGAAGCTTATAATGAGGAAACACTAAAATCACTCAAAGAACTCAAAGAATAACAAGAAAACACAGCCAAAGAGATGAAGGAGTTGAAAATAGAAATAGAAAAAATAAAGAAATCACCAAAGGAGACCACCCTAGAGATGGAAAAACTGAAAAATAAATCAGGTGTCACAGATGCAACCATCTCTAACAGTCGACAAGAGATGGAAGAGAGAATCTCAGGGGCTGAAGATAACATTGAGAACATAGACAAAACATTCAGAGAAGATGCAAAAACTGAAATGTTCCTAATATCCAGGAGATCCAGGACACAATTAGAAGACCAAACGTAAGGATAATAGGGATAGAAGAGGGAAAAGAATATCAACTAAGAGGCACAATAAATGTCTTCAATAAAATCATAGAAGGAAACTGCCATACCTTTTAGAACAAGATAACCATTAACATAAAAGAAGCTCACAGAACTCCAAATAGATTAGACCAGAAAATAAATTCTTCCTGACACATAAAAATCAAAATGCTAAGTGTTCAAAACAAAGAAAGATTACTAAAAGCAATAAGGGATAAAGGTCATGTAACATAAAGGCAGACCAATTAGAATTACATCCGACTTTTCAACAGAGACTATGAATACTAAAAGAACCTGGACAGATTTCCTACAGACCCTAAGAGAACACAAATGTCAGCCGAGCTTACTATGCCCAGCCAAACTCTCAATCACCATAAATGGAGAGAAAAAGATATTCCAGAAAAAAAAAATCTAAATTTACACACTATATGACCACAAATCCATCCCTACAAAGAATAATAGATGGAAAACCCAACACAAGGAAGGAAACTACATCCTCTAAAAAGCAAGAAAGTAACTAAGGAAGAAAATCATAAGAAAGACACACAGATATAATTCTACCTCTAAAAGCAAAATTAGCAGGAAATTGCAACCAATATTCCTTAATATCTGTTAACAAAAATGGACTCATTTCTCCAATAAATAGACATAGAGTAACAGACTGGATACATAAATAGAATCCAGCATTTTGCTGCATACAAGAAACTCATCTCAGAGACAAGGACAGACACTATCTCAGAGTAAAAGCCTGGGAAAAAAACGTCCAAGCAAACGTCCCCAAGAAACAAGCTAGAGTAGCCAGTCTATTATCGAATAAAGTAGATTTTGAACCAAAAGATATTAAAAAAGATAAGGAAGGACACTTTTTATTCATTACAGGGAAATTTTATCAGGATGAATTCTCAATCCATAACATACATGCTCTGAATACAAGTGCACCCGTATTTATAAAAGAAACTATGCCATAGCTCAAAACATGCATAATATATATGCAAACACACATACACACTTACACTTCTCAAAAGTATAAATGAGTATAAATGACAGCTAACATTTCAATGGTTTTAAATGTGAATCTGTGAGAAGCTTCTTTCTTAAACTGTTAGGCACAAATTAAAGTACTAATACATCAAGATGGTGTGCACCCAGTTTCACAGTAATATGTCTGTGCTCTAGGCTGAGCAGCTATAATCAGGATATAGTCTAAAATAGAAAAATGAACATTCTTAAACAGGTATTAAGCTGCGGAAGAATAATTCAAAGAAGGTTAAACCTTGTCACTTCTTGTAAGAGGCTCTGAATAGAAATATTTTCACAGAGCACAGTTAATTTAATTTGAATTTAAAATCTTGACTTTTCATTGACCCCCTTACTCTAAAACAGATGAACTAAAGACTTAATGGATTTCTTTAAAGTTAATTAAAATCTGGTTTAAACCGGACACCCAATCTCAGAAGAAAAACTTTAGCAGGTGTTACAGTCAAATCCTTATTAAATACTGGATACCAGAGTAGAAATATTCTCCATACAAAGAATATGCACGACAGAACATGTTTCTTGCTCTTACTGCAGTTTCTAGGTTAGAAGACAAAGCTCCTTAAAACAAAAGTCTAATTTAATCTTATATAAATCTATATAACCTATAGGCATACAATATATGGATATATATGTGTGCAAATATATGTGTATACATACTTATATGTGTGTAATTACTACACCAAGAAAAATATCACACATCTAGTAATCACAGAAACTTGCAATTAATTAATATCTAAAACTTAAATGATAAATAAATTTTACAAATATTCCAAAGTTTGACTGTTTTGCTCCAAACTGTTTCTTTAATATCTTAGGTTTTCTTGCTCATCTTGAAAGGACATTTTCTGACTGGTAGCTAGGAAACATCACACGACTGCCTTATGAATGTTAATAGACTTAATTTTATTAACATTTTCTGATGCTGGTAAGTAATAAACTCATTTCCAAAATTCTAAAAAATATAATTTAGTAGGATAAAATATTCATCAGTAGTGCAAACATTGTGTCACTCAGCTTTCTGAGGTATATTGTGAGCATGTTATCCACAAATACAATTTTTAGAGTTCCCATGGAAAGACAGTGGGTTTCTCAGTTTCCATCAGACAATGCAGCATTGAATACCAATGAAAAGTTCCAGACTTCTGATCTGCTCTGGGAAAGGGTAAACCAAATGTACATTTCTCCCTCTTCCCTAGAGAACCACTGAAGTGTAGAACATTATTTTGCTTTTATACCCCCATCAGCTCAGGAGGCCTTATTACTGATCAGCTGTGCTGGCCATGGTCTGACTTTAACCTGTCCTTTCTCAAGGTTGTATTGCTTCTTTGGACATTAGAGTCCAAAATACTATTTCATACCAGAAGTAAATTCTACTTAAGAAACAAACAAACAAACAACAACAACAAAAATTGAATGGAAATAGAAAATCTAGGCAGAAAGTTTCACCTCAAACTAAGGGATCCATGATAGTAAGAACCTGAAAATCACATAGACTTTAGGACAGAAAGTAAAGACATTTTTCTTTTGAGTTTAGTAAATAAGCTCATCTGCAGGTGATGTTTAATCAGACTAGACAATCATTCTGAGGAAAAGGACCTGAGTCCTACATGACTGAATGAATTTGTACAACAGTTTAAATCTTTCTTCATCATTTTATAAAAATTTCTGTCTCATCAGTTGTCCCATACAAGAAACAAGATTTATTAGGTCATATAAGGGAAAAATCCCAACATTATTGTAAGTTTCTGGTTTGACATTAGGCTCTCTATTTTATAATGAAGGCTTGGTGTCCTTCACAGACCTGTGAGAACATCTTCTGTCAATGCCATCCTAGACTCAGCTTGGTTCTTCTCCTCTAATTTAGGACCGTGGCCTGTGAAAGGTTCCCTGAATCCCAGTCGAGATAAGTTGAAGTCCCCGGGTACCCTAACGGAAGGCAGGCAGCTTCCTAGTTTCCTAGGAGATCAGGTCCCTCTCAAGTAGCTACAATCCCCCACATACCCTGTAGAGAGGTTCGAGTCATGTAGTCACACATAGGTTTGAAATCAGGACCACACCCACAAATATATAGATGAAGCATTCCCAAGCTTTTAGGCCAAGACAATATGAAGTACCTGTTTCCAGACTCTGAACCATCCCAAAACTGTGTATAAGAAGCCTATCCAGAAATATTAAACATGTTTGCAGGAATTAATTATTTCATCGTCTGAGAGCTTCTGTCATAAGAGCTGTAACACCACGGACATTTGGGAAGAGATCTGATCTCCCATAATTGCTACCATAGAAGCTCCCCTGCACCCTCTCCCCCACTTCCCCATACCCCGCTGAGTGTCCTGCTCTGAGGGGAAGCATCAGAAGTGGAGGCAGCAGAAGGGGTTTCCCAACCCTCTCCAAGCTCTCGTCCCTTTGCCTGAACCCATGCACCTAGCCGGACCATAGATCTCCATGTGAGGCCTCCAGAATACAGGCACACACTTCAATGGTGGGACTTAGATTGTAGCCATTAAAGGAGATGTTTCTGGAGAGAAAGGAGGAAAAGAAATGAAGCAGAAAACAAAGGGTGTTTATGGAGAGGATGTAGGAATAAGAAATGGGAATGGAAGGAAATGGAAAGTAGAAGCAGAAGAAATGGGGCAATCAGGAATTTTGAAAAATGAAGAACACATAGTTTTCAATATTTTCACATCAGAAAACTAAAATTGTAGAAGCTAGGGTTCTGTTGTGAGCAGAATAACAACAACAACAAAACCTTTGAAAACTTCATGCACAAAAATAATGTTGTCATGTTCTCATCTATTTTATTATTTAAAATAAAGGCATAGAATGATGGTGTTTCAATACTCCAGTACATAAACTCAATAGAATTTGAGAAAAGTGTTCAGGTTTGATTTGAGCAATATTCAAGTACTGGCAATACTCACCAATATAAACTGTACTCTTGGTCTTTTATTAATTTGCTCGTTAGCTGTATAGGCTTTTCTTCAGTTATCAAGTTTCACTGTGAATCAAGTCATCCATATTCATTCCTTCCAATTGAAATGGTTTGATATACTTGTCACTATGAATATAAGTACTTAAATAAATAAAATATTCTTAGTTACTAAAGAATTATGCCCCACATTTCTTTTTGTTTGGTAAGGTTGATGTATTTAGTCTGACTAAATGTATGCAGGTATAATATAGATAAAATTTGGATAATCTTATTTTTCCTTTCTAAGTTAGTTTAAATAAATACTGAACATGTAAATGACCTTTGCAGCAGATCAATCACAGGCTTCCTTTGTCATCCACATCTATCACCATTCCAACTGTGTTCATGGCGGTGTAGTTGGCCTTGGCTCAAAGGTATTAGTCTCTCTGCTGGGACTCTGTGTTGACAGCATCCTCCTGTTGCTTGTCCAGTTGCTTTGCTTGGCAAATGTCCAGGTTCATGAGAAGTTATGTTAACATTTTTTCTCATACTGTGATCTGGGGACAAATCACCATGCAGACAGAATGGCAGGATGGGCTTTTCAATATATATATTTAAGCTTTATTGCTATATGAATCAGAAAGTTTACTTTTAGAGTATTGTATCTTGCATTCTTAGAAATGTTCATTTTACAATTTAGTTTCACATACAACCAGAATCTTGAGACTGAGAGCTACTAAACTGCAGTGTGAGTGAAGAAATGCTAGGTCATGCAGATGCAGAAATAACAGGTACACTTCTCCAGAAGTGCAGAGTCCATAATTTTCTGTAAAAATCCCTCATGCTTGTAAATTATCAAGTCCAAAACAATCTAGTGTTACTCATTGGACCGTTACTTATTCACCACAACAAGGCACTGAAAAGCTCAGATCTCGAAACACAACGATCAGGCTAAAATAATATTTTTTCAGAGCTCATTTATGTAAATTTCTTGGCAACATCAAACTACCAAAAATAAAAATCATTTTTCCCATATGAAATTTACATTGGCTTTAACCTTCTTAGGTGCAAAATAAAATTGCCAAGTATATATAGTAATATACAATTGCCGGTTTTTTTTTGGAGAAAAGAAAGTAAATATCTTGTTTTTACTTTTTATCTTCCAGTAATAAAGGCATGTTTGGCTCTGGAGAAATGTGTAGTCTTTCACAATTAAAAATGTTGATTAAATGTTTAAATTATAGCACCTATTTGTACATGACAACAGTTTGCTTATTAAGTTTTCCTCATGAACACCTTCCAATTCATATGTTATGTTTTCAAGTTTTTATAATTTGAACTTACGTTACAGCATAACTTTCTTTTATTATAAACTTCAAGTGACTTTGAAATTTAAACTGTCCTCCCTCCACCTCCCAAGTGCTACATTGATAAGCATATACATATTTAGCCACTGTATGCAGAGTTTGTGACCTATCTCAAAATAAGCATTTTATCAAGAAAGCTAATACACAGCGTCATATTTTTTACATGACCTGAGATCATTTAGGCTTTGGAGACAACATCCTTTTGTTAACTTACTGAGGACTTTATTAGTTGCAATGTCTAAAACATGGAGACACAGTCTATTATTTCATGTATATTTTCCTGATATCACATTGCCAGATACATCCCAGTTGATATGAGAACAATTAAAATACAACAAAAGATAAAAATTACTAGAAAATAAAGTTTCAAAGAAGGAAAGAAAGAACTGCATTGATATGTTATCAATTAATAATTATAAATAAAGAATAAAATGACAACTCACTTTCTATTTCCCTCCTAATAATTCATAAATCTGACAATGCTATATATTTTGGGTGGGGCATGTGGATAGAACAGCTAACGCTGATCATGGATGGACTATTCCTTATGAGATTGTGAAGAGTTATCTGACAATATTACCCCATAGTGCATCTTATTAACATTTCCAGAAGTCATATATATATATATATATATGGAGAGAGATATATTGATATAAATATATTTGCTGGAGCATATTTGTTGAGAAAAATCACAATATTTTATAAGCATAATAAAGAACATATTCATCATGAAATTCTATAACACAGCAGAAAGAAACACATAGGCTCTGTCACACAGAAGAACAAGGAATGTTGACTTAAAGAATACAAACATCAAAATTTTACTTAGCATTAATAACATGGCATCATTTACAACAGGGAGGAAGCCAGGGACACAATTATTGTATGCAATTATGACAAGAACAGTTTCAAAGCAGAAGGACTTTTTTCCTTAAAATTTATTTTAAAAAAGCATATACATGTACAGATTATTAAAAGAATTTTAGCATAATACTATCTGCATATATTTTTGTCAGTACTTGATTTTTTTTAAAGGTTTGATAGTGTGCATTGAAATCTTCCTAGGTGCAATGAGCATAAAGTACATGTAAAACAAAATGTAACATGGAAATAGTCAATGTTTTCTTGGTGTGTATAGACTAAACATAACAATTTTCAAATACCAAAAAGTGCCACAAGGCTATCTTGTAATGTCTTGAGTTACTTACTATTTAAGGTCTAAGTGTACCCCACTCTGAAGGGGTATTATATACACTTAATTTTTTGTTTTATTTTTTTAAGAAGGACTGAAGCTTCCACTTTTTTGCCTTTCTTTCTTTTTTTTTTTTTTTTTTTTTTTATGAGCTTCATATGGTCTGTGAGTTTTTTCTTGTTCACAGGATTAGAAGCATAAAGAAAGAAAAATTAAACTGAATAAATATTTTGCATATTTAATGAAGCACATGACTATTATAAGAAACACAGTATTTTTTTCCAAATTAAGATTAATAAGAGGAGTGTACCTATGCAAATTATAGTAACAATGTAATTACTAAAGAGAAAGCAAAATCTTAGAATCAAAACAGTTAAAATACATCTTGAAAAACTGGCAAAGACACTCAGAGCACGGCAGTAGAATATTTCCCTATGATTGGTGAAGAGAACGCCAAATGCTGTCAAAGTCTTCACCCTAATTATTCTGTGCAGAAAACACTGAAATGATCTTCAGTGAAGTGACTACGATAAAAGAAATTAGTGATGTGTGCTGGGGGACCAGTAAGAAACCCATAATTTGCCAAAGCTCTTTGAATTAGCAAGAGCATGAAGCCTTCCATTTCAATATGCTGAGGAGTCCATGCTACCCAAAGCCAAATCCAGACCATTCTTAAGGAAACTAGAATTACAAACAGGATGACTGAAAAGGAAAGTAAAGACTTTCCTAGATATGAAAGAAACCAGAATCCAGAATATTTCTTGGCACCAAAATTTTTATTGTTTTCACGGGAGAAGCTGTTTAAAGATAATCTATGGATTTTTATTATTATTTTGATATTTTATGTAGTTACATTTCAATTGTTATCACCTTGTTTTACTCTCCCACCCTATACCCTTTTCCCCTGTTTCTATGAAAATGCTCCCACTCCCACCCACCCCGACCTCAGTACTCTGGCATTCCCCTATACTGGAGAAAGTATTTGTCACAGGACCAAGGGCTTCTATTGATGCCAGGCACTGTCATCTTGTGGTACATATGCAGGTGGGGCCATCAGTCTCTTCAAGTGTTCTCTTTGGTTGGGGTTTTAGTCCCTGGGAGCACTGAGAAGTTTGTTTGGCTGATATTGTTGTTCTTCTTATGAGGTTGAAAACCCCTTCTGTTCCTTCAGCCCTGTCTCTAGTTCCCCCTTTGGGGTCGCCCTGTGAAGTCTGATGGTTAGCTGCAAGCATCCTCATCTATATAAATATGGGTCTGGCAGACTCTGTCATGAGGCATCAGTATCAGGCTTCTGTCAGCTGGCACTTCCTGGCCTCAGCAATAGTGATTGGGTTTGGTAACTGCATATGGGATGTTTCGCCAGGTAGAAGAGTCTCTGAATAAACTTTTTCTTCAGTCCCAGCACCAATTTTTGTTCCAGTATTTCCTCACTGAATATTTTGTCCTTCCTTCTAAGAAAGACTGAAGCATCCATATTTTAGTCTTTCTTCTTCTTGGACTTCATATGGGTTTTGAACTGCTTTTTGGTTATCCCAATATTTTGGCATAGTATCCACTTATCAGTAAGTGCATATCCTGTTTAGTGACTGGTTTGCCTCACTCAAAATTATGTTATATGGATCTTTTAAAGAGATATTTAAACTTTTAACATATTTGAGTTTTTAAAAATGGAACATTTAAAAGTTGAAATGATATCAAAATAATCAAAGTTTAATAAGATATTTTTAGTTTTTTATTTATTTATATTTTAAAGGTTATCTTCCTTCCCAGTTTCCCCTCAACAAACGCACTATTCCCTTCTCCCTCCCCTTGCCTCTATGAGGGTGCTTCCCTTTCCCACCTGTCCACCCACTCCCTCCTCAGCACCATGGCTTTCCCCTACTATTGGACATTGAGCCTTCACAGGACCAAGGGTCTCCCCTCCCAATGATGACACGTAAGGCGATTTTCTGAAATAATTCTTAATAGATAAAAATGAATCAAAAACAGTCTACAAAATTACCACTGATTTAATTTCTATTAGTCAGCTATTCTTGAATGTAGTACCTACCTTTAATAAACCCAGTTGTGCTTCACTGGAGAAGTCTGATTTATTTTTCTTTTGGCCAGCAAATTCCCATTGGATAATGTTTTTTGTTCAGATTTGGGAGCTGTTTCAACTGCTGACTAACCTGGGGTCCACTTTAGCATGAATCTGTGTAAGACTGTGCTCATTACCACACCTTCTGAGCTCAACAGTACAAGTGTGTCTGGAAGGTACTGATTCACTGCAGTCATCCTTCCATGCTGGCTCTTACAAACTTTGAATCCACTCTTACATAGATTCTTGAGGCTTGAGGGAGATGCTCGCCCTGCCCCGAAAGAAATCTATTTAGAATGGAGTACTCTAAAGTCTCTGAATCTCTGCACATTATCCTATTGTAATTCTATATGTTAGGACCCCATTCATTTGGAAAAGCTTCTGTCATAATGGTGGAGCAAAGTCCTGACCTACGTTTATAGCATTATGTATTAAGACTCATTTTATGGCTGTGTTTCTTTTTCAGAACCGTCATATTTTGTTTCCACCTATGCCGATGGTCTATCACTTCAAAAATATATGATCATCCTGAAGCCTGTGTTCAATTTAAAGAGTAGTCCATTACTTCTAAAGTATGCATGTTACTATTGCAAAAGCATATCTAGCAACTCACAGGGTTTGTACCAGTGGGGATGGTTACTTTTATTCTATGGTAGTGTGCAAAGTACCTTCTGATAGCATGAGCACCAGTCAGTGTTAGCAAAGCTTCTAATTACGCACACTGTCTAACAGACCATGCTTGATGGCAGACATAGATTATGGCGGGTTATCAGAAGCTTGTGAAGTGAAGGTTTCCCCAGGGAATCGTTGGCCATATTCTATTCCTGTACCTAAAAGTTATACTTAGCATCATATGGTGTCCAGATAGGGCACTGTCTTTCTTATTATTTAGTGCCAGTCATTTAAACTCCTTTTGTATACACATCAATTTTAGGAGGCTACTCCAGCAGTTTGTTTTTAAAAAGTTCTTCAAATGGCCTTTTTATTGGCTATTCTTCCATATTCTCATCTTTACCTATCCTTATTACCTAGCTTTCTCATTCTTTTATCATCCTTGTGTAGAGTTCTATGATTATCTATCTCTACTTCTATCTCTATCTCTATCCCTATCTATTTATCTATCTATCTATCTATTTATCTATCTAACTAACAAACTACACACACACACACACACACATACACACACAAACACACACACACACACACACACACACACACACACACACACACACACACACACACATATATATATATATATATATATATATATATATATATATATATATATATATATTCCACATTTCTCTTTGCCAAGCTCTTAACTTTTTATTTTCTAAGGCAAAAATATTCTCTCCTAGCATATGAATTTCCAACTTCCACGGTTCATCCTTCAGATTTACATCCCAAGAATCCAACCAGAACTAAACAACACTGATTCTGCTTTCAGGGCTTTTTGTTGGGGATGTGTATTCTTCTAGCAACGTGAAAAGTGATATTTTAAAACAAGAGAATATATTTACTTTCAGTTCTTGTTTACTGGGTATTTCCATCATTGTGAATAAAGAAAATGTAGATTTATTTGTGTGTATATTCTGTTGTAATTGTTTAACTTAGCTTTGTCTCATATGTGTGTGTGACAAATAAATATATGTGTATATGTATATGTATGCACATACATTATATTGTAATGTATACACACAATACATGCATATACTTATATATTACATTTGCCAAAGCATTTAAACTTTGTAATGATATTTTCTGGTGTAAATTCAATTTAAATAGAAATAAATGCAATTAACATTTAAAGTGGCTTGAAGTAGTCAATTCCAGTGAATATGTTTGATTTTTTTTAACAACTTTATTTTACAAAACAAAGATAAATGAACAGATTTTAAGCATTGTTTGCATAAAATTATACAATACATTTTTGTCAGTACTTTTTTCGGATTTTAAAATAATTTTTGCATAAAAATGTATGAATATATTTTTTAGTCAGTACTTGATTTTTTTAAAGGTTTGATAGTATGCATTGAAAACTTAATAGTAACAATGAGCATAAAGTACATGTAAAACAAAATCTAACATGGAAATAGTCAAAGTTTTCTTGTTGTATATAAATTTTTTTTTGTTTTGTTTTGTTTTCTTTATTTCATGGACTTCATACAGTCTGTGAGTTGTTTCTGGGGGAGTGCAAGCCTCTGGGGTTAGCATCCCAATATCAGTGACTGCATATTATGTCTGTTCTTTTGTGACTGGGTTATCTCACTCAGAATGATATTCTCTAGATGCAGCCATTTTCTTAAGAATTTCATAAAGTTATTGTTTCTGGTGGCTGAATAGTATTCCAATGTGTAAATGTACCACAATTTTTGTATCCATTCATCTTCTGAATGAAATCTGGGTTCTTTCCAGCTTCTGGATATTATAAATAGAGCTGCTATGAACATTGTGGTGCATATATCTTTGTTGTGTACTAAGGTGTCTCTGGTGTATATGCCCAGAAGTGGAATAACTGGGTCTTCAGGTAGTATTATGTCCAATTTTATGAGGCATCGCCAGACTGAGTTCCAGAGTGGTTGTATTAGTTTGCAACTCAACCAACAGTGGAGAAGTGTTCCTCTTTCTCTGAAACCTCACCAGCATCTGTTGTCCTCTGATATTTGGATCTTGGCCAATCTGACTGGTGTGAGGTGGAATCTCAGGGTTGTTTTGATTTGCATTTCCCTGATGGCTAAGGATGTCGAGCACTTCCTCAGATATTTCTCAGCCATTCGATATTCCTCAACTGAGAATGTTTTGTTTAGATCTGCACCCCATTTTTGATAGGGTTATTTGATTCTTTGGTGTCTAGCTTTTTGAGTTCTTTGTATACCTTAGATATTAGGCCTCTATCTGTTGTGGTGTTGGTAAAAACCTTTTCCCATTCTGTTGGTTGCTGTTTTGTTTTCTTCACAATGTTTTTAGCATTACAGAAACTTTGCAATCTCATTAAGTCCCATTTGTTAATTTTTGACCTTAGAGCTTGAGCCATTGGTGTTTTGTTCAGAAAATTTTGTCCTGTGCCTATATGTTCTAAAGTTTTCCCTACTTTCTCATCTAATAGTTTCAGTGTATCTGGTTTAATGTGGAGATCTTTGATCCACTTACACTTGAGCTTAATACAAGGAGATAAGAAAGGGTATAATATCATTCTTTTGCAAGTTGAGTGCCCGTTGGACCTGCACCATTTGTTGAATAGGCTGTCCTTTTTCCATTGAAAGTTTCAGCTCAAAAATCAGGTGACTATATATGTGAGGGCTCATTTCTGGACTTCTATTCTATTCCATTGATCCACATGCCTATTTCTGTACCGGTATCATGCAGTTTTCAGCACAATTGCCTTGTAATATAGCTTGAGGTCAGGGATAGTGATTCCCGCAGATGTTTTCTTGTTGTTGAGGATAGATTTCGCTATTCTAGGTCTTTTGTTGTTCCATATAAAATTGCACATTGATCTTTCCAATTCCATGAAGAACTGTGTTGGAATTTTCATAGAGATTGAATTGAATCTGTAGATTGCTTTTGGTAGGATGGCCATTTTTAAAATGTTGATCTTTCCAATCCATGAGCATGGGAGATCTTTCCATTTTCTGAGATCCTCCTCAATTTCCTTCTTTAGAGATTTGAAGTTCTTGTTGTACAGTTCTTCACTTGCTTAGTTAGAGTCACACCAAGGTATTTCATACATTTTGTGACAATTGTGAAGGGTACTATTTCCCTAATTTCTTTCTCCATATGTTTGTCCTTTGAGTATAGAAAGGCTACTGATTTGTTTGAGTTGATTTTGTATCCAGCCACTTTGCTGAACTTGTTTATCACCTGTAGGAGTTATCTGGTGGAGTTTTTGGGGTCACTCAAGTACACTATCATGACACTGGCAAAGAGTGATGTCTTTATCTCTTCCTTTCTGATTTGTATCCCCTTGATCTCCTTTTGCTGTCTAATTGCTCCAGCCAGGACTTCCAGTACTATGTGGAATAGGTAGGGGGAGAGTGGGCAGCCTTGTCGAGTCCCTGATTTTAGTGGGATTGCTTCAAGTTTCCCACCGTTAAGTTTGATGTTGGCTGTTGGTTTGCTGTATATTGCTTTAATTATGTTTAAGTATGGACCTTGGATTCCTGTTCTTTCCCAGACTTTTAACATGAAGTGCTGTTGAATTTTGTCAAATGCTTTCTCAGCATCTAGTGAGTTGACCATGTGATTTTGTTCTTTGAGTTTGTTTATATGGTGGATTACATTGATGGATTTCCTTATATTAAACCATCCCTGCATCCCAGGGATGAAGCCTACTTGGTCATGATGAATGATCGTTTTGATGTGTTCTTGGATTTGGTTTGCAAGAATTTTGTTGAGTATTTTTGCGTCAATGTTCATAAGTGAGATTGGTCTGAAGTTCTCTTTCCTTGTAGGGTCTTTGTGTAGTTTAGGTAGGAGGGTTATTGTAGCATCAAAAATTAGTTGGGTAGCATTCCATCTGATTATATCTTTTGGAATAGTTAGGAGAGTATTGGTGTTATATCCGCAATAAATGTCTGATAAAATTCTGCACTGAACCTGTCTGGACCTGGGCTTTTTTCGGTTGGGAGGCTTTTGATGACTTCTTCTATTCCTTTAGGTGTTATAGGGTTATTTATATATTTTACTTGGTCCTGGTTTAACTTTGGAATCTTGTATCTGTCTAGGAATTCGTCCATTTCCTCCAGATTTTCCAATTTTGTGGAGTATAAGTTTTTGTAGTAGGATCTGATGATTTCTTAAATTTCCTCAGTTTCGGTTGTTATATCTCCACTTTCCTTTCTGATTTTGTTAATATGGATACTCTCTCTTTGCCCTCTAGTTAGTCTGGCTAGGGGTTTATCAATCTTGTTGATTTTCTCAAAGAACCAACTCTTGGTTTTGTTGATATTTTTGTTATTATTTGGTCTATTTCTTCCCTAATTTTGATTATTTCTTGCCATCTACTCTTCTTGGGTATATCTGCTCCTTTTGTTCTAGAGATTTTAGCTGTGCTGTCTGGTTGCTGATGTAAGCTCCCTCCAGTTTCTTTGTGGAAGCACTTAGGGCTATGAGTTTTCTTATCAATACTGCTTTCATTGCATCCCATATGTTTTGGTATGTTGTGTTTTCTTTTTCGTTGAATTCTAGAAAGTCCTTAATTTGTTTCTTTATTTCTTCTTTGACCCTGCTATCGTTTAACAGAGCGTTGTTATTTTCCATGTGTACGTAGGCTTTTTGTTGTCTTTGTTGTTGTTAAAGACCAGCCATAGACCATGGTGATCTGAGAGGATGCATGGGAGTATTTCAGTCTTCTTATATCGATTGAGGCTTGTTCTGTGTCTAATTATGTGGTCAATTTTTGAGAAGATGCCATGGTGTGCTGAGAAGAAGGTGTATTCTTTTACCTTAGGAAGATATGTTCTGTATATATCTATTAATTATAGTTGGTTCAATGTCTCTGCTAGTTTTGCAGTTTCCTTGCTCAGTTTCTGTTTCCATGATCTGTCCATTGGTGAGAGTGGGGTATTAAACTCTTCCACTATTATTGTTTGGGGTGAAATGTATTTTTTGAGGTTAAGTAGGGTTTCTTTTATGAATGTGGGTGCTTTTGTATTTGGAGCATATATGTTAAGAATTGAGAGTTTCCTGACAGATTTCCCCTGTAATGAGTAAAAAGTGTCTTTCCTTATCTTTTTTGATAACTTTTGGTTGGAAATTTACTCTATTTGATATTAGAATAGCGACACCAGCTTTCTTTTTGGGGTTGTTTGCTTGGAAGTTTTTTTCCCACCCTTTACTCTGAGATACTGTCTGTTTTTGTCTCTGAGATGAGTTTCCTGTATGCAGCAAAAGGCTGGATTTTGTTTATGTATCCAGTCTTATAGCCTATGTCTCTTTAGTGGGGAGTTGATTTATGTTTATAGATATCAAGGAATAGTTGTTTCTTTTTTTTTCCATTATTGCTTTTGTGGGTAGAGTTGTGTCTGTGTCTTTTTCTTCTTTTAGTTTTCATGTTTAGGAGTTTTCTTGTTTTTACTAGGCTATATTTTCCCTCATTGTATTGGGTTTTCCACCTATAATTCATTGTAGTGCTGGGTTTGTGGTCAGATATTGTGTAAATTTTGATTTGTCTTGAAATATCTTCATCTCTCCATCGATGGTGATTGATAGTTTTGCTGGGTATAGCAGCTCCAAAGTTCTGTTCCTGGTCCTCGTATTAGGCAGGTTGGAGGGGCACCCTGCGTGCGCACTCCGCAGAAATCTCTCTGCTCCCTGGCTGCCCATATCTCCCACTCACCAGTCTCTCAACCTTATGATCTGGCATTCCGCGTGGCAGATGGGCTGGGCTCTCATGTTTGATGTTTTGAATAAATACAATCGGTTAATTATTGATTTATATTCTTATGCCCTGAGAAGAATATCGCCTATCAAGAAAAGATGAATATTTTTGCATTCATTCTGTCCTGATTGCTTAGTTTTTTAAAGCATTCAGTCTTTTAACATTGACACCTAACACAATTAAAGAGAAAGGGGAATGACTTCACTTAAACTTGTATTTTTTCATCAAATTTTGTCCATTTTTTATTATATTTTTTCCTCTTTATTTCCTATTTTACCTTTATGTGAAAAAAATTTGTTATTACCTCCTCATGTCTATCATCATATCACATAATCTGGTTTTTCAAATCTTGAGTACTATTTTACTTTAACATTTAATTCCATCTTTTTCTTTGAGTATTTTATTCTATCATTCTATTTGGACATAATGTTCATAGCTCTCTCATTTTCAAAGCTTGAATTTTATAAAAATATTCAATTGATAATTTTTTCATTTACAAATAATCATATTCTATATGTTATAAGGTATATTTATTCTTATTTCACCTATTTCTGTATTTTCCAGAGAAAGGTGAAATTTGAAAAGATTAATTTTCCAAGGAGACAGAGTAAGAATAGCTAGAATCAAGCAAAAAGAGAAACATAACTGCTCATAGTATTTTGTAGAAATACCCCCATATCATTGCTCTCAAGGAACAGGAGAATGAAGTGTGTGTGTCACAGAAAAAATGGCATCTTTCCATATGAACTATATTTTGGTGATTTAGTCCCTTGGAGCTCTGGGTGTTGGTTGGTTAATATTGTCCTTCTATGGGGTGTAAATCTCTTCAGCTTCTTCAATCTTTTCTCTAGATCCTCCACTGAGGTCCCTGTGCTCAGTGGAATGGTTAATTGCTGGCATCAATAGGAGGAGAGGCCCTTGTTTCTGTGAAGCCTTGTTTTTCCAGTGGAGAGGAATGACAGGGTGTTGAGGTGGGAGTCAGTGAAAGTGAAAGTATCTTCATAGAAGCAGAGGGAGGGGGACAGAGGATGGGTGGGGAGAGGGGATAACATTTGCAGTGTAAATACACAAAATAACCAATACAAAGAAATATCTTTCATTTACTTGTAGTTGTTTCAGAAGTGATCTCCTTTCCAGTCTTTCTCTCATCATCTTTCTCTAATAATTTTCCCTATGTTTCTCCAATAATGCTGCACACTTAGCTCTTTCAGCTGAATATAAAAGACACTCTGGATTCTCAGTGCCATTGCTGATGAATTTCAGCAGTCATAATGATTAATGACTCTAGATATTCCTTCTCTAATGCGGGAAGGAGTGAAGATTCTGTTTTCATTTGATAATTAAAGTTAGAACATATGGAACTACAGAACTTAATATTTTACTGTGAGTTAAATGTAACAAATATTTAAGATGTGGCATTAATTTTGTGATAGTGTAGTATCTATCTGATATGACTTAGCAAGGGGAAGTTTAGGCAGAGAATGGAAAATGGAAATGCTTGTTGCTGTGAACGTTAATTCAGGTCAGAAGCTGGGGAAAACTCAAAAAACAGGAAGTGTCATCTGTCCAGCTGGGAGATGTGCTATGTTATGCTTTCTGCCTCTGGTCACACCCAGGAAGATCTAGATGACTCCAAGAACAAAGTTTCCAGGTTCAGTTCACATTCTAAAGGCATGTGTCTCTATCTGCAGAAATAAATGTAACGTTATTGAGAGCGATGAGACGAAGATCAAAAAAGCCACAATACTCAAAAGTAAAATACAAAACCAGCAAATCAAGGCACATTTGCCTGCGGGGCCTTTGATTATGACACAGAGTGACTTAGAATGGTCTTCTCCAGTGCTTTCTCTCTAAAGAATGATTTATATCCTTGCCCCAGCTGTCATACATGCTAGTATATGATACCCAACTCTAAAAATATTAATCCACTGCCTCCTATCTGGGATTTTAGTCATGGGGCACCAACCTCTAAGGCATCTATGAGTAGAAAGTCTGTCTACTGCTGTAGAGCGGAAAATATTGATTAAAAATGCCACCAACATTTTTGGAGGAACCATATGAGCTTTGACTGAAAAGAGCAGAGAGAAATTCTAGTGAAAGAAAGGTTGAATCTGTGAGTTTTGTTTTTCCTGAGAAAGGCACTTTAAGCATCAGTCCTTCCAAAGCAGAGATGCTTTTGTCTGAAACATAAGCATGAATCAGTGGGGAAGTTGTAAGGCAAATGGGAAAGCAAAGAAATTCACAGGCAAGAAGCTCATCTGAATCAAGAAAATGACACCACATGCCCAGTTATGACTCAGATCTGGTCAGGATTGGATATAAATGCCCTCTGCTTCCTCTGAATCTGTGCTGCCATTGTGTTCTGAATGAGTGTGAACAGACAACGTGTCTGTTCCCTTAGGGACAGGAAAAGCCTTGACAAAAAAATGCAGCCAAAAGCAAATATCTCTATCTTGTCCTCATTTAGTTTAGAACTGAATTCAGGAACAAAATGAAATATTGTATAACTCACTAAATCCACAAATTTTTATTAAAAAACAATTGAAAGAGAGAGAACTCATGTCTTTTTGCTCTTGCTTGCTTTTGAATGTTTTCTACAATCAGAAGAAAGCAAAGATGGGAAGAAAAAATATACTTTTTTAATTTAACATTTAAGAAAATAGCTTATATTAAATTGACCAGGCATTTCAAAACAGGGGATGAAAAGACACAGTAAGCATTGGTGACAGAGGATAAGCATTTGTTTACATTATTCTAAACATGAGTTTCTTTTCCTCAACCATGAGTTTCAGTCAAAACCATCACCACACAGGCTAGGAAAATGGCAGGTTGTATATAAAGAATCTCTGTATTTCATGCAGACTAGCATAATAATCCAAAATATGTTTCACTTTTGACTGTGACTATGTCAAACTTCACCAGATAGAAACGGCATGTCTGCTGGTATAATCATTGCTTTTGAATAACCTTTATCCTGGTAAGAAATCCAGGTCTCGTTGAGAAATATCCCTTTTACCTCTCCACATAGAGAGGCAGGAAAAGAAGGATGATAATCCCAAAACTTTTTTTTTTTCCATTTAGAGTGATAATCCCGAGAATCAGTCATATCCACAGAACAGGTAAAAGGGAAGACAGGAAACTAGATAGTGGCCAAGCTGATGTTATAGAAATAGTAAATAGCTCTTGTTTCCTAATACTGAACCTTCAAATATTATTATCAAGTATTACTGCATCTAGAAATGTTCGAGCTCTCGCCATTTAGAATTTGTTTAATAATAAAATACCTACTTATTGCACTCTATTTTTTTTTTTAATTTTGACCTTCCTGTGTCCACTTCTGTCTGTGTGCTGACTCCCAGAGAATAACATTATAGTGGCACATTCTGAAACTGAAGCAGTTCCTGAAAGCTGACTTGCAGCTGCTTATAAGCCTCAGTCCAGGCATGATGGGAACATTATACCTGGAAACATTCTAACATGTAAGGGGACGTCCTGTCTGTACCCCCTTGGCTGAATGTGGTTATTTATTCACAGTAGGACCAAAACACTATTTGAAATATTGAGGTACTTTTATCTCCTGGCTTCACCCTTAATTATATAATTCATCTTCTTTCTCTGTTTTATATACAAGTATATTCATCTTTTTCTGCTTATGTTTTTGCTGTCTGGGCTCTGAGATTATTTAATTACAATTGTTAAACTCAAAAAGTTATTTCAGGAACAATGAGACTATAAAAATTCTCTAGACTTGGAAGATGTTATCAAAATGGAGATATCTATCTATCTCCATTGTAGCATACTACAGAAACATCTGCTGCATCAAACCACATTCAAGGGACTGAGACTTAAAACATTCACTACAAGAAGACTTTGATACCTATATAAAACTTCCACTCTGTCAGAAGAGGCAAGACACTGTTCAAGGAGCATGACGGGCTTTAATAAACACAATCAGTAATGCTGGAGTTTTATAAGCACATGTATTCACAAAATCCTTTCCTGTGCAGCATCTTATATGGTACATGGGCTATTTTAACAAGATAGTATCCCCATAATTCAACTTATCATTCAACACAAACCATAGATGGATAATTGATTAATATTTAACCTACAGTTGCTGAGTGATATTTATGTAAATGAACACTTTCGGCAAGCAAGTTCTTGACATGTAGAATACCCTTATATAATCACTTTATACTATAAAAGGATAGAATTGACTAATAAAAAATGAATGTAATTATAACAATGCGAAATAACTTTGGTGACTTTTCATAAAATAAACTTAATCAAAATAACAATTTCAGAGATGCAAATGCAGTAAAATACTAATATTTTAGTACAAGCAAAATGGAAAATTTTAGAGAGAATGTGCTTAGTTTTGGTGTGTTGTGGTGAACATTATGAGCTTTCCCCACTCATCATTTAAAGGCACTTCATTAAATTTGTAACTTATGGTACATGTCGATATCAGTGTCTATGTGAGATGCTTCAAGACAGGCTCTCTACAATCTTCCTTGAATAAGAACAAACAAAATAGATAATGTTGAAAACTCTTGTTGCCTCTGTCTTCAGGGATTCTAGGAAATACTTTTAGTTGGCCAGAGGATAATCTCTTTAATGATGGAGTAGAAATTGAAGGAATAACTAATAAAAGACACCCCCAACTTAAGACACATTCCATGAGACACAGTCAACCCCTTACACTATTAATGATATCATGCAATGCTTACAGACAGGGACTGTCTCTGGAGAGGCTTAGGCTAGCCATAGTTAAAAAAACAAATAAAAAAAGGTGCAGAACTAAAGCCAAATATCCTTAGAGCTAGAAGAGTATTGTTGAATAGTGGTGGGTTGATTTGAAAAAGAAGCCAGGGTCAAGAACACAAAAAGACATACAGAGTTTACTAACCTGGACCCATGGGACTCACAGAGACTGAACCACCTCCAAAAGAAAAAAAAGGAAGAAAAAAAGCACAAAGCAACTGGATCTGGGTCCTCTACACACCTGTGGAAGAAGTACAGAATGTTCTTCACGTGGTTTCCTGAATTTGGAACAGGGGTTGTCTTTGAACTTTTGCCTGCAAATAGATCTTCTTCCCCTAACTGGGCTGCCTCACTGGGCTTACTACTGTTTGGAATAGATGTCCCAAGATAGGGTGGAACTCAAGGTGAGTGTCTTATTAACTTCAGAGAGTGGGAAGGGTTAATAAGATGAGGCATTGGTAATAGTGGGGCAAGGAGGAAAGGAGAGATCAGGGCTGCTGCAGTTGATCAGGATGGAAAGTGAATAGATACATTAATGAAAAAAAACATGATTAGGTATTACTATTGATTATCATAGAGTGGTCAGGGATCATCCACTGGGCATGAGAAGAGATTTTTGGAAGAAAAGGTTAGAGTGGTGAAACAAATATTTCAAAATTGAAATGGAAGATATAGTTACTATTTTCTTAATTAAAAGACTGAGACATTTGAAGAAAATAAGAAATAAGTTGTATGATAGGAGAACAAAAAAGAAAAAAGAAAGGGAATTGTTTTATTGATACTGTATTTTCAAAATCTATTATAATGGCATCAAATTTAAAAGTGAATGTGAGTATAACTTTGGGAGAGATAACTATAGTCTTTGACTGTAAAATAAGATATATAGTAGGTTAAGTTGACATACATGTGACTGAGAATAACTACCCATTTTCTCTTGTGGATTCCATCTGTCTCTCTGTTCATATGGCCATAGCTAGTTCATGGTTCTGCTCAACAAGAATCATACAAGATGCACATTTCCCAACAGTTTTAAAGCATTACAGGAACCACATAAATTGCTAAGGATTGGAGAAGGAGTGTTTCTTCAGATGTACTGTGAGTACTGCCTATTAGCTGGGGGACTGATGAGAAATGTGTTCATGAATTAAGCACTGATAGTTGTATGGAATAAACAATTTGGAAGAAAGAAAGGAAAAAAAATATTATTTGACTTTGTTATTATCTGTTCAGGTACCAAAAATTTAATTTGTTATCAAGATCTTTTCTCATGAGGTTGGATTATTTATGTTACAGCTATTTTTCAATTCTGATAATGTCATCATAAATATCTTTGATACCTGGCACACTATTTATCCCAGTCTTCAGAAGTAGGGAAGCTCAGAAGCCTAAGCTGATTCCATGACAGGCTTCAGATAGGCAGTTTAGGATGATGGGCCTAAGAACTAGGCAAGTACAGGTAAACCCAGGCAAGTTACATAGCAGGAAAAACAAAGAAACAAAAGCAAAACAAAACAAGCTTCAGGCAGCTAGTCAGAAACTTCCTGGACATAATAATACCTCAGGAGCCAGTTATTTCACTTCTGTGCATATATCCCAGAGAAGCTCCAACATACAGCAAAGACACATGCACCACAATATTCATAGCAGCTCTATTTATAATAGCCAGAAGCTGGAAAGATCCTAGATGTCCTTCAGTAGATGAATGGATACAAAAATTGTGGTATATTTACACAATGGAGCTATCATTACTCAGCTATCAGAAACAATGACTTTATGAAATTCTTAAGAAAATGGATGCATCTAGAGAATATCATCCTGAGTGAGATAACCCAGTCACAAAAAAACATACATAATATGCAGTCACTGCTAATTGGATACTAATCCCAGAAAGCTCAGAACACCCCAGAAACAACTCACTGACTATATGAAGTTCAAGAAAAAAAGTAAAATGAAAAACCATTAAGCTTAATCTTTACACACCAAGAAAAAACTTTGACTAATTCCAGGTTACATCTTGTTTTATATGTAGTTTATGCTCTTTGTAATTAGTAAGATCTTAATGCACACTATCAAACCTTTAAAAATATCAAGTACTGACAAAATGTATTCGTATACTTTTATGCAAAAATGCTTAAAATTTGTACATTTATCTTTGTTTTTTAAAATAAAGTTGTTCAATTAAAGAAAAAAGAAAGAAAGAAAAAAACTGCCCTACTTTATGGCGCTGTCTAACAAATGGGCTTGAGCCATGGATTGGGTTAACAAGTTTCCAGACTTTCTCAGCTATTTCCTCAGCAACACTTTTTCAACTTTAGTTTCTAGCTTCCATGCCCCAGTAATGGAATGTTCCTAGAGATGGAGCAAGACAAATATCACCTAACTTGGAATCTGCTAATGTATTTTACACAGGCCTTTGAGTTCACTTGTTTGTATATCTATCTTTGTGATGAGAGATCTCAGCATGCTGGACTTTGGCACAATAAAATACTCTTTGTGGACCTTATGAAGCTCAAAAGCAAGGAAGGCCAGAATGTGGATGCCTCAGTCTGTCTTAGAAGGGAGAATAAAGCACTCATGGGAAGAAATACAGGAACAAATAGAGGAGCAGGGATTGAAGAAAATATCATTCAGATACTACCTCACCTGGGGATCCACCCCATGTGCAGTCACCAAATATACACACACTATTACTGCTGCAAAGAAGTGATTACTGGCAGGAGTCAGAAATGGATGGCTCCTCAGAGACTCTACCAGAGTCATACAGACACAGCAGTGGATGCTTGCAGCTAACCATTGGACTGAACACAGGGAATCCAATGGAGGAGCTAGAGAAAGAACTGAAGGAGCTGACACATCTGTAACTCTGTGGAAGGAAAGTAATTAACTAACCAAACCCTTCCGAACTTCCAGGGACTAAAACAACAACTAATGAGCACACATAGAGAGACCCATGGCTCCAGCTGCATATGTAGCAGAGGACAGCATTTTCTGGCATCAGTGGGAGAAGAGGCCTTTGGTTCAGTGAAAGTGCATTTTTCCAGAGTAGGGGAATTCCAAAGCACTGAGGTGGAGAGGGTGGCTGGGAGAGGGAGCACCTTCATGGAAACATGTTGAAGCAGAGGGGGGATGGAAGTGGGGAGAAAGGGTATAACATTTGAAATGTAAGTACTGAGAATATTAAATAAACATTTTTAAAAATACTCTTTGGGTTTACATACCATTTGAGTTTGGGCATCATTCTTAGGCAAATCATGGACCTTTACATTGCGAATGGTCAGACTTAAGAGTTACTCTTCTGAAAGGCTTATATGGCACAGGAAGGAATTGCATTGTATTAGAAACCTCTGCATCCAGAGACTGGAGAAATATGCATCATGTAGAACAGAGTAATTTGGGACTTTCATTAGCTCAAACTGGATACCAGTTTTGCAAACCTGATGTGAACACATGGATTGGTCCACATTTAGCCTGAGATTAGAAGAATTCTCTGGCAGAATTTCATGACAAATATTTAAACTAAAACAGAGGTTAACATTATCAAGCTAGAATTTGGGAATAATGAAACTTGATAGGTTAGGAACCTTCTGATCATACTCACCAAGGTAGTGGTAAAACTTGAAAATTAACAACTATAGATATAGTGCATAAAATGTAGCTTTATGTGATAAAACAGACAAAATTTACCTCTGGATCTAGTCCCATGGTTAGGTTTCTGTTTGTTTGTTTTTTTTCTTTTTATTTGTATTTATTTGTTTATCTTGCTTAGCAGCGAAGCATTCTTTTATTGTACCCCTTTATTCATGGGCAGAGTTCTTCACCTCATCCTCTCTCCAGTTTAGCTTTGAGAGAGTTATCTCCCCCAGTCCACCACCCTTGGGTATGCCCTGTCCATGGACATCAATCCTCTACAGGATATGTTGTGTATGCAGTTAGAAGCCTAGCATGGCTCTCCACATGGGCACTCTTAATATTCAAATTTATTTCATTTTTGAAGTATATATTTATAATACGTAATATAGCAAATGATTTTAAATATTGCATTTACCTATTTACAATGTGCACACATAAAATATACCAAACTTTCACAAAATTTTAATGTAATTCAGAATGACTAATTATCATATTAATACACTTTTGGCTTTAAAAGTATTGTTAATGTTCTTTTTAGAGAAATTTTGCAACCAACAGTGTCTGGGCATAAACTTTATTTACTACCTTTAATTTTATTTCATGTGTGAATATTATTCTTTTACCTTTTCATAATTTACAATAAGAAGAAGCTCATTTATTTTTCTCTCAAGTGTTATTGTGCTTTCTATAGTGCTTTGAGTCTATTGTAACTATGTGCTCTGTGTGTGTGTGTTTCCCATTGACTCAGTTAATAACCAACAATTAGTCATCAGTTTCATAGTTGGGTTTCTGTTAGGTTGAGCTGCTGTCTCTATGAATTGATTTGCATATCTCCTGGTATACAACGTCCAACATTCATAGTGTCAGTTCATCACTTAGAGGATTCTTCCTTTAGCTATTTGTTCCCTTTAATAAAAGGTCAGCTATGGTGTGTAAAATAATGTGTTTTACATGTTTATGATTATATCCTAGACCTACTAAACAATTAAGAATGAGAATATTTGAATTTATGATAGACATATCACTCTGACCTCTAGCTATAGATGGCAGAAGTGAATACAGACAAAGTCTGAAATACCTGTTGTAGAATTGGCTGTTCTCCTCCTAAGTAAAATTTTGTGCCTGAAAGAAAAGTTAGCTGCTGAAACTCAATTATTGTTTTTTTGTACATACATACATGCACAAATACATACACACACATACAAATAAATATACAGATAGACACAATTTCTAGTAAATCATCAGTGTTTATAACAATTGATTACATTCATATCTATGACACAAGATACCATGTTAACCACTATTTATTTTAGAGGAATGTCATAGCCAGATCACAGTGTCCAGTCTCATGTTATCATTCCTGTGCAAGGCTCAGATTCTTAGCCTTTGCTTGGATGCAGGGCTCTCTGCATCCCTGGATACCATGCATACCAAGCTCTTGATGTTCTTTAGTCAGCACTTTCTTTCTTTTATCATTTTCCAGGGTTATTTTTAAGTGCCGATTTACTGTCCTCTGAGCATGCTGGTCAGCACTTCATATACTCAATATGCTTGTCCTCACTACAGAAAAAAAAATCATTCAGCAGCATTTCTCGCTTCCTCTGGGGCCAAGTGCAATGAAAAACAGGGCAGCATGAACAACCGGATCTGTTAGAAAATAAAAACATTTCAACAGAGGGTTTTTTAGCCTTGCTTCACATTATGACATTGAGTGTTTTTCTGGCGCGCGGTGAAATTCCAATTTCATTTGCATGATTTGAAAGGAACCAAGTAAATTTGTATCTGATACAAGACAACAGGAGGTTTAGGGAAGAGATGTTTCTCAAGCCTAACCTTGTTTCCCACTTTTGAAGCTTTTCAAATGGATTAAAGTACATTGTATTTGACATACATAAAAATCACTACTGGAAATTTAGAATAGGTGAGTTGACATTAATATTCAAGTTTCTTAAAAAAAAAGATTTACCACAGATTTAAGTTCATGGACTAAGAAACACACACACACACACACACACACACACTTAAACACACACACACACACACACACACACTCACACACACACACACACACACACACACACACACACACGTGCAAAACTAAACAAAACTGGAAAAGGATAGTACACACCAAAGGCATGGATTCCATTTCTCAAAAGAATAGACTAAATTATGTTAAAAAATATCTCAGTACATAATTTTTCTTACTCTAAATAAATTCCTTAGAATTATTTTTTTAACTATAAAATTCACTTTTCCTCCTCATGGGAACTTTTGCTTTCCTGTGTGAATTATTTCATGGAATAATTCTATTAAAGAGTTATACTTTCTCAATTAACAACCTATGGAAATATTGCTTAGAGAATTTTTCTGAAAACTCTACATTTTGACAAAATAAAATATATTCCTTGAACTTACACACAGATATGGTAAGCATAGATACCTTTTAATCCTATGTAGACCAGACACATATGATAGTACCTTTCTATAAAAAAATAACCATATTAGCAAATCATATGTTATTTCCATTTTATTTTGAAAATAATATTAGAACATCAGGGAATGAGTTTATATAAAATACAGAATTGTAAAGTGGAAATTTCTGGTTTCCATGGAAACTCTGGAGTGTCACGTGATTTTATTTTTTTCTGGAAGCTCTCCGCTGAGAGATGATTTTGCTGAAGCAGACACGCGAGAGGGCATATGATGTTTTGCTGGAGAGGATGCTTGAGAGGGTGCATGATGTTTGGGAAAAGTATGTACATGGTACCCCATAAGCAGGAGAGGACACTCACATATTGCTATGCCATTCAAAGCTAGTCTGACCTTGCTGGTCTTCACTAGCAGTGCCGTGCTTTGCTGCTCTCTGGCCATTTCACTTCTTCCCTGGTTTTCACTTGATAGAGAGAATCACTGCCAAAAGTTTCTCATAATGTTGTCAGATTTGGTGGAGCCTTACTGCTTTATCAGAATCCTGCCCCCAAGGAACTGACTGGGGTTTGGTGTTTGCTATTGGACTGAATTGGTATCCGAACAATGGAGTGTGGAATCGCCCTAAAAAAAAAATACTTCTAAACAGCTCCACAACACTGTTTTCCTATTAACCTTACTTTGCCCCTGCCTCTGGTTGGTGTGCTAGAAGGATGAAACATTTGCAAACCCCAAAGGAATTAGATTTCGAAAAATCCAAGCTAACAGAAATTTAGGTCAATATGCAAATAATCACAGCCAACATGGATCAGCAGGTGCCTCAATATTAAAATGTAGAGTTCTTGTGAAGATGCCTGAAAGTGGTAGAGCTGAATCTTGTGGTTCTTTCAGCTATCTGAGGAACCTTAACAAGTGGGTGTTCCACTTTCCCTTCATGATCCTCAGCATCTGCTCTCGTTGGTTTTATTACATTGTGTCCATTCTGACTAGGATACTGTGAATATCAAAATGGGTTTAATTTGTATTACCTAATAGTTAAGAGTAATAAACATATTTTATGTTTTTTTAACCTCTCCAGTTTCATCTTTTGAGAACTATGTGATCATTATTAGATTTCATTTTTAATTAGATTATTTGTTTTCTAGGTATTCTGTTCTTTTTAGTTATTTGCATATTCTAGATACTACGCCTCTGCCAAATATGTATTTAGTAAAGGTTATACCCACCTTATAGTCTGTCTTAGCTCAAAGGGTAATATCTTTTGCTGCTTTGAAACTTTCTGCTCCATCAAGAACCAGAAATTGGGATAAAACACCAACCCACCCACATAATATTCAAACCAAAATTTTCTGGTCTAAGAAAATATCTATTCTGTAGAGTCCTGATACACAAAAGCAGATTTGGAAATATCTGTGGGCACCTACTCCGAGGAGAAAGGGGGAGGAATTCTGGGAGGAAGAGAGCAGAAGAAAGTCGGCATTTCAGATAGAAAGAAAAGCCATGCGCATCTACAAATAATAATAATAATAATAATAATAATAATAATAATAATAATAATAAATAGTAATTATACAGATGTTAGAAAGAGCATAGATGTTCATCAACTAAGGAACAGGTAATTAAAATATTATACAATTACACAATATAACATTGTTTCATTTTTAAAGAAATGAAACTTTCACATAAACCAATGGAGCCGGAAAGACCATTCTGAGTGACTAAGACCTAGACAAATAGAAGTTGCGTGTTTTCTCCTGTATAAGATAATCAGCTATAAGCTTTCATTTCATTCACTTCGTTTACTGAGATTTGTTAGTTAGTAAGGAGCCAGCAGAAGGAAAGGGACATCCCACAGAAGTGGAAATACATATCGTGTTATGAGAGATATAAAGGAAAACAGAATTACAAGGATGAATGGGCAGCATGGAAAAGTAGAATAGAAGATGGAGCTTCGGAACAGGTAAACAACAGACAATCACCAAATTTGACAGAGCATAACATTTCTAATATGAACACATATATCCTTATTTACATTTCTTCTCTAATCATTGCATACATATGTATGCTTTAGCACATGCAAATTTTGCCTAAGCTGATTTGAGTTGTGGCTTAATACATGCATATCTGATTTCAAACCCTGAGTAAAAACGGGGAATTTTGCCATACACCAATTTAGTTTTTTAAATTTTGTTTATTTTGTATGTTTCTTTTATTGATTGAATATATCTAGTGTTGATTTTTTTAAAAAGGTTGATATGAAGCTGTCCAATTTTGTGGGAGACAATACCTTTCTAGCTGTGCAGAAACTCAAATGCGACAATTTTAAAGGAGGCTGAAGGCAAATGTGCTCAATTCTCAAATTTAAACATGAACCTTCCTGTAATTCATGGCTTCTGGAAGAAAGATAATCATATTCTTCATGCAGTGATATTCCAACTATCAACCATACACCAGGGTAGTCTTAAGATTCAAGAGAGTAGTTGGTCAATAAAATTGGAATCGATTTTTTTTTTTTTTTGCTGTTTGTTTTTTGTTTGTTTGTTTAGTTGGTTTATTGGTTTTAGTCCTTTGGATCCTTCATGTCTTCTTTCTGTTTTGGTGTTTATATGAGAGGGAATGAATGGTAAATAGGACAGGAACAGAGGGGAACATCTATGGAAGAAGTTTGGGGAAAGAAAAATGTATGCTTAAAATATATTATGTTAAAATTTCACAAATTATCTGAATAATTAAACATTAAAAAAATAGAAAACGTCACATACTAACATTCTCAGTGTGCATATTTTCACTTATAAACTTATCAAATGAAGCACTGATGGTAGTATTTTATTCTCATGGTCATCCTAAATCATCTATATTATAAAATATGCCTTGGGAATTAACTTAACTAAGATTCCAGTGATTAAATTATTGGTGATTTTGTTTTTGAAATGAAAAATCACTTTCAGTCTACTCCAACAAAAGTAAATATGCATATACAGAATATGAATATACATTCATACACAAACACAAAAATTAAGCACATGATAATCTGTTTATTATATGCATATAAATTTGACTGATTATGCTTTTCTTTGCAGACAACAGAAACCATTTAAAGTTAATACTTTCCTGTAATTTCATACCAAAAACCTTAATAATAATGCTTCCGTACTATTTTCATAATTGAAAAATGAAAAATTATCATAAGGACTAATTACATAATCTATATTCAGCCCATATAGCTATTCAAGAATGACAAGCAATAGCTTTTATTTTACTATATTCCCTATTATAATACCATATTTTGAAATAAATATTGAGTGATATTTTTGTGATCTTGTTAAGTGTTGAGATTGATTACTTAATTATATATGTAATTTAATGTTTAGCACACTATATTATGAATATACAGGATAATTATTGAATGTTTACTTTACATAGCAATATACTTATCAAACTAGTCTAAACTTTGTCAATTATACTGTATAAATTTTCCTAGAATAATCATCAGAACAAACTCTCCAGTTAGTTGATTAAGAGAAATCAAACACATTAGGATGAATAGTTTGGAATTCTCTGAGATTTGAGTACTGAAGTGAAACATAAAAGCCAAATTTTTATAGATTTATCGGTCTGGTTTTGAATTATGTTTATGGGTGTGTTCATGTGCATATGTGCACAGAAATACAAATGTCTGTGGAGGAGAAAAGCATCAGTTGCCACTGATATGCAACTACAGGTAGTTAAGAGATAGCTGATTTGATGTGGATGCCAGGAACTAGCATCCTCAAATGCTGAGCCATCTCCCCAGCCTTTAGCCTTGTTATAGTGAAAATTAAATTAAGAAACTACATAAATCTGAAGTATATTGTACCTTAAAATCCTTATCAAGTCAATTAGCAGAATGTATCTATAAGAATGGGTTTGTCTGGAGAGCGCTAAAGTCCTTCTGGAATCTCAGAATCACAGATTTAGTAAATCTATACAAGAACATTAGGTACCCTTCAAAACCAAATAAATAACCACTGAATGCCATGATTATATACCAATACCAATTCATTTTCCATAATAAGTTGAATAACAGACTGAACTAACAAATATGTTGATGACAACAATCAATATATCATAGGAATTTATGATCAGACTTGTCTAAGCAGTTTGACTTCAGTTTATACTAGTTCTTTCTCAGTGTAAGAAGTTCTCAATGGGACACTGTTGTCTCCGAAAGAGAGGGTAGTTTTTGCTAGCAGTTGCTTATCTTATATAATTATGGGACAACCTGTAAATAGTGAAAATATGTTCACTACTCAATTTACTACATTAAGGTATATTTTGAAAATGGCTTGTTTGCATTAGTGAACATATGGAATTCATTATCTACAATATAGTAGCATAATTAAAATCTGCATTACTATACTGTAGGTTCAAAGATCTTTTTCAAAGTCTCCAGAAAATCAGTTGTTCTGTTTAGCAAGGTCTCAATGTGGTCTTCTGTGGTTGAGCTGGAGGTGTCTTCCCCAGTTGAAGACTTGATTACATCCAGGATCAGGAAAGGGGGGTAGGGGGAACATAGGAGGAAGGTCTGCAAGATCCACACAAGGTGGGGTCAGTTGGGAAGGAAGGTTCCTCCTGGTGATCTATTGTAGTGCTAGGTATTATCCTGATAATTGGGTCTATAGGGGAACATGGAGAGAAATATTTTAACAAATTTGATGCAAATATATATATATATATATATATATATATATATATATATGTATATATATATATGTATGTATGTATATACATATATAAACACAGATAACTAAAGCATATGAAACCATTTTCTTAATTAAATGTAAAAAACATTATATCAAGATAAAGACTTTGTTACAATGTTATAAAAGAAGCAAGTATGAAATCAAAATTTGTATTCAGTTAAATATGATTTGATACCAGATCTTTCTAAGTCAGTAACTGATTCTTGTCTCTGGAACTGGACAGTGCCCAACCATTGACCTATTTACCCTAATCTCTTTCAATCAGTATTGATAGAGGACCTTATTAAAATAACAAAGTTGATCTTTAACTTCAGGTCATCTTATATTTTAGGCAAATAACATGAAAGTATAAGATATTGCCAAAATCTAAATGGATAAGCTAAAATAGACTTTTATTTTTTTAAATTTTATTTCTCCTTGACTGAATTCATAGTTTACGTCACCAGAAGTAGAAAATTACTTTATAATAAAAATGAAGTCAATGAAAATATGCAGTTTCATTCTCTAAAAAATGATCCAAATTTTAATATCTAATGCAAATTCTGCAAATAAGTTCATTAAGCTACAACAGCTTCATACAGAATTAACAGGTTCAAAACATCCTAATAGTTTCCCCTGCTAGGAAGAAGAAAGGAAATATTTCAGTTCATTCAATTTCTTAAATTGAGGGAAATTTTAAGAGAGCTTAAAATTATTCACTAAAGACTTTAAAGGAAGATTGTTTTCTATAGAAGTCATTAAAGAAAAAAATGCACCAAGCAGTCAAATAACAGAGAATAAATGGTCCAATTAACAAATCAATCTTGGAATAAAAAGCATCTGTCAAAAGAAAAATTAGAGTAGCAGACGCAAAATTAAACATTTTTGTGACTGCATGTTAATTTTATCGCTAGTTACGGCTAATTAAATATTGAAACTTTTGAGAATGTGCATGTGTAATCTTTTTCAAGATAGGTCAGTTATGTAAAGTTTGATAAGATATTAAAATTTAAAAAGGTAATTATTAATAAAAACAATTATTATTAAGGCTGATAGCTATAATATAAAATATATATTATATGTAATATATATAACTATAATATATTAGTTTTTCAATCACCTTAGAATATAAAATATTACAATAAAATCGAAACCCCAAATAATCAATATTATTTAAAATATCAATAAATATTAAAAATTCAAATAAGTGAAATTATAAACAAGTGCAAGAAGATGATAAACTAATCAGAAATATGAAAGCATACTAACATCATACGCCATTACACAAAAAAGATATAAAGTATATGAACAAAACAATCAATGGCCAAAAAAAGGTTTAACACTACTTAAGGTATGTCTAAATAAACCTTACCACCCCAACAAAGAATCAAAGCCAAGCAACAGGATGGGCAACTATGTAATGTGAATATAGGGAAAGTTAAAAGTTGAATTGTTCATTGAAGACAAGGTATAGTTAATGAAGAAAGCATTCAAGGAGAGAGAAAACATCATTTTATATTGATACAAAATAGTATGTACAATAAAAATATCACAGTTATAAAATGTTATGAGCCATATAAGAGAGCATTAAAGTATATTATGCAGAAAGTGTTAGAACTTTGGAGATACAAACAAAGTATACTTGATTTTAACACACCATTATCTTCACAGGAAATGTAAAATTATAAGAAAATGCAGCCAACCAGGTTTGGTACTGTGCAGTAGCACAGATAAAAGTCAGATGAAAATTGGACATACAGATGTAAACTTTCTTTTTATTTTCTTTAATTCAATAAGAAATACCAGTGTAATGCAGTGGTTCTCAAATTCCTAATGTTGAGACATTTTTTAACAATTTTATTTTTAAAAGCAAAGATTAATGTACAAAAGTATAGGAATACATTTTTTTCAGTGCTTGTTTTTTTTTTAAGGTTTGATAGTGTGCATTAACATCTTACTAGTTACAATGAGCATAAAATGCTTCTCATATTGTGAGATCCTAAATACTTTTTGTTGGTATTGAATAAGTTTAATTTGAGTGCTGTCATGAGTTATAGTGGTAATATTTTAGACTCCTGATAGTCTTAGGTAACTCCTGTAAAAAGTTCATCTCCAAAGGGGTCATAAGGTGTAAGGTACATTTGGAGAGAAATCCTTACACACTAAAAGATCTTTTCCTAGCACCTGTATGCTAAACTGACTAGCATTAATCTAAACTTTAGTGTTTCAGTATGATATGCTAAAATACTAATATATAAATGATTAGTTTGTTGAGAATTATGTCTAACCAAATTTAGAAATCTCTAGTTCCACAATATAGAAAGATTTTTAAATCATAAATTCTCATTTTAATGTACATGAATAATTATTTTCTCCACAAGCTCTCCTAAAGCACAAAAAGGTGTTATGAAAGAAGTGTTGATCTTATATTCTCTGAAGCCACCATGGATATGTAGTACAAAAATCTTCTTACAACTTGTAGATTATCTATTACATACACCTTTGTATTTTGCTTTGGGGACATATTTATATGGAATTCATTTATGTATAAATATTCTCTGTAAGAAAATTTTCATGCATTGACACAAATTTGGATGTGTTATATTTTCATCTTTAATTATGTATTATTGGATTCTGCTCGATTTAACATGCGATAAAGCAAAGCAGTCTCTCA
Organism: Micromys minutus; assembly: GCF_963924665.1. Lineage (NCBI taxonomy): Eukaryota > Metazoa > Chordata > Mammalia > Rodentia > Muridae > Micromys > Micromys minutus. Next base: position 71,814,635 of record NC_137974.1, read on the forward strand.
AGATGAAAGTTTTCTTCCTTCTTGCATACAAATGACAGTCTCCTCTGGATAGGAGAAGGTACTGTATTACAGATTTTCCACCCGCGCAAACATGCACATATCAACATGCATTAACACCTATTTTTCAGAATGGAAACTATGAAAGAACTATTTTACTAATGTCCAGTTTGGTGAACCAATCAAATTACTTTTTCATTGGAGTTAAAATAGGAAAATGGGTAAGTGTTTATTTAACAGAAACAGCAAAAAATCAAAAGAAGTTGTACAATTTAAAAGTCCATATAGACACAGATATGAGTGGCTTGTCACACACTGCAACAGTGCAACCTTTCAGGTTGCAGGCAGCTCAACATATAATATGAGAATTCTTCTGGCTAAACTTGTGATTCTGAGTGGCTCTTTTTTAAATGTATTAATAATTTTACTTGATTGCATATCAACTGTTATTGACCTACCTAGTCTTCCCTCCATGAACCCCCTATACCAGGGAATTTGACCCTGGGAGAGAGGAAAGTGTTTGTCACCTTCCCACTCACTCTTGCCTAACTCCTATAACATCCTCCTTCACTGGAGCATCAAGCTTCCACAGGACCAATTACTACTCCTTCCATTGATGCTGGATGAGGCAGCCCTCTGCTACATATGTAGCAGGAGCCATGAACTTACCAATGGATAGTCTTTGGTTGGTAGTTCAGTCCCTTGGAACTCTGAAGGGTTCAGTTAATCTATATTGTTGTTCTTCCTATAGGGTTGCAATCTCCTTCAGCTCCTTCCGCCCTTCCCTTAACTCTTCCATTGTGATCCCCAGGCTAAATCAAATAGCTGGGTGTATTTGCAACTGTCTTATTCAGGTGCTAGCGAATCCTCCCATAGGAAGCTATACCAGGTTTCTGTCTGCAAGCATATCTTGGCATCAGCAATAGTGTCAGGGTTCGGTGTCTGAAGAAGGAATAGATTGCATGGTCAGACAGGCACTGGATGGCCTATATACCTCTGCTCTATTTTTGTCCCTGTATTTACTTTAGAAAGTGAAAATAACAGGTTAAAAATTTTAGATGGATGGGTGGCCCCACCACTCCACTGGGCACCATGTCTACCTACTATTGGTAGTCTCTTGAGTCTCTTTCTCCCTGCTGATGGGTTTGTAGTTGATGTCATCCTTGTTGACTACTGAAAGCCTCTCTCATCTCTGTTATTTGCAACTTTCTAGTGGATTCACAATTTCCCTACCCTCTACTGCTATTTATTTCTCTTAATTCTCTTGGCCCTCTGAACTTTTCTCCTGTCTCTCCCCGTACCTGATCTCCCCCACCTATATTTTCCCTCTCCCACCCCTCTCTCAGCGAGACACCTTCCCTACATACTCCCGAGATAATTTTGTTCTCTAGTCTACCTGGGTATGAAGCATCTACACTTTGGCATTTCTTCGTTTTAAGCTTCATATGGTCTGTTACTTGTCCCAATGCTAATCTGAGATTTGAGGCTAATATCTATTTATCAATGAGTATATACTATGTATGTTTTTTTTGCATCTGGGTTAGGTCACTTGAGATGATATTTTCTAGTACTATTTATTTGCCTACAAATTTCATGAAGTCTTCATTTTAAATAGCTGAGTAGTTTTCCATTGTGTAAATGTACTACTCATTTTTTGTATCCATTCTTTTGTTGAGAGACATCTGGGTTCTTTCCAGCTTCTGGCTATTATAAAAAAGGCTCCTATGAACATAGTGGAGCAATTGTCCCAGTTCTATATTAGATCAAGTTTGGGTATATGGCCAGAAGTTGTATAGACAAGTCTTTTGGTAGAACTATTTTCAATTTTCTAAGGAACTTCCAGATTCAGTTTCAAAGTGGTTTTACCAGCTTGCATCCCACCAGCAACTGATGAGTGTTCATTTTTCTCCACAGTCTAACCAGAGTCTTCTGTTAATTGAGTTTTTTTTTTTTTTTTTTTTTTTTTTTTTTTTTTTTTTTATCTTAGCCAGTCAGATTGGTTTGAGGTAGAATCTCAAAAACCTTTTGATTTTCCTTTCACAGGCAACTAAAAATGTCAATCATTTCTCAGGTGTTTCTTGACCACTCAAGATTCCTCACTTGAGAATTACTTGTTTTTCTCTGTACCAATTTTTTTAATCGGTATATTTGATTTTCTGGCATCTAACTTCTTGAGTTCATTGTATATTTTGGATATTAGCTCTCTCTCAGATATACAGCTGATAATGATGTTTTCCCAATCTGCAGGCTGCCATTGTGTCATATTGACAGGATCCATTGCCTTAAAGATTTTCAGTTTTATGAGGTCCTATTCATCAACTGTTGATCTTAGAGCCTGAGGCATTGGTGTTCTCTTAAAGAAATGTTCTCCTGTGCCAATGTGATTAAGGTTCTTTCCACCTAATCTTCTATTAGATTCAGCATATCTGGTTTTATGTGGAGGTCCTTGATTCAGTTGAACTTGAGATTTTTACAAGGAGATAATGGATCCTTTCAGTTCTTCTACATGCATATCTGCACTTAGACTATTGCAATTTGTTGAAAATTCTGTCTTTTTTTCCACTGTATGGTTTTGGTTTCTTTGTCAAATATAAAGTGACCATAAGTGTGTGGGTTTATTTTTGTGTTGTTATTCCAATTTAATTTGAGGATTGCCTTTTTAATCTCTGTAAAGTATTGAGTTGAAAAGTCGATGGTGATTACACTGAATCTTTAGATTGATTTTGGTATGATGGACATTGTTAATGTGTTAATTCTAAGAATTCATGAGAATTGGAGATCTTTCCATCTTCTGAGGTCTTCTTTGATTTGTTTCTTCAGAGATTTGAAGTATTTTTCATACAGATCTTTCTGTTGCTTGATGAGAGATAACCAAAGTATTTTATATTATTTCTGATTATTTTTGGAGAAAGGCAGCTTGTTTTTTAGTTAGATTTATATGTAGCCACGTTGCTGAAGTAGTCTACCATGTGTAGGTGTCCTCTGGTAGAATTTTAGGTTTACTTATGTTTACTATCATATCATCTGCAAATAACATTAGCGTGACTTCTTTCTTCCTGATTTGTACCTCTTTGACCTTTTTTTATTGTCTATTTGCTCTAGCTAGAACTTTGAGTACTATATTGAGTAAATAGGGAAAGAATGAGAAGCCTTCTTATGTCCTTGATTTTAGTGGGATTGCTTTAAGTTTCAGTTTAATTTGATGTTGACTGTTGGTTTGCTGTACATTGCTTTTGTTATATTTACATATGAATCTTGAATTTCTGATCTTTCTAAGACTTTTAACATAAAATGGTGTTCTATTTTGTCAAAAGATTTTTCAGCATCTAATGAGATGATCATGAATTTTTTTTTCTTTAAGTTTATTTATATAGTGGATTATGATGATGGATTTTGTTATATTGAATTAGATATCCATTCATCCCTGGGAAGCCTACTTGATTATGGTGAATGATAGCATTGATGTGCGCTTGGAGTAAGATTTACTCCACCTCTGGAGACTACTGGCAAGTTCCCTCAGGAGTTTTCCAAGTTTCTCTTCTCACATTCATGTATCTCAGTTTACCTTCTATGTCTTATAAAAAAATCTTAGATGGGATGCTTCAAATGGAAAAAAAACTGACTAAAATAGAGGGGTTCAGTGTTTTTATCTCCATAATAATATCTTCTTTGTGGTTCATAAAATCACTAGACCTGGCCTTTCTATCAATTATTTATCATAATTTAAGAAAAAAGTCATTAGTTTTTATTCATTTCTAAAAAATATATTTTGAATATATTTATCACAGTATCATCTCTTATTCCCACATTTTCTTTCTTTCATTTTCTTTTTCTCTTTAAAATAATTCATGACCAATTTGCAGCCTAACTTTTCTTCAATGTTTCTTGTTCCAGTGGAGAAAATTAAATGTATAGAGAATACTGTCTTCCTTCTCTCTATACCTACCAATTTGCAATAGTTTCACACCATAGACTTGGATTATTTTTATAACACCCAACTTCTTGATGAGATATAGTAGGATTGTCCTTTAAGAAATCTCTTTAGTTTTACTTTATGAAAAATTAGTGTGATAGTGTGTATATGCTTGACCCAGGAAGTGGCACTATTAGGAGGTGTACCTATGTTGGAGTGGGTGTGTCACTGTGGATGTGGGCTTTTGACCCTCACTTTAGCTGCCTGGAAGTCAGTCTTACACTAGCAGCCTTCAGATGAAGATGTGGAACTCTCAGCTCTTCCCTTACCATGCCTGACTGAATGCTGTCATTCTCTTGCCTTGATGAAATGTACTGAATGTCTGAACAGGCAAACCAGCCCCACTAAAATGTTGTCCCATATAAGAGTTGATTTGGGCGTGGGGTCTGTTCACAGCAGCAAACCCCTAATTTGTTACCAGGAGTGGGGTATTCCTGTGACAATCTGACCATGTTTCAGAGGACTGTGGAAGGACTTTGAAACTTTGGGCTAAAAGAGCAGTTGGGTGTTAAGAGCTCTGTGTAATGATCTGTAGGAGCTTAGAAGATAATTTTGAAAACAGTGCAAATGATGAGGGTCTGGCTTGTGAAATTTCAGAGGAAAGATTAAAGACTCTTACCAGGTTCATTGCTCTTTTCATTGTAAAATATCTGTGGTTAGCTGGGCTGAAGAATCAGCTGTGATTAACAAGATACCAGAACTCTTAAAGTGAAACATTTGCATCACTGGGACTCTTGATGTTGTTTAGCTGGACTAAGAAATTAGTGGTGCTTAAGAAGAGACATGTACTTTATGCTCATTGTACCTAGTAAGATTTTGAGGCATACTATCAAACCTTTAAAAAAAATCAAGTACTGCCAAAAATGCATTCATATACTTTTATGCAAAAATGCTTTTAAAATTTGTACATTTATCTTTGTTTTTTTAAATAAAGTTATTCAATTAAAAAAATAGAGACGGAGTCATTGAGGTGAAATCTTCTGAGAACAGTTTTCTGAGAGCACAATGAGGCTGTGTTCCAGAGACTATTAAGGTTGTATCTCATGCTGTGGCTAAACTTGGTTAAGTGTAAGAGTTACCCAGGTGGTATTGGTTTTGAAGGTATAAAGGGTCATGAAGAGAAGCTGAGGCTTGGCACTGTGAGAGGCCATGGAAAGCCATTGATGAAGGTTAAGGCTCAGTTACAATTTATGGCCCAGGACTGAAACAGTCATGCAAAGGAGTTGAAGCTTGACACCATAAAGTGTTCCTGTGAGAGGCTATTGGAGAAGCCTAGTAGCAGCAGAAGACAGCAGTGTTTTAGAGATGCAGTTACCCTGAGATGACCATCAAGAGTATCAGCATCAGTGAAGATAGGCATCTGAAGCTTAGAAGAAAAGGTATGTGCTACAAAGGGCAGAGCTGAAGAAGTGATTCAAGCCCATGAAAGAGTCCAGAAGATAGTGGATGAATCTCAGATGTTTGTCAGCTAGGCTTTGATTTTGATTTTGATTGTGACTGTTCCTTGATATTTATTTACCCACTTGAAGAAAGAAAGTATTTTAGTGGAGCCCACAGTTAAGACACTTTTCATTGTAAAAATTTTAAAAGAAGGTGGATAGTTTAAAGGGATTAAAGTTTTAATGTGCTAGAGTTTATAAAGACTGTGGAACTCTTAAAGTTATTTAGATATTAGGAATGATTAAGAAAGTAAGAGTTGAGGCTTACTAGTGATTTATTTGTTTATCCAGTTGACAAGGGGTCAATTGTACTGACTGGCTTTGTGAGTCAACTTGACACAAGCTGAGTTACCACAGAGAAAGGAGTCTCCCTTGAGTAAATGCCTCCATGAGATCCAACAGTAAGGCTTTTTCTCAATTAGTAATCAAGGAGGGAAAGTCCTTTGTGGGTAGTACGATTCCTCGGCTTCTATCCTTGGGTTCTATAATAAAGCAAGCAAGTAAGTAACATTCCTCCATGGCCTCTTCATCAGCTCCTGCTTCCTGACCTGCTTGAGTTCCAGTCCTGACTTCCTTTGGTGATGAACCTCAACATGGAAGTTTAAGCTGAATAAATGCTTTCCTCCACAACTTGCTTCTTGGTCATAACATTTTGTGCAGGAATAGAAACTCTGAATAAAACAAGTTAGAACAAGAAAATGTGAAGCTCAAGTTGATTTGCAAACCCAAAGATATTACAGATATGAGCTCATTGGAGGAGCCAAGGAGTTGGATGTGATAGTTCATATATGCTTGGCCCAGGGAGTGGTACTGTTTGGAGGTGTGGCCCTGTTGGAGTAATAGTAGCCTTGTTCAAGTAGATGTGTCATTGTGGGTGTGGGATTTAAGACCCTACTCTTAGCTGCCTGGAAGACAATATAGCCAATATTTTGCTAGTAGCCTTCCGATGGAGATATGGAATTCAGCCCTGCCTGAACCATATCTACCTGGACTCTGCCATGTTCCATCCTTGATGATGATGGACTGAACTTCTGAACTTGTAAGCCATCCCCAGTTAAATGATTTCATTTATAAGACTTGCATTGGTCATGGTATTTATTTACAGCAGTAAAACCCTAAATAAGACAGTGAGCGAGCTTTCTATTGATAAGCAATAATCAGAATATGTATGTGAGAAATATATCTTTGTAGTGCCCTCTGGCTTAAAACCTGAGTTTGATGAAAAGATTAAAAACAAGCAATTTCACTAAACAAACACAAAAACCATCTTAACTGAAAAGATTACTATTTCAGATATTCTCTGGAATAAAATGACTTAAATGTGATAGAGCAAGTAGCCCACTTAGCATTATGAAATGAGAAAATTCAGTACTCTTCTTCCATAAAAAGCATCTCCAGTTCGTCTTATGTGGTCTGATGTCAAAGTGTTCACAATTAATGACTGAATGTAAGGTAAAATGAAAGTCTTGAACAGTTGCTGATATGTGCACCATACATAGATCTCTGGCCTGTGTGGACAGGAGCGTTCCAGCAAAAGTAAAAGGGCACAAGCAGGAAGGTAGAAATGACACTTCTGCCACCACTCTGGTGCTGCTGCTGCTGCCCTGGTTGCTTCTGTGACCCTGAGTTGCTGCATTGCATAGAGCTGAGCAAGCAGAAGGCTTGCCTATCAAGTAGAGGTGCAGTGGAGCTTCTACTGGCCAAACCTACTAAAGAGCATTTTCTAGCCAAGAAGTGCTATAGCTCTTATAAGACAGATGCTCTTAGGTTACAGAGTAATTATCACACTCTGGATAGAATCTTATATACAGTTTGGGAGTAGGTTGGGGTCTGACAATAGGTAATCCCTATTGGCTTTACATGAGATACCAGGAATGCAATATCTACATATAGAGGGCCTTGGGAACACTGTCCCTATGTCACAGATTTATGAACAGATAAACCTCCTACCATCCCTGCTGGGTCCTATGGCTTCAAACCCAGCTCAACCTAACCAGGCTTCCTCTCAAGGTCCACTGCCCTAGAGGTCTCAATACTTAGCATGTGGAAAGCTAAGGTTGAAAGATTGCTGCACTCAAGCATAGCTTGCTCTACAAAATTATTTCAATTCCATTTGAGCATGCACAGTAGAACCCTACTACAAAAATAAAAAATACAGGAAAAGCTTGAATGTGCTTCATGTGTGTGTGTGTGTGTGTGTGTGTGTGTGTGTATGTGTGTGTGTGCATGTATGTATATGTCTATGGACTAAAATATATTTTCTCAAAACAAAATACACTGAGCTCCCAATGCCACACATCACTAAGAATGTTTGTATTATCTGACAGTACCTGTTTAGAAGTCGTTCATATTAAATGAAGTAATCAGTGCAGGACCCCATACAGTATTATTATTGTCTGTTTAACTTTTGTGTCAGTTCCTGTTACAAATATGCTGATGTAAGCAATCTAATGCAGAAATAGTTATTTTTGCCTATAGCTCTAGGTCTAGTCCAGCATGGAGGGAGTCAGAACAAAACCTCAAGTAGCTATTTATCTAATGAGGACTAGTTTTCTCCTGTCTTAATGTTTAGGACACTCTGTGCTGTATAGTTAATTTCACTGCCTACAAATAGGCATGGTCTATGAGCATTTAATAACAGCAAAGAATGGCCCTTAGAGTGGCCTCCGTCAATATTCTTTAGTTCATTTTTAAGACATTTTTTGGTGCTTCTAGACTGTAGTAAGCTTACAGTTAAAGCTAATCTGTAGAGTGTCCCTGTAGAAAGGAATAAACAGAACTCTGGACTCATCTTTGCTAACATATTGAGAAGATAATTTTCTGTACAACGTGAACAGATCATCTATCCAGGAAGCAAAAGCTCTGGGACCAAGGACCCTGTATCTCAGTACAATAAACCAATAGTATTTATGGCAGGTAGTGTGTGGTAGTTTTCTTGTTACTGAAGATAAGCAATATATGTAGTCATGCATATGTTCTATAATTATGTTACACTAATTTGCATGTATATGTATAACAAAAGTTTACTTTTATATAAATAGAGATTTCCTCTGACTTACCCAATGCATAATGTTATATTAACACATGTTTAATCATGGTTTTTTTACAAGGTCCACAGAACAACAACAACAAAAAGCCTAATTACATAATTACTTCTTTGCTAAACTCGAAGACTTGAAATCACTGTAGAATGTCTTTCAATTATTCTTATTTGATTTATTTATAAGTGTATAGGCAGTAACTAAGGAACTTTAGATAGGTTTCCACAGTGCTTATGACCTACACATTCCATGCTAAACATCTTAAATAATATTCCTTAGAAATTATAGTATTAACAGATTATTTTAAAATATAAATTTTATTGGGTTCAGAGTTTTATTCGTAAGAAGTCATATAAAAAGATTATTTTATATCATAATACATTTGCATTGAGTATGCTATTTTCATATACTAATCTCTGTCTTTATTTAATATACTCATTCTGAAAAGTATTTCAGCATGTCCAGCTTCTTAATTTCTAGGTATGTGTGTAACAATACTGGGGAAGAGGATTTGGGAAGCAGAAGGTTGGGCTCAAATGATGTTAATACATTACTCACATATGAACTTCTCAAAGTAACAAAATAAATATTTAAAAGAACATAGGGATAGCTATAAGCCTCTCCAGCTTCTTTGTTAATTTTGGTAGCAGTATTACCATTTTAAAAGCATTAAGAGCTAGCAATAGGACACATCGAAGCTCAGAACATGGCCGGGCAATATGAATCATTACTTAAAAGTGCTGACTACCAAGATAGAGTATCTGAGTTTCATGACAAAGCCCACTTCTTTCAATTAAACAGATAGCATGCTACAGCATACATCCATCTAAGCAGCACACGCATTGTACAAGCTGGTTTTGTGTCAACTTGACATAAGCTGGAGTTATTACTGAGAAAGGAGCCTCAATGAGGAAATGCCTCCATGAGATCCAGCTGTAAGGCATTTTCTCAACTAGTGATCAAGGGGTGAGGGCCCAGCCCATTGAGGGTGGTGTTATCCCTGGGCTGGTGGAGCTGGGTTCTATACGAAAGGAAGCTGAGCAAGCCAGGGGAAGCAAGCCAGTAACCAACATCCATCTATGACCTCTGCATCAGCTCCTGGTGTCTGACCTACTTGAATTTCAGTCCTCACTTCCCTTGGTTATAAACAGCGATGTGGAAGTGTAAGCTGTTCTGAGCTTCGATGTGTCCTATTGCTAGCTCTTAAGGCTTTTAAAATGGTAATACTGCTACCAAAAATTAACAAAGAAGCTGGAGAGGCTTATAGCTATCCCTGTGTTCTTTGAGATATTTATTTTGTTACTTTGACAAGTTCATGTGTGAGTAACGTATTTACATCATTTGAGCCCAACCTTCTGCTTCCCAAAGTGTAACTCTTTCCTCTCCAACTTTCTACTTGGTCATGATATTTTGTGCAGGAAGAGAAACCCTAAGACACCCATATAAACAGATAGATAACTAAAAAATCAAACAAAAACAAACAAAATTTTAAGAGCACAAGAGAAAAGAAAATTCAGATTCTATTTTTCTATTTTGTGGCATTATTGCTCAAAGAACTCCCACAGATGAGACACAGCATAAACTCTGCTAAATGGACTGAAAATTCGTAGGAACACAAGATTAGGGAGTTTTCTGTGAGACTGTCTCCCAGAAATGTCTATAAGCCCATAACCTCTCGCTGTCACCATGCCTGAGATTATCTGAACAATGACAACACACACATCAGAGTGGAGGGAGAAAAGTCCAGGAATAAGGCTTTTGACCCACAGAAAGCATTAAGGGCATGTAAGGAATCCTGAGAATAGGAAAATAGTCCTACTCTTTACTAGAATATACAAATTGCTGTGCAATACCAACTTGTCATCTCAGAAAAAGATGTATATAGAAAATAATAAACACACTGAATAGATTATATTTAGTAATAGACATGTATAAACATAAAACTAATAATAATTAATGAAAAGTATGGCCATAGATTTGAAAAAGATTAATAAGGTGAAAATATGGGAAGTTTTCGAGGGGGGAGGAATAATTGTATAATTATTCTGGTTTTCAAAAATAAAATAACAAAATTATATATATTATAAAGAGTAACTGATAACTGATTTAAATGCTTGGTTTCTATTTTATTATTCATGTTTATCATGGTGCTTAAATGAATTCAATATTTCTTTGGAAATCTCCATGACAACCTGCATTATAACCCTGAGAACTCACATGACAATAGGAAAAAAGGGAAGAAATAACTTTCAAGATGATTCTCTTACCTGTATTTGCATCCTGTGGCACTCAATACAACACAGGGCTACATATAAACTCACATACTCAGACACAAACACACTAACTGCAAAAATTAATTCCACTATACACATATACTACAATTATAAAAGTAATTTTCTAAAACCAAACTTTTCTGCTTTTAAGTTGAGGCTTCTAATGAAAAGAAAAAGGTTGTGAAGTAATAATTTGAAATATTTACCATGATTTTTAACATTCTTCAATTAGAGATTCCTCCTATTTATTATTTTTATTCTGATTTCAGAACTGATTTGATGAATTTATCAACTGTTGCAATTATTTTGTAATCAGAAAATTGCCTTTTTTCGGTAGCAGAAATAAAATGTGCTCATTTGAATCTCCAAAGGATAGCACCAATATTTGATCTATTCAGGTCTTTAGATATGCAAAATACTTTTTGTAATAATGTAAGTTCTTAAATATTTGTAATGTTTAGACTGAACTTATCAACCCATATTATCTGCAATGATCCCTGCAAAGCAATAGCAACGTGATCCAACCATGTGTTCGTACACCAAAATTTATCTGCCTATAGATATCATGTGAGATAATAAGTAGTGAATCACACAGAATACAAGTAACTTTACACTGAAGTAAAGCCCTTGTCTAAAATATAAGAAAAAAGCAGGACCTTGTCCCAAGGCAGATACTGAGCTTTCTATTTTGGGAAGTCTTTAAGAGGAAGAAAATTGTAAAGTGCAGAGCTGTCAGCCTCAACCCTTGAGTGGAACAAACAGCATCTGCCAATTGTGCTTTATTACATAATCAAGAATTGGAATTTTCCTCAGAGGACCCTATGCTGCAGTTGCTATGGATACAGTTGAGAAATAAAGGGAAATTTACCAAATTTCAGGGAATTCGTATTTACATATGGAAAGAAAAAGAAAGTCAGCCCACAGTTAGACTCGAATTTTGCCTCAGAGGGAGCATTCCCAATCAATGTGAATTATTAAACTCAAACTGAGTCTTCACATTATGACTATCAATATCACCAAATCAGCAGCCAATGTTGCCCTCCCATCACATACATGTTTAATAGCTCACAGATATAGGCAAAGTTTCAAAGGCAATTACAGAAATTAGAAAAATCTATAGAATATTTTGAATAAAGGTTTTGAAGGTAGTCTAATGAAACACATTTTGTTCAATCAATACAAACTAGCAGGGGCAGAGTTATGTAGTGATTCCCAGCTGTAAGTTCTGATATAAATAGTGGAGTGTGCAGTGCAAAGCCTTTCTTAAGTCTTTCCGCTTTAAAGGAAAACAAGCTAATAGGACTGCTTTTTGTTTATTGGGTTTCTTATGAAAATGACAACTAAAATGGCATATATTAACTTCAGAAAGAGAATACAAATTAAAATAACTATATAGTTGAATTGGGAAACTGACTTTAATATGGGATTAGAGTTGGCCCTTTGACCATAAACATTGTAGACATTTCCATATAAATGTCATTATTTAGTATTCAATTATTTGTATTCATTTTAAATATCAAAAATTTCTCCTGAATAGCATTTCATTCTTCATGAGTGTTACTAACATCCCACAGCATGTGAAACATAACTCTTTTGAAAATGCTTTTGTTCAGTGAGCTGCATTAAGTAGGAGGAAGATCAGTTGGAGAGGAAGAAATTAGGCACTGGATAAAAGAGGTTCCAAGAGGATAAAGGAAAGGAGACATGCATTACCATAATATGTTGCATGGAATTTTTAATAACCTACATTCCTATTTCTCCTCCACCTATCCTCTTCCTGTATTTACCTATAACCTTCCTTGATATAGCCTACAATTTTTCTTTCTCCCTACCAGAACACTTTTATCCTTATGTCCCTTTACATCCCACTCTCTGCTTTTCCCTTTCTGCTTCTAACTTCCTCCATTTCCCTAAAGAGAACATCGTTCATCATTTACTTGACCAAACTGCTTAAAAATAACTCAGTAAAAGTGATGTCATGCCTTGAACTGAAAACCAAGATAATGTCTTATTAGTAGTGAAATCATGGTTATTGCAAAAGACTCTACGTCTACTAAATTACTAAACCAGTATAATACCCCAAAATAAACTCTAAACACTTATCTTTCTACTCATGCATGAATTCAGTGTCATCCTACATCAAGGGAACACCTCTTGGTAACAGATGGAGACCATTATATAAAACCAAAACCAATGGAACTTGACAGATGTGGAGCCCAGCCCAATTGTATATACCTTCACCACATAAGCCTCAGGTAACACTGGAGAAGAAGGGGTGGAGATATTATAAAAGCCAAGAGTTTCTCAGGTAGTACTATGTCCAATTTTCTAAGGAACAACCAGACTTGTTTCTAGAATGGTTGTACTAGCTTACAATGCCACCAACAATGGAGGAGTGTTTCTCTTTCTCCACATCCTCACCAGAATTTGCTGTCACTTGAGTTTTTGGTCTTTGCCATGTTTACTGGTATGAGGTAGCATCTCAGAGTTGTTTTGGTTTACATTTTTCTGATGACTAAGGCTGTTGAACATTTCTTTAAGTGCTTCTTGGCCACTTGATAGTCCTCAGTTGAGAATGCTTTATTTAGCTTTGTTCCCCATTTTAATAGGGTTATTTGATTCTCTGGTGTCTAACTTCTTGAGTTCTTTGTATATATTGTATATTAGCCTTCTATCAGATGTAGGATAGGTAAAGATAATTTCCTAATTTGTTGGTTTTCCTTTTGTCCTATAGGAGTGTATTTTGCCTTACAGGAACTTTGCAATTCTATTAGGTCCCATTTCACCAGTGTTGATATAGAGCATAAGCCATTAATGTTCTGTTCAGAAAATTTTCTCCTGTGCTCACGTGCTCAAGGTTCCTCCCCACTTTTTCTTTCATTAGTTTGAATTTATCTGGCTCTATGTGGAGGCTCTTGATCCTACTGGACTTGAACATTGTATAAGTCAGTAAGAATAGATTGATTTGAATTCTTCTACTTGCTGGTCTCCAGTTGAACCAGCACCATTTGTTGAACATGCTGTCTTTTTTCCCGTGGTTCGTTTTCATTCCTTTGTCAAAGATCAAGTGACCATAGGTGTGTGGGTTCATTTCAGGGTCTTCAATTATATTCCATTGATCTACCTTCATTTCTCTGTTCCAACATCATATAATTTTTAATCACTATTGCTCTGTAATCCAGATTGAGGATAGGGATGGTGATTTCCCTCAAAAGTTCTTTTATAATTGAGAATACTCCAACATGTAACAAGGACACCTGCTCCACTATGTTCATAGCAGCCTAATTTATAATAGCCAGAAGCTGGAAAGAATCCACATATCCTTCAACAACAACAAAAAAAAAAAAATGGATAGAGAAAATGTGGTACATTTACATAATGGAGAACTCATCCAGTATTAAAAACAGTGACTTTATGAAATTCTTTGGTAAATGAATGGAACTATAAAATATCATCCCGAATGTTGTAACCCAATTGCAAAAGACCATACATAGCATTCATTCAATGATAAGTGGATATTATCCCAAAGGTTCAGAATATTCAAGACACAATTCACAGAATACATGAATCTCAAGAAGGTAAACCAAAGTGTGGATGCCTCGATTCTTCCTAGAAGGGTAAAATAAATAAATAAATAAATAAATAAATAAATAAATAAATAAATAATCTCACAAGAGGAAATATGGAGACAATGTTTGGAGCAGAGAGAGTGGAGAAAATGTCATCTAGAGACTGCACTACCTGAGGACCCATCCCAGATACAGTCACAAAACAGAGACTATATTGTGGATGGCAAGAAATGCAGCTGACAGGAGCCTGATATAGATGTCTCATGGGAGGCTCTTCCAGAACCTGAGAAATATAAAGAGGCAGATAATCACAGCCTACCATTAGATTAAGAATGGGGTCCATAATGGAGGACTTAGAGAAAGAACTGAAGGAGCTGAAAAGTTTTGCAAACCTATAAGAAGAACAACAATATCAATCAACCAGACCTCCCAGAGCTCACTGTGGCTAAATCAGCAAACAAAGAGTATATATGGAGAGTCCCATGGTGCCAGCTTCAAATTTAGCAGAGGATGGCTTTGTTGTGCATCAGTGGGAGGAGAGAACCTTGTCCTTGGGAGGGCTCAATACACCAATGTAGGGGAATGCCAGGGCGGGGACATGTGACAGAGTAGGTGGATGAGGAAGTACTGTCATAAAATCAGGAGGGATGGGATAGAAGGTTTCTGAAGGAAAAACCAGGAAAAAAGATAACATTTGGAATATACATTTTAAAAATCCACTAAAGAAAAATAGAAAAAAAAGTCAAGAGTTTCAGGGGCTTCATTGTGTGAATGTGTCTATTATTAGACACAATACCATGGGTGTTATTACACCTATAAAGTATTACCAACATAATAACATAAAGATGAGCTCAATAAAGGCATCATCAATGGAGACACTAAACTGGACTGCAAAAGACCTTGAGGCCTCAACCATATCCAAAGATGTATAAACAAAACTAGACAAAATTCAGATTAGGAGAGGCAGTCCTACCCAAGAAAGACAAAATCAACTATGTTTTGAACCAAGTTTTCTGCTCTGAAATTATAGGTATATGTAACATTTTAGGAACTTGGTATGTTTTCTTGTGAATACGTGTGTGTGTGTGTGTGTGTGTGTGTGTGTGTGTGTGTGTGTGATGTATATAACTGTAGTCCTTGAAAAAGAAGACATGAATATAAATCAGAACTTGGAAAAGAATATAAAAGGATTTTAAGGGAATAAAGAAATAAATGTTGCAAATAAACCACAATCTCAAAAGGAAACAACAAAATGTTTTTAAAATGAGACTTCATAGAAGATTAAAAGTCGAAGTCTTGTCTCTTGAAAGTCTTTAGTACCTGTTTTAATCCTGGAGGCCCTAAACCACAGCATATACTAGCATGCATTTAATCTCATAAATGATGCTCTCTTTGTCTTTATATACATATATTTGGCAAAAAATAATCAGACTAGCTTATGTATTTTTTTCTTCATGTCTTTTCATGAAAATATGTTCTGATCTCCAATCCAAACCAGCCCCCTTTCTGTCTGTAGATTACAAAACACCAGATCCTTCAGATGCCAACAAAATATCGAATATGTTTATTTGTCAGTTAACCTCTGTTTTCTTGTCATGTACATATATATTCTTACAACAGAGTAATAATACAACCTATAAATAAAATGTAGGTCTGAAGAAAACTTGTTTTTCTACTGTATGCCTGAAAAAGGTTTTCATTGAAAGGGCCAGCTTGTCTTTTGGAAATGATCAAGAAAGAAAAGTATTTTGAAGAAACAAATTACATTTTAGGTTGAGTCTCATAAGGAATATCCAGAGAAGACTTTAAAGATGTTAAAAGAGCTCATTAATTATCTTCCATGTTTTAAAAAGGAGAAAATTGTGAACATAAATCAAAAATATCAAGTCTATTTCTATTAATATACTTCAGGTAAATTGTGTTTGGTTGTCTTGGATAGGATGCAAGCAAATTTCTTAATTTTTTTAATTCCAAGTTTTTGTCTTATCCCAACTAATTATAAACTTACCATTTTTAAAATAAAATGCTAAATTTATCAATAAAACAAATAAATAAACATTTAAAAGTATATTGTAAAAATGATATAAAGCAAAACTTACATCCTTCTCTATCTGATAATTGAGCATAAACCTGAATCAAGAAACAAAAAAAAAAAAATGGTCTGAGCGTTGAGTGAAATTCATGAAGCATCATATCTTTGTCCTGAAGTCAATGAGGTCACTTTTGGCAAGGTTTGGATCATTGATTTGCTGTCTGTGTCTGCCAGGAAAGGATTTCAAACCCATGTTTCAATTTTAAGGTCATCTGAGCAAGAGTAACCTTCTGTAGTTTTCTTCAGGCTTTCCAAATATCTGTAGGTTTCTGTCTGCACATAAATTAAATGGAATTTGCATAGTTGTTCCTCTTAAGCACTTTTAATATGGCATCATCCAACCATGGCCAGAGGAGTGTCCCCAGTGATTACCTACTGCACTATGATTTCTCAGCCTTTTCTTCCTTCACTTTTATAAAATGTGACACATATAGCAGACTTACACTTGCTTTTGCTCTTGCTTTTTGCATGTGCATCCCCTATTTATTTCAAAACTGCTGTGGAAGGAGACCTTAGTTTTGAAAGAATGAAATTTCTCCTATCTTTTGAGTATAATTCCTTTCATCATATCCTCTGATTTGCTCTATTAAACCAGCAAACCACTTGTGCTTGGGAAACTGTGTTTTTCCTATCTGTTCTTACAAATCTCCTTGAAAAGTTGTCATGGTTTAGCTGGAGACACAATTTCATGTTGGATACAACAAAAACAAATGTACTTGAGTCACACAACGGTGTTAATCACGACAGAGTTGTGATTATGCTCTGTTGAAACAAATGTGCCCTCACCAAATGGGGTATTTCGATCTTCAAAGAGTCTATAAAAAACACATTAGTTGTTAATAAACAATCCAGTATCATAAAAGAAAGAAATGCTTATCTTTCCTCCCACCTGAGCTCATAGTCAAGAAAAATCACAGGCATGGGCTCAAGCTCATACTAATAGAGAATAAATTATCTATCATGGTAGATATCACTGGCCAATTAACTTTCGGGTTTAGTAGGAACCTGGCCATCTTTAAGAAGAACCATCATCATATAAAGAAAACAACATATTATATGATAGATTTTTATGCAGCTAAATTCCATGGTTTTGTTCATAGCTTTGTTTTTGTTTTATTTCCAATGTGATCCAAATCCACAAAGTATCTGAGCACCTTACAAGCTGAATGTGTTTCTTTCTTAACAATGTGATGGGCAAATATTTTGTCCTCTGAAAAGTCTATGTTTTCATAAAACCATAGCATTATTGCCTCAGTCTGCTACTTGCAGCTATGAGAACTCATTTTCCAGTTTAGTTGCTTTTGCTTGGCTGACTGTACAAAATACAGCTTTATTTACTTTAACTTTAATTGTTAGATTTTTAAAATTTATTATGGTCATTTGAAGTAAGCAGCATTTTGTTTGTATTTCAGTGTGCATATATGCTTATGCATTTACAACAAAGAAGGGCTCTGGTTGAAGGAGATGTACATTCATAACCATGAAACAAAGGTACATCTTTATACATCTAACATACTTAATACAGTTATATACACCTATTATGTTGAACATGAAACTTACATAAGGTGAAAAATACCTATAAGAACTATAGATACTTGGGAGAAAATGTTCTTTGAAAACTTAAGTAGAGGATCCTAAATATACTAAAGTAGGTAGTATAAAGAATTAATTATGTTAACAGGTTTTAACTACTAAGAAAAAATATGCTAAATACAACAGTGGCCATAATAATAAATATCATAAGGCCTGCATCAAAATAGATGTCAGATCAAAAATAGATAAAACAGTCAACAGAAGCAGATTAGAGAGAAGGGAGAGCACACCAACTATGACTCAAAGGAAGACATTTCGAATTTTGCTCTTGAGAATACTCAGAGAGCACACAGTGTTATTGGCTGGTGCCATGGAAACTAGTAAGAATCAACTGATGAAAAAATTAAAAGTTAACAAGAGACTGGTTGACTCAGACATATTTTGGTACCCAAACATCATTGAACCAAAAATCTGTATTTTTACAATTTTAAGAAATATGTTGTGACTTTTTCTGTAACTAAAGGCAGTATTAATGTCTGGTGCTAACACTGTGGTTCCCTGGCCCCTAGAAAAATATATAAGCCTCATGAGAAAAATAAATATGATGTTTCCTGATTCTATGCACATTGCTCATGTACTATCATTAGAAGAAATAATGAGAAGAAATAAAATCCATGAAAAAATACCACTGCTTTACAGAGATTACAATGCTCATTATTAAATAGCAATTTGGTTAGATTTACTAAGGTCTGGATATAATAAACTAAGGAATATAGCAAATCACAAGCAAAGAGAAAATGGCAATATTTTTTTGTATTTATATAACCTCTCTCTCTCTCTCTCTCACACACACACACACACACACACACACACACACACACACACATTTTCTTTTAAAAAAAACCTACTAAAAGATGTTACTAATTATTTTCCAGTTTAAAACAAAGAACTAAGTGGCTAGAGTAAAAGGAACCTATAATGTTTATTTTTTGGTTGTCAACTTAAAGTCATTAATAACAAATACCTCTTAAAAATGGGATAATTTTAGGTAATAGGACCCACCTTAAATCTGAGTCACACCTGAAGACAGCCTATATAAAAACAATGAAAAAACAAACAAAAGAAACAAAACAAAATAACAACCAAATTGCAACCTGACTGTTCTTGGCCTGCCTACTTTTTTCTTGCTGCTAGTCAGTTCACTGGCTTTAGAGACAACATCCTCTGGATACTGGTGTATACGAGAGACAAGCTGTGACATCCGGCCTTATGACCTGAAAAACTACTTGGTTATTGAACTTTTCATTGGGAGAGAGCCATTGTTGAGATAGCTGAATCACAGGTCATCGGGATTTTCATTGGGAGAGAGCCATTGTTGAGATAGCTGAATCACAGGTCATCGGTATTTTCATTGGGAGAGAGCCATTGTTGAGATGGCTGAATCACAGGTCATCGGTATTTTCATTGGGAGAGAGCCATTGTTGAGATGGCTGAATCACAGGTCATCGGGATTTTCATTGGGAGAGAGCCATTGTTGAGATGGCTGAATCACAGGTCATCGGGATTTTCATTGGGAGAGAGCCATTGTTGAGATGGCTGAATCACAGGTCATCGGTATTTTCATTGGGAGAGAGCCATTGTTGAGATGGCTGAATCACAGGTCATCAGGATTTTCATTGGGAGAGAGCCATTGTTGAGATGGCTGAATGACAGGTCATCGGGATTTTTATTGGGAGAGAGCCATTGTTGAGGTGGCTGAATCACAGGTCATCGGGATTTTCATTGACTCAGGTTTATCCCATTACAGATCCTTGCCTAATAACAACATTGTCTGATTGGTATTTTCTGAATAATTTATATTATCAAAATATTTTCACAAGAGCCCCATCTCCCTTCAGAAAATCCCCATACCCATGGTTCCAATCTCAAAGACCAAAACCACTGATATTCCCTCCTGCTCACTGTCTACCCAGGCTGCTATGTCCCTGTATCAGTAGATACTAGCTTTTAAGATGAAGGCCACCACAGTGAGGAAAGGTGCAAACCATATCAGTCAGAAGATAAAAGACCCTGCTGCTAGAAGGAAGGCTAAGCTACCTGCTAGGGGTTCAGTCTCAACTCTGATGGAGACTTACTGGAGGCCCAAAGGTAACGCTAGACCATAGAAATGCAGTCCAAAAAGACCAGAAGAACAAGGAGTAAACAGAAACCAAGGAAAATAAAACATTCATGCATAAAAATAAAAGCTCAGAAATTCAAATCTATATCTATATTTATATTTATCTCAAATCCAGATGCCTTCAAAAGCATATAAAAATTCAACCAGTATAAGAATACCATGAAAAAATGAATCACTGAGGGTTCCACTTTTTGACATTTCTTTATATGAGCTACATATTGTCTGTGAGTTTTTTTTTTTTTGGGGGGGGGGGGTATTCAAAGCTTTCTGGGGCTAGTATCCAATTATCAGTGACTGCATATTATGTCTGCTTTTTTTGTGACTGGGTTATCTCATTCAGGATGATATTTTCTAGATGCATCCATTTTCCTAGGGATTTCATAAAGTCATTGTTTCTAATAGCTGAGTAGTACTCCATTGTGTAAATATGTCACAATTTCAGTATTCATTCATCCCTCTTAGAAAAAAAAAAGGTGTATAACACCCTCTCAGAGTGGGTACACATAGACCTTAAATCATTAATAACTGAGAGCTAGGAAGATAGCCTTTTGCCGATTTTTGTTATTTAAAAATCATTATGTTTAATCTATACACACCAAGTATACATTGACTATTTTCATGTTATATTTTGTTTTTCATGTACTTTATGCTTATTGTAACTAGTAAGATTTTAATGCATGCTATCAAACCTTTAAAAAATCAGGTACTGACAAAAAATATATTCATATAGTTTTATGCCAAAATGCTTTTAAAAATTTGTACATGTATCTCTGATTTTTAAATAAAGTTGTAAGAAACAAATAATCCCTAAAATATTTAGTAAAACTCAAACAACTCAGAAAAAATGAATAAACACCCTAAAGAAAATATAGAAATCCAAAAGGGAATAAAAATGTAAAAACAGAGGAATTGAAATAAAACTGATCAATATCTGAAAATAGAAATAGGAGCAATAAAGGAAACACACACTCATGAGTCCTGGAGACGGAAACCTAGGTACACAAACAGAAACTACAGATAAAAGTATCACCAACATAATACAAGAGATGGAGGACTAACAACCAACATATATAAAGAACTCAAGAAACTAGACATCAACAAACCAAATAAGCCTATTTTAAAAATGAGATACAGGTCTAAAAATAATTCTTTATAAAGAAATATCTGATGGCCAAGGAAAACTGAAAGAAATGCTTCACATTCTTAGCCATGAGGGGAATTCAATTGAAAGAACCCTGAGTTTTCATCTCACTCTCATCAGGATAGCTCAAAAACACAATTCGGTGGGGCAAGAGGAAGACTCTTCCATTGCTGGAGGGGGTACACACGTGTAAAGTCATGTTGGAAATCATTATGGTAATTTCTTAGAAAATTGGAAATGTATCTGTCTTAGACACTGCTATATAACTGAGCATATACATAGAAAAAAAAAGACACTCCATCTTACCTAAAGATCACATTCACATATATGCTTCTTGCAGCTTTATTTATAATACTCAGAAATTAGAAACACCTAGATGTCTACCATCTGAAGAATAGATGAAGGAAATGGGGTAAATTCACACAATGTCATATTACTCAGCTGTTTGAAGAAGTAGTATCATGAAATATGTGGTGAATAGATAGGACTAGAAAAAAAGTCATCTGAGTAAGGTAAACTACAACTAGAAAGATAAACTTGGTATGTACCCATTTATAAATGTATATTAGGTGTAAGGTTAAGGATAACTATGCTACAATTGAGACAATACACACATTCCCAGAGGTTAAGAATAAAGGAGAGAGAGGGGGAGATTCATGAATGTCCCTGGGAAGGAAAAATATAATGGGTTTCAAGAATTGGCTTGGGAAAGGTGGGAAGGGAGCTTATGTGATCAGGTGATGGGAAAAAGAAAGTCCAGAGAGAGATGACCAGAACTGGGGAGAATTTTAGGGTGAACTAAAAGCCTAGTGCAATAGAAACTCCCAGAAATCTACAAGAGTGACCTTATTGAAGTCTTATAATATACACATACAGATTATATATGCTAGTATGCCTATACAGAGCCTGAAACAGGCAACGTCTTCAACCAGGCTAGATTTTCAGTGGAAGATTTGCGGCACCAACCTAGCTATAAAACCTTCTACCTACATTTTTTCTGTCTACAAGATGTGCTGAGGTAAACGTAGCACTTGTGGAAATGGCTCACCCATGCTGGCTCAGCTTGAAAGCCATGATATGAGAAAGGAACCACAGATGACACTTCCTGAAGGATCAGAAACTAGAAACCAGGATAGCACCAAACAAAACCAAAGACAAAACAACAACAACAACAACAAAAATAAAACAAAAGCAAAACAAAACAAAAAGTTCAATGAAATGATACCCAATGATACCTTGCTACACTTAATGGCCATAGCCTAGCATGTTTTTTATTAGAGACCCATAGCCAAATATCTGATGGAGCTGGGGGAATCCTGCAAAAGAGGACTCATGTCTACAGCATAGTGAACACTATAATATATTTTTTAAGTCATTAGTTGAACTTAAGAGTACTATATATTTTGATTTACAAATTTATTCAGATCTGTCTCTATTATTTCCTAGTTAATATTCTAAAAGTATTAGCAAATATGTATTGCATTTTTGATGCTTGTATAAAATGCATTATTTATTAGTCCAGAGGAATTAAATACACTAGAAAAAAAAGCAACAACATCCTTATGAAGAAAACCTCACAGTCATCTGTGTATTCACTAAAAACCAATAATGCTGAATGTACATCACATTTATATAAAATTTTCATTGTATAATATTTCAGCATCTGTAGAGATAGTTAATTTTGTAATGTTTTAAAAAGAAAGACTGCCTTAGTATTTTCTTTAAATTAATAAAGACTCATGACTTAGCAAAAATCTTGCTAAATTTCCACTTTAAAAGTTGAATGTCTTTATGTTTTAGTTTAAATTTATACTATACCTTTCTCCATTTCATCACAATAATGCCAATATACTCCTCTTTGCCTTCTCAAATTCATGGCCTTATTCTCACTGATTGTGGTTACATGCATAAATGCATATTCATACACATACATTTTAAAAATAATTTATTCTAGAATGATGTTACACACCCACACACATATCCACATGGCTGAGGATTTGGCATTTGATAACCAGTTTGATATGATAACCAATTTAACCAATTACTGTGTTTTTTTCTGGAGAAGAATCATCTCCCTATCTGAGCCTTCCTTAGCTGCCTCTATTACTTTGTTGAGAAAGGAGGCTACATGATCCATTATACTTATTAATTAACAATATCACATAGGTGTATAATTCATCCTCATTACACACAGATTTTACCTCAGAAACCCTGTCACTCTCCTTTTCTGAAAGTCTCTTCCCATATTCAAATACTTTAGTTTCCGTCTATGTTTCAATTAGTTTAACCAGGTTCTTCTGTGTGGAACTGGTTAGGGATGGATACCCTGGCAATTGGAACACAGGTGAAGAGAATGACTGTTATTTTCCGGAATCCAATCAGTAGCAAAACTTTCAGGAGTGTGTTAAGCCCCAGGAAGACCTCCCTGTTCTATTATTTATTCCCAATAATCCTGCTCATGAGCATGCTCAGTGTACCCAGCTAAATTTGTTATAAGATCACGATTCTAATGCCTTTGTCATGTGTAGAGAAGCACATCTATCAGTTCAATCTTCATGCTCTTGCATGCCTTCTTCGCTCTAGGGAGAGTTGTTACCTGAACCTTTCCTAGTAGTATAGAACTTCAGTTTAGGATTGAGAACTCAGCAGCTGCTTGAGCAGTCACATTAGCCACAACAATGAGAAGCTTATCTAAGTAGAGCTACGAGTAACATTTGCCCGAGTCTAAACATCATATCTAGAAATTACTTAAGGTATAAAATAACAGTAAATTTGTCACCAATGCCAAAAAAATTCGTGGCTATGGTGTTTTGACAAGGCTGATGGATACAGATATAAAATATGAAATGTGTCACAATACACACAGAAAATGTATCCTCCTGTAGAGAAAATTAATTTATAGAATCTCTATCCAAGTGGATGCATATAAATATATTATACCTAGAGAAAGACAGTTAAGGACAGAAAAAGACAATTACCTGCTCTCTCATATGTGAATTCTGTCTCACAATTATTAGATTTGGGTGTTTAATTTTATTATTGGTGGAAGGTATCGTGGAGTGAGGGACACATTAGGAAATATTATTATCCTAGAGCTTATGACTTTGACCATGATTTTTAAAAAATGCACCTCCATGGAAACAAGTTGTGGGGGAGGGGAAAGATGAGTGGGGGGAGAGGATAACATTTGAAATGTAAATACAAAGAATGTCCAATAATATTTTTAAAAAGTCATTTACTTATTCTTATTTGATTTTGGCTTTGTGTATGTCTGTTAACCACATGCATGCCCAATAAATGTAGAGCCATTTTCAAGACTGGTTTGGCTATATGGAATAGTTGATGCTTCCCAATTATCCTGTTTGGTTTCTTGTAAAACACATACAAGCTAAAGTTATCTGAGCAGAAGAAACCAGAAATTAAAAATATGCTTCTACAAGATTGACTGTTTAGTCAAGTCTGTGGACCATCTAATCACCCCTTTCTCTCTCTCTCTCTCTCTCTCTCTGTGTGTCTCTCAATCTCTGTCTGTCTCTGTCTCTCTCTGTCTCTCTGTCTCTCTCTCTCTCTTCTTTCCTTCTTTCATTTTTGTTTATTCACTTGATATCCTGCTCACTGCCACCTTCCAAGTCCCTCCTCCTATAATCCTTTCCTAAACATCTCCCTTCCCCTTCTCTTCTGAGAGGGTAGGGGATTTCTCTGTAGAATTGAATTCCTGCTTTGGATACCCATGCCAATGGTTATTGAAAAATATAAGAATATGAAATAAGAGTAATTGTAAAGGACAAGTAAAAATGCTAGTTTCTATTGGGTTCAAGAAAGTTCAACATACTGTGAGGGTTCAACAAACTAATTTTCATTTAGTTCTAATATTTATTTCATTCTTTAATTTATCAATGATCCATCAATCATTCAAATGTGTGTTTATTCAGTCTTCATGACTACCTGGGTTTTTCTGTAATTTCTGCTGTTACTGATAATACATATATATGGTGAATCCTATTTTTTTAGGAATGATATTGATTTTTTCCTTGTATTTTATAACAAATATATAATATTTTTTTCTTTGTGACATGGTTATATTTTGTGTTTTGATGTATTTTATTTTGTAGTAACAGATTTTGAGTTCTTTTAGTCTTATTTTAGGTCTAATGTCTTTAGTTTGTTTATATTCATTTATATTTAATATATTATCACCGTTTATTCTATGCTAATTTTTGTCTTGTTCAAAGTATTGTATGCTTGAGCTCTCTCTCTCTCTCTCTCTCTCTCTCTCTCTCTCTCTCTCTCTCTCTGTGTGTGTGTGTGTGTGTGTGTGTGTATGTGTATGCCCATGAGAAGGGTGTGAGTGAGTGTATTGCTTTAAGATATATTAATATATGAATTGTTTGTAAGTTGCTTTGTTTTCTATAAAGCATCCAGTCATGGTGTCTGTGGATGCTAAGAGTGCCTTATAACCATAGAACTAAAATCCTGCCTTCATTTTTTTCTTGCTTTCTTTTAAAATTATTTTTATATTGCTTCCTTAGTAGCAAAACCACATTTTAAACTATCTTTTTATTTAAAATATTTTTCCATTTTTATTTTTAAAGACTTATTTATTTTATATATGTGAGTATACTGTTGCTGTCTCCAGACACAACTGAAGTATGCATTGGATCCCTTCCTTTCTATAATAGATCCAACTACACTTTTCTACTGCTCTTTTTTTGGTCTTACTGCATTTTGTTTGTTTGTTCCTTTGAGTTTTAGCTGTGTTTTGTTTTAATCTTTTAGGTAAATTTTTAATTATCTTCACAGACTGGATTTGAACCCAGCTTGTACCTAGGCAATATATGAACTTGGAGCTTGCATGCCTCAGATTTCCAAGAAGGTAAGATTGATATTACCATTCAGGATTTGTTAGACATTTTAATGAAATATAGGACATTGATATCTTTAGTAATGAAAATCTAGAAATCCTATATGCAGTTATCTTGTAATGAACTGTTAAGAACTAATTTGGAAGATAATGCATGTCTTGGTCAGGGTTTCTGTTGCTGCACAAAATATCATGACCAAGAAGCGAGCTGAGGAGGAAAGGGTTTATTCAGCTCACACTTCCACATTGCTGTTTATTACCAAAGGAAGTCAGGACTGGAATTCACAAAGGGCAGCAACTTGGAGGCAGGAGCTAAAATAGAGACCATGGAGGTATGCTTCTTAGTAGATTGCTCCCCCTCGAATGCTCACTTTCTCTTCTTATAGAACCCAGGACCACCAGCCCAGAGATGGCACTACCTATAGTGGGCCCTCCCACTCTTGATCACTATTTTGGAAAATGCCTAACAGATGGAACTCATGGAGGCATTTCCTCAGCTGAAGCTACTTTCTTTGTAATAACCACAGCTAGTATCAAGTTGACACACAAATCCAGCCAGTATAATGTAATTGTAGTTTGTTAATCTTAAAGGCTTATCTAGTACTGAATTATAACAGATTGCTAAAATCATCCATGAATTCTTTAAGTAACCAAAAATAGTGTATATTTCCAGTCTAAACTTTCTATTTTCAGTACATCATTTAAATTTTACATCCTTTGAATCTGTACAAGATCCTATTTTATTATTATTTTTTCACTATACCTGACTAGAGTTTTTTTATGTGAATAATGTGAGCAATTCTTATTGGTTATGGTTTTTTCATTGCATGATAAACTGAGTATTTATCCTCAGTGTTATTTTTCTTTCAACAGCATAACTGCTAAGCCTCTAAAATGTCTATACTTTCCTCAACTACTATAAAGCAACTCATCCTGCAGCATAGACCTTATGGCCAACGTCTGTTTGTTTCTGATGAGAGACTTCTATGAGCATCGTGGTCCAAATATATTACAGAGTCTTGGCCTGTGTGTGAAGGTCTGGAAACACAATTGGCTTTTCAACGTATTTACGGAATAGAAGTTTGATTTTCATTTTTTTCTCATTTTTTGTTTTTGTTTTCCATGTTTTTTGTTTGTTTGTTTGTTTGTTTTGCTGCAATCCAGTTGCAAACAAACTAATCACATTCTCCAAAAAACTATATTATCATTCAAGGTAAGATAAACATTCAGAGCCAGTACCTAAGTTTCAGGGAGATCTCACCTCTTACAGGTTTTACTCTTCTCAGCCTTGGCATCGCTAGACTCAGCCCTGAGGACTCAGATTATAATTTTTGTGAACACATGCTTATTTTCTGCCATTATTTGAAATTTTAAATTAAAATTCATGTAAAGATTATTGAAACAATTATATTTATTGTCTATATTTATGTTAAAATTAAGAATCATTTAAAATAATTTTATATTTATATGTTTCAAATTATAAGGTATGACAAATTTTCTCTTATATCCGAAAAGTCCAGGAGTCATATCTTTATTTTATCCTATCATTTTAGGACTACTAATAATCAACTGATTAATCGATATTTTATAACTATAAATATCTGCTGTTACCTTAGACAACTGAAGGCTGGTAAGAAAGTTCAAGGCTTAAGGGCGTTTGATGCCCATCCTAAAAATCTGATATGTTTATATAAATATTCATATTTATTTATAACTGTGTACAATAAGTGTTTGAACAATTTCTACAATGTGTTCTAATTGCATTAATCTAATTGCACGACCAGTGCTCTGTAGATGCATGTTCTTCTCACACTCACCTAGGTTATCATCATCTGGATACTCTTTCTTATCTGGGAGAATGTGTACTGTTGAATTATTCATGGATGCATATTCATGCTCAGTGTATTTCAATTCACACACTGGAATGAGTGGCCAACTTATAAAAGGGGACATCTTAGAGAAAACTGACCTCTACTCTCTCAGAAGCTTCATGGGATACGGTTGAGACTTTGAGCCCAATTCCCTTCCCCATAGGGGAATTTGACATGGGTGTGACTGACATGTGGGGCTGCATGCCAGAGGCCTCAAATGGAGATCTCTGGTGCTAGGTGCTCAGGTTCAAGTGAAGGGAGAGAGCTCCAGCAAGGTTGGGGGGAGATATTTCTGCTACCTCAGCTGCTTGTGCTGCCCCTCCTTTGTTTACATCACAGGAGATTCCAGCTGGGGGGACAGGGGAACTTCTGGTGGCAGCAATATGGAGAGAGCATATCTCATCCCTAGAAGTGGTGTTACAGCTCTTATGACAGAAACTTTCAGATAATGAAGCAATTCCGGCAAACCATTAATATTTCTTGATAGGCTTCTTATATACAGTTTTGCAATGGTTCAGAGTCTGGCGTCAGGTACGTTCTATTGGTTTGGGCTGAGAGCTTGGGAATTCCTCATCTTTATATTTGGGGGTGTGGTCCTGCTTTTGACATGAGCCTATGTGAAGTGTGGTCAAATCCTCACCTGGAGGAGGGACTTCAGACTTGAGGTGATCTACTTGACTCAAACCTCTCTACCGGATCTGTGGGAGGCTGTAGCTAAATGAGAGGAGCCTGATCTCCCAGGAAACTAGGAAGCTTCCTACAGTCCTTTAGGGTCCCCAGGATTTCAGCTTTTCTAGACCAGGAATTAGGGTACCCTTAACAGCCCCACAGACATAAGCCTTACACATGCTGCCAAGAATACTGAAAGTTTTTATGTGCAGCTTCCAGGCTATATCCAGAAGACCCCATTTTTTTGTAATCATCCACAACCTCTAGTATCTATTCCCTCTTCTGCCACATTTACTCTGTCTTCTAAGGATGAAATGCATTATATATGTTCTATTTAGGGTATCCTATAGTCTCTTATTCTGTATATTTGGGTATTTGTGGGTCTCATTGTTAATCAACACTATAAACAGAATCTTCTCTGATAATTTTTGATGAATGAATTAATTCGTGGCTTTGTTTATAACTTATTATTAATTGGTTTAATGTTATATTCATTGATCATGATAATGATAATGATAACAACAACAGTTTTCTATTTTCTCCTCTAGGGAACTTTCTTCTCTACGTGTCTAACTGTAGATACTTTTCAGAAAAAAAGATACCATGTTGGAATTTAGTCTCGTTAAGCAGGACTTAGAATCAGTCAGAGAGTTATTGGCAAATATCTTGACACTTATACTACTTTTGTCAAACCAATCATTACTGTAGCTCACAGATTTATGACTGGGTAAGAAAGAATATTTTCTTTCCTCTGGTAGTATATATAATGCCATCAAGCACTATGAAAGCTAGACACCAATGATAACACTACCAGGTAAGTAGCAATTTGGTCTCACCATTTTTTTTTTTTTTTGTATCAGTTAATCTCCTAATTTCTGAGGTGGTTGTGGTGGTGTTGCTGCTGCTGCTCCTTGTTGGTTTTGTATTCATTGTGTTCTACAACAGTATTATACCTAGTCCAGATTAGGTTTACATTTCTTATATAACACAAGCCAATATTATACTCCTGAGCCTTTTTCTTCTATCTCTCAAGTTTGGTTCCTAAAAGTATGAGACAACCCAACCACAAGAGTATGTTCTTGTAAAAAATTAAAATAAATATAATACTATTATTATTATTATTATTATTATTAATATACATTTTGATTCTTTCAATGGGCATGCATCTACAATTCTCTCACTCTTTCTAGGACTCTTTACAATAGAAAACAAAACATCATGAGTTAATTTGAGTAAATATAATACCACAATATTAATACCTTTGTCAGGCCAATTATATGTGAAAATTTATAACAGTGACCTTCAGTTCATATATATAAGTACTTATTATATCTCTGCTATGTATTTGGTATTTTGTTTAAAGCTTGAAATTTATTTTTATCATTTTATTAAAATACTCATTGACTTCATCATTACATTTTATGTTTATTAGTCTAGTTATTATTCACAATATTTTATCTAAATTAGTTACTATTCCCATAAAATACCATTTGTTATATCTTATCAAAAGGCAAATGGTTAACTCTCTGATATTAAATGGTGTAGAAGTCAGAAAAAATTCAATACACTAGATTGAATGACAAATGTTAACAGAGATGGAGATTTGGCAAGGTATTACATTCTAAAAACTGTGATTCTTGTTCCTTTTTCTTTTTCTTTGTTTTTACATTTCCAAATGTACTATGAAAAATTATCAAGAAAGGACAGCTTAGGACATCGCTAATTTGTCTAGAAGAGAGTTTATGCCAAGCTGATGTATGGAGCACATAAATATTTATAAAATCAGTCATCGAAGGGGATAGAGGAATTAGCTTTGTATTGATTATGCCTAGTTATCCGTTATGTGTGTGACAATATGAAAATGGGCACAAACTACCGCTATTGATTTACTGTCCAATAAAAAATTACAGTTCATTACTTATTGATTATATATTTCCATTTTCATTTCACCTCTCTCTTAGTGGGGATATCAGTGTCAACTTAGTGCCTGAACAATTTATGCAGAAAAATATTAAAAGTCAGTTTCAAAGACAATATGCACTGTCAAATACTCTGTATTTGGCTTACATATCTGTTCATGACCAAAAGATGGATTGTTCTGGTTACTAGCATCAGAATCTAAAATATATTGAGTGAATCTCACCAACTCAGCAATAGAGTGTGTTTTGCTGCTATATGAGGTTTTAAATTGTCTATATTTGAGAACATAAAAGAGAATACCTGGAAGAATGTTGCTCAGGGTCTATATTGACAGATGGGAATGTGGCTAAAAGGGCAGAATGGGTCATTTAGATACTGCCCCATTAATCTCTGTGTGTCTATATTGCTGTTACCGGCAAAACCCTTTAGAAGATAAAACTATTGTAACTCATTTTTGATAATGATGGGAGATAATATCATCAATGTCTTGTATCCACCAATAGACTATGTTATATTTAAAGTGTTCATAACACCCATGCATATATATTACTTGATATCATTATGTGTGGAATCATACAAATAAAAAAATTAAAAAAACACAATTATAGAATAATAAACAGAATATTAATGGCCAAAAAGGAAGACAATGAGCATGAAGAAAATTTATTTGAGTTTTCATGCTGTCCAGATTGGAATGGGTAAGGTCAGGGAATCAAATGCTATCAAAGACAAATGGGAAAGGGAACACTAACTCACCGTTGCATGGATTGTGAAGAAATCCAGCCACTGTGTGACTGAGTGCAGAGAAATCTAAATGAAGACCTGCCATATGCCATATGACATGTCTGTGGCGTGTTTTACAAAGGATTTGATATCTCACCACTGTGCTATCACACAACCTTGTTTATTGCTGCTCCATACAAAAATGTGAGGAAAGAGAAACATCAATCAACTGAAGAATAAATAATAAAAATATGGTTCATATATACAATGGAGTATTTTCAGTGGGAAAAAAAAAAACAATTAAATCCCAAAATTTTCAGGTAAATAGATGAAAGTAAAAATATGAGGCAGGTGATCCAAACTCAGAATGACAAATTTTGCATATCTTCTCTTATATTTATATCTTAGTTCTGTGTCTGATCTGTGAACATATCATGAAGTTGCCACAATAAGCAAAATATAGAAAATATAAAGAAAGGAACAAAAACAAGGAACCAAAAACAGAAACAAACGAATAAACAACACAAAAATAACGCAGTACCAGGTGTGGGTATTCCTCTGTCAAGTCAATGGTCAGGGAACTGAAGTGATTTCTAAAACCACAGAATTAATTCCACAGCCCATAATACCTCCATTTAGAAGACTCACTTCTATCGCACAGGAGGATGTTACACAACCTGCTAAGGAAGAAATTTCATCAGTGGTTGTTTTATTTAGTTTTTGTACTGTTCAGTTAAAATATCATTACCATGAGCAATTTTTGAGGAAAGAGTTTATATGTCATCTATATCAATGTCTGTTGTTGAAATGAGTTAGGGCAGAGACCTTGGGGCAGGAGCTGGTGATGAAATATTGATTACTGTCTCCCTGTCAAAGGTGTGTTCAGTATACTTTTTATAGATTGCAGGAATACCTGGCCAGAGATGGTACTACCCATAATAGTCTATGTCCTACCACATCCATTACTAATAAGACAAAAGTCATCAGACTTGCCCACAGACAAATCTAGTGGAGGCAATTTTTTGAATTGATGATCCTTCTTCCTTAGATGTAGAATTTAACATAATACTAGCTAACCTGATGACCTTACATTGAAGCACATCCTGAAAAGCCCAGCAATGATGGACAGAACCAAACAGAATATTCTCAGGAGTCAATAGCTACACTTTTAACTTTGAGGTAACAAATAACTGAGCAATAATACACAAGAACAGCTAAGTACAAATAAATTCATATTTGCTATTGTAAGGCTAGTCAGCTGTCCATTAACTGGAAAGAATCATAGAGACTAGAAAAGATAGCATAACATGACCAAGGCAATTTACAACCAGAGGGACTTAAACCTGGTGGTGATTACAACATGTATCTTTAGTCCCAGGATTTGGGAGGCAGAGGCAGATATAGCTCAGATTTCAAGCCCAACTTTTCTACAGAGTTGGTCTCCATGATAAGAAGGGATGCAAAGAGGAACCCTGTCCTTCAAAATAAACCAACCAATCAAAACAACAAAAGCAAACAACAATAACACACAACACAATAAAACAAGAAATGATGACTGAAAGGAAAGATTTGTTTGGACTTCCAGTTCTAGAGGAATCGGAGTTCATCAAAGTGGGGACACAAGGTAGCAAACAGCAATGCTGGGAGATGGAAAAAGAGTTGAGAGCTTGTGTCTTAAACCACAGTTATGAAGCAAATAAAATAATCTACAAATGGAATAAGCCTTTTAAATTCTCTATGTCTACACACAGTGACAAACCCTCCTAAGTTATAGCCCCTGAGCCTCTCCCAATTAGTGCCACCCACTGGTAACCAATAATTTAAGCATTCTAGATATAGGCTACATCTCATTCAAATATCCATGGGTTCACTTAGTTATTTCACTTAGAAAACTATTTTTATAAGACTGGTGAATTTTGGGGACATGGGGCAGGGTCTAGATAAACCCAGTGTCCTGCTCTTTAACCTTTCATATTATTTAGCTTTTGGTGACAAAACCTGGCCACATGGACTCCAAACGTCTTTCGTTTTGTGTCTGATTTGAGATTCTAATCTGCCTCTATGGAGTGGGAGGTTTGCTTTGTTTTTGTTGTTGCTTAAGTTTCTCTGATTTTATGTAAGATATAAACAGTTGGGTTATCAGTCCTTGGAGACTCAATGTTGATATTTGACTTTTTAAATATGGATGATTCCAGGTTAGCATTAAGCAAAACTGCACATAAATAGGGCAGATATCTGGATCTGCTTATACTGATATGCAAGTTTTTCCTGAGCTGTGCCAGACTGTGCAATGACAGTTTGGGTAAGTCAGAGTCTTAGCAACTTATCAAGACATGATAGTATACAGGCTGTATGTCCAAGGCTAGGAATGAGAGTTGGGGTCTGCATGAGCCAGTAAGGTTGAAGCACATAAAGGATAGGTTAGTGCACAAATGTCACACCTGGGCCATTTGTGTAGGTTGATAATATACAGGTATGCTTGAGTCTAGGAATAGACAAGCAAAGAACGTTTGCGAACTGGGCATACCTGGAGTTTTGGAACCCTGCAGGTAGGAATTATGAGAGTAAGTAGCTTGTGATGGATGGATGGATGGATGATGGATGAATAGGTAGGTAGATAGATAGATAGATAGATAGATAGATAGATAGATAGATAGATACATAGATAGTTCTATAGATAGATAGATAGATAGATAGATAGATAGATAGATAGGTAGGTAGGTAGATAGATAGATAGATAGATAGATAGATAGATAGATAGATAGATAGATAGATGGATAGATACATAGATAGATAGATAGATAGATAGATAGATAGAGAGATAGATAGATAGATAGATAGATAGATAGATAGATAGATAGATAGATAGATGGGGAAAGTATTATATGTATATATATATATATATATATATATATATATATATATATATATATATATATATATTCATGGATATTGTCATCAAAACTTAGTAAATAGACTATTGTGATGAAGAAATACTTCAAAGATTTATACTTTTTATTTCACTTCAACTTTAAAATTTTCTCTTTCTTTAAAAGTATAAGATACTTACAATATTTCCCATTACTATTCATCCATCCAAATGTTCTCTGTTAACACCTCGCTAAAAGGTTTATAATTATGATCATAGATAAAGTTAGTATATATTTTAACATAAAATATTAAATCCCATTAAACCTTGAGATTATACTATAACCGATAGATAAAGAAGATGTATAACTTTTGTTGTTCTCAATGAAAAAAGGAAGAAACCGCTTCCATCAGGAATTTCTGCAACTGAAATTTTGTAGTATTTCTCATAGTGAAAAAGAAGTTTCAGTCAGAAAAGGTGCTTAGATTGTTTTTCTCTAGAAAACCTAAGTGTCTGTGTCTTTAAGTGAGCATTTAAACTGTATAAAGAAAAGAATGGATGAAATGAAGAGGAGGAATACATTTGAGAGAAAACATAAAACAAAGAGATGGCATAAATCTATTCATTGCAATGTTTTAAGAGTGACATAAATCACTCCCAGTTTCTTTCTTGGAACATATTTACATGCTCATTAAAGACAGATGAAAATTATACTTCATTATCAACATTATAATTCCTAATGTCACACCAAATAAAAATAATCACTCCAGAATTATATGAGACAATAAGGTAATTTCTTCCACTTACTGAGGAATTTGCATTGGACAGTGTAAATAGTATCATTTTCTCTCTTGTGAATAAATTGTGAAAATGGGGCCACACAATCATCTCCAAATTTTTAACCCAGAATTGCTCCTCTCTAAAAGAATTATAGTAACAAAGTATGGAGACTGAAAAAAAAGTCATCCAGAGACTGTCCTTCATCGGGATTAATTCCATATACAGACACCAAACTCAGACACTATAGTTGATGCCAAGAAGTGCTTGCTCACCGAATATTGATATAAATGTCTCCTGAGAGGCTTTACCAGAGCCTCACTGATACAGATGAGGATACTTTAGGCTAACCATTAGACTGAACATGGGGTCCCCAAAAGAGACATTATAGAAAGGACTGAAGGAGCTGAAGGGGTTTGCAACCCATAGGAAAATAAACAGTATCAACCAACCTACCAGTCAGAGCTCCCAGGGACTAATCCACCCACAACAGAATACACATGGAGGGACCCATGACTCTAGGTAGATATGTTGCAGAGGGTGGCCTCATCAGGCATCAATGAGAGGAGAGGCCCTTGGCCCTGTGAGGGCTCAATGCCCCAGTATAAGGAAATGCCTGGGAGGTGACTTGGGAGTCGATGGGTGGGTAGAGGAGCACCCTCATAGAAGCATCTGCCTCTGTATTTGTCAGGCATTTGCAGAAATTCTAAGCTAACATATATATCAGGCTCTACTCCAAACGTTGACTCCATATTTTCTCCTGTGAGTATTTTCCCCTTTCTAAAAAGAACTAAATTATCCACTCTTTGGTCTTCCTTATTGTTGAACATCATGTGGTCTGTGAATTGTATCTTGGGTATTCTGAACTTTTGGGCTACTAGCCACTTATAAGTGAGTGAATACCATGTTTGTTATTTTGTAATTGGGTAACTTCACTAAGGATAATATTTTCTAGTTCCATTCATTTGCTTAAGAGTTTCATGAAGTCATTAGTTTTAATAGTTCAATAGTATTTCATTGTGTAACTGTACCACATTTTCTGTATACATTCCTCTATTTAAGGACATCTGGGTGTCTTTCAGCTCCTGGCTTTTATAAATAAGGCTGCTATGAACATAGTAGTGCATGTTACTTTGTTATATGTTGGAGCATTTTTTTTTCAGTATATGTTCAGGAGTGGTATAGCTGGCTCCTCAGGTAGTACTACTTCCAAAATCAGAAGGAACTGCCAAACTGATTTCCAGAGTGCTTGCACCAGCTTGCAATCTCACCAACAGTGGTGGAGTGTTCCTTTTTCCTCACATCCTTGCCAGCATCTGCTGTCATCCCAGTTTTTATTCTTAGCCATTCTGACTGGTGTGAGGTGGAATTTCAAGTTTGTTTTGATTTGTATTTCTCTGATGACTAGGGATGTTGAACACTTTTTTAGGTATTTTGTGGCCATTTGATAGTCCTCAGTTGAGAATTATTTTATCTCTGTACCATATTTTAGTAGAGTTATTTGATTCTCTGGAGTCTAACTTCTTGAGTTATTTGTATTTATCAGATATTAGCTCTCTATCAGATGTAGGATTGGTAAAGATTCTTTCCCAATCTGTTGGTTACCATTTTGTTCTATTGACAGTGCCTTTATAGGAGCTTTATATGAAGTGCAATTTGTTGATTCTTGATCTCAGAGCTTAAGTTATGGGTTTTCAGCTCAGAAAATGTTCACCTGTGCCCATATGTTCAAGGCTCCACCCCACTTTCTCTTCTATTAGATTTAGTGTTTCTGGTTTTATGTGGAGGTCATTGACCCATTTGGACTTGAGCTTTGTATAAGTCAATAACCCTGTTTTCCTTTTCCCACTCTTGACTCAGTTCCCATTTATTCTCTTTTCTTCCTTAAATATGTTTCACTTGAACTCTAAAGCCATATATTTATGTAGTATTATACATACACAAATAATTACATGTGCTTTTCTTAAAAAAAGAATGGAGTGATTTACATTCTTCTACATGATGACAAACAGTATAGCTAGCACCATTTGTTGAAAATGCTGTCTTTTTTTTCCCACTGAATTGTTTTAGCTTTTTATCAAAGATCAAGTGACCATAGGCATGTTAGTTCATTTCTGGGACTTCAATTCTGTTCCATTATTATACCTGCCTGTCTCTGTACCAGTACCATCCAGTTTAGGAATACTGATGTCATGTTGAAAAACCAATTTTCTTGTCTAGCAGCATATAACTAGGGAGCATTTCAACAGTATCTCACTAAAGCTGTAGAAATTATTAGACAACATAGAGCCTGCCTTTGAGATAGATATTTCCACATGCAGGACACTTAATGATATTTTTTTAGTGAATTAGCAAAGACTAACTATCACAAAAGCCAAAGTAGATTACCCTTTAGAAAATACTCTGTGCGCACTAAGAATACAACCTATATTACTTGATTATCTAGTTCTCAGAATCAGCATAACACAAAAGAAAAAAAAAAAGGCCATTCCATTTAGCAGTTAAAATTATTACAAATACCACATGAACAATGTATAGTCACAAGAAAGTCTATGAGTTAAGAAAACATTTTATATTTAGTGCCTGGATTCTAGAGTCAGAGTCCTTCCTTTTTCAATGGATTCAAGTGCATCCTATTTGCTCTCTTTCTGATTAAGGGTATCTGCTATCACACAGAGGTCTTAGGTCAACTTGGAGATGAATCTTGTTCTATGTTGGCAAGGGTTAATGTGTCTCCCTTTTTGACATGAAATCATTTATTTTTATTATTTAAGAATTCCATACATGAACTTTATGCATTTGGTTAAACTTGCTCACCAGTCTCTCCACTACAATACCCTCAATGCCTTTTATCTCATCCCTTCTTTAACTTCATGTTACTTTAAAATCTACTCAGTCTATTTAACTCTACCTGTATGTAAGACAGTAAGCCAATTTGAAAATAGATATTCAGAACGATTACAATCAATATTCCTGTCTGTACATAGTAATTACTTTTTTTCCATGATTATTAATTCTACTCTGAATTTACTTCTATTTATTTAAATTCACCTTCCCATACTTGGATACAGATGCATAGCCTCTTCTCTGGTTCTTCTTAACTTCGGTATATAAATGTCCAATTTCATAATTTGTTCTTTATCTCATTTTTTAAATCTCATATCATTGAGGTAAAATATTCTTAGTCTTTTTTTTTTTTTCTAATTGACCTAGGCTCATTTTTATCTTGAACTGTTTGATCTCTTGTTGCACCAGTTTCCAGTAAAATTGTGGCATGTATATACTTTGTTGTTTTGTACAATGGTATTTCTATGTAGCCTAAGCTGATCTTAAACTCATGATCCTCCTGCCTCTGCTTCCCAAGTGTCTGAGTGCCCAGATTACAGGTCTGTACCATGCTGCCCAGCTATGTAGAAAATACAGAACCTCCCACTTATGCAGATCTTTGAGGCAGTGGCCCTGAAGTTTTAATTATTAACACAGCAATTTTGTTACAAAAGTTCATGTCCTGATGAGCTATGGAATCATAGCAACACATACAAGTTTTCTAAAAACTCTGAGCTTCCTTTGAAAACTTTGAATCTTGTCACTGGCAGCACATTCTGCCACTTGTTTCGCATAAAGGAGTAGGCTTTATTTGATTTTGTGAAAATGTCTGTCAATTATACCATCCTAAATAGCTACAGTTCACCTGCCAGTCAGTCTTTTAAGTAAAGTTGTGGTTCCTTGAAAAAAAAAAAACATGGCTCCATCAGCTTCCTGCTCAATAACACCCATGCTGAACTGGGAGACAAACATTCTCTGCAGGTATTCAGCAGAGGTGTGTTTTGTGCTTCTCATTTAGTCACAGGCAATATTAAAAAAAGATGTTGCTCAAAAGTAAAGATTAAATAAAATTATATTTTTAATCCTTCACCAAGCACATTGTTCATCTAAGCTGACTTCTTAGAGATTGGTTGTGAATGCGAGTAGTGAGGAGCACAGTGATCAATGGCTAGCATGGTGCAGTGCCTCTGCCTAGACTTTTATTTAGATACTTTATGTATTTACATTTTAAATGTTATCCTGCTCCCCCACCTCCTATATCTGCTTTGCCTCCAGTGGTCTCCATGAATGTGCACTAGCTCCCAATCACTCTCTACACCCCAGTGCCTTGGCACTCCCCTACATTGAGAAGACACTCATTCACTGAACCAAAAGACTCTTCTCACATTGATGCTAGACACTGCTGTCTTCTACATATGCAACTGGAGCAATGGGTCTCTCCAAGTGTGCTAAGTGGTTGGTGTTTTCATCTACGGGAATGGAGCAGGGTTTGGTTGGATGATAATGTTGTTCTCCCCATGAGGTTGCAAACCCTTTCAGCTCCTTAAGTTATTTCTTTAACACATTTATTTGTGTCCACATGTTCATTCTGATGGTTAACTTCAAGCATGCTCAGCTGTATCTTTATGACTCTGAAAAAGCTGCTGAGGTGTCATGCATATCTGGTTCCTGACAGTAAATATTTATTGTTATTAGCAATAGTACTTTGGATTTGGTGGCTGCATGCTGGGTGTATCCCAAGGTGAGGAAGCTTCAGAATGATTTTTTTTAATTAAATGCCAGCTTCTCTATTTGACCTTTTATTTCCTGTCTTGAGTCTTGTCTTTCTTAGAAGGGAAAAGAAATCCATATTTTGGCCCTCCTTCTTTTTGAGTTTGATCAGGTTTGTGAATTGTTACTTCGGTATTCAGATCTTTCTGAGGCTAGTATTCACCTATAGTGAGTGCATACCATGTGTGTTCTTTTGTGACTGGGTTAAGTCACTGAGGATGATAGTTTCTAGTTCCATCCATTTGCCTATGAAATTCATAAAGTTGTTGTTTCTACTAGCTGAGTAGTAACCCATTGTGTAAATGTACCACAATTTCTGTATCCATTCATTTGTTGAAGGACATCTGGGTTCTTTCCATCTTATGGATATTATAAAGAAGGCCCATATGAACATGGTGGAGCATGTGTTCTTGTAATATGTTGGAGCTTCTTTTGGGTATATGCCCAGGAAGGAAATAGCTGAATCTTCAGGTAGTACTATGTTCAATTTTATAAGGAACTGCCAAATTGATTTCTAGAATGTTTGTATGAGCTTGCAATTCCACCAACAGTGAAGGAGTGTTTTTCTTCCTCCTCATCTTTGCCAGCATCTATTGTCATCTGAGTTTTTGTTCTTAGCCATTCTGACTAAAGAGGGTACTCTTCCCAACCCCTTCCCAGATACCCTTTCCCTGGCATTTCAATTATCTACAGGATTAGATGAACGCTCTCCCACTGAGACCAGACAATGTCATTCTCTGATACACATGTGCTGAGGGGTAGAATACAGACCAGCCTATGTAAATACGTTTTTAGTAAAAATTACTCTTAAATTTTTATCTTAAGAAGTAAGTGCCAAGTTTTGTTGTAATAAGTAGGACCTCAAAGAGAAATAACTTGTTAAACAACATCTTTGAATAACATTATTAATAGAATATTCATTTGATTTTTTTTCAAAATCATGTTATATTATGGAATATTTACAAATTATTTGCTTTCATCTCTTATCCTATAAACAAGTTTTCTAAAATACTTACATGTTATTCCCTAGTTACATTTCAAAACATGCAAAATAGATTGCTTTTTTGCAATTTTAATGCATTCTTTGTATAGTTTCACATTTCAGGATAAAGACTTATTTGACAGCCATTCCTTTTCTGTAATTAACAAAGTATAATTGTTTGCTGATTTCATCAGTTATAAACAACTACACACAAAACTTAATACCAGAAAGATGAAAAATAAAATTTAATGAGAAATACGATCTCAAGAATGTTGTAAAAGTAATTGAACTCTGCTTTAATTATTTACTGATGGAAGCTACAGATGGTAGGCTCCTTAGCAGATATACTTCTGATAGGGGAAAAAAAGTTGTCAATACCATTGTTTATTTGGTCTTTGTTAACAGCGCATTAATCTTTATAATTTTATCTTGGAGAGACTTGTAAACAAACAATGAATATTAGTTAATCCTATTTATGGATGACCAGGTAGAGAAATCATAAATGTAAACAATAGAAATTCTTTTCATCCATGATAAGAAGCAACACAATTTCAGGAGAGTATATGAAGATCATAATTTTTAGTGAAATAAGGCAGATTCAGAAAGAGATTCATTATTTACCCTCTTTATTTTATTGAATATATTTTATTGACATTCCAAATGTTAACCACTTTACAGTTTCACCTTCATAAACCTCCTATCCTATCCTCCTCTCCTTGCTACTATGAAGGTGCTCCCCCACTCACCCACCCTCTTCTGCCTCCACACCCTGATATTCCTCTACACTGGAGCATGGAGCCTTGGTAGGACCAAGGTCTTCTTCTCCCATTTATGCACAATAAGGCCATACTCTCCTACATACGAACTCTTGTACTCTTTGGAAAGTCCTTTAGTGCCTGGGAGCTCTAATTGTTTTATATTGCTGTTCTTATTGATTGCAAAGCCTTTCAGCTCCTTTAGTCCTTTCTCTAATTCCTCCACTGGCACCTTGTTCTCACACTGAATATGTGAGCAAACAAGGAAATGAAAATAAAGGGGAAATAGAAGGCAGTGGTCTAAGAGTCACAATTACAAGAAATTATGACAGTGAAACATCTCAAATTTTACAGTTAATATCAGGTAATTAAAACAAGCCACAAACCACCTGACAAAATCTATAAATCCCCAGGAAATGCTGAACATAGAAAGCTATGCAGAAACTTACAAATGTTTACTTTCTTGCCTTGTGTGCTCAAACAAGAACTAATGTTCAGTGTGTCCATAAAACACATTCCTCAGTAACAGAAATGTTGAGTAGTCAAAAAGTATCTTTTCATTCCTAGCACAACAATATAGGGTTAGAATTTGCTTGCCATTTATTTGGGTGACAGACCAAGTAGGGGGGTTTCCAAGAGACACACATGAATAGCTTTCCCAGGAGCCTGCAAATGCAGATGTTTTCCTAACATTGGGTCCAAGACCTTAGCATCTTGGTAAATAAAGCCACATGCCAACTGAAAAGTATTACTAGCAGGGACTTAATAAGTTATCAACAGGTAACAAAAGAAATTTAGATATGTGAATCTACATAATAATGACTCTTAAACCAGTACTCTTGATTTTTCTCAAGGAATCTTGTATAACACCAGTGTGTCTTCAACTGGGAAATTCTCTCATGATTCTTTAGAGACATGGGTATAATGAAGAAAGACAAGTATGAATAGTCATGTGTTCTCAAGTTGAACAGATGCAAGCAAGCATGTGAAAAGAGTGTACTACTTGTAATCATTGGGTATAACATAGGATAATTATGTACTTGTAATGATAATGACCAAGCAGTTTGGCTTGTGTTTCATGCAAAGTGCTTTCATTTAAAATCATGTTGATGTATATTGGAGTGTCTCTGGGGTATATGCCCAGAAATAAAATAGCTGGATCTTCAGGTAGTACTATGTCCAATTTTCTGAGGAATCGCCAGATTGATTTCCAGAGTGGTTGTATCAGTTTACAACCCCACCAGCAGTGGAGAAGTGTTCCTCTTTCTCCACAACCTGGGTTATCTCACTCAGGATGATATTCTCTAGATGCAACCATTTTCTTAAGAATTTGGTTAAGTCATTGTTACTTATAGCTGAGTAGTACTCCATTGTGTAAATGTACCACAATTTTTGTATTCATTCATCTACTGAAGGACATCTGGGTTCTTTCCAGCTTCTGGATATTATAAATAGAGCTGCTATGAACATTGTGGTGCATGTATCTTTGTTGTATTAGAACACATAGGCACAGGAGAAAATTCTCTGAACAAAACACCAATGACTCAAGCTCTAAGGTCAAAGATTAACAAATGGGACTTAATGAGATTGCAAAGTTTCTGTAATGGTAAGGACATTTTCAAGAAAACAAAACGGCAACCAACAGAATGGGAAAAGATCTTTACCACCTCCACATCAGATAGAGGCCTAATATCCAAGGTATACAAAGAACTCAAAAGTTAGACACCAGAGAATCAAACAACCCTATTAAAAAATGGGGTACAGAGCTAAACAAAACATTCTCAATTGAGGAATGTGGAATGGCTGAGAAACATCTAAGGAAGTGCTTGACATCTTTAGCCATCAGGGAAATGCAAATCAAAACAACCCTGACATTCCACCTCACACCAGTCAGAGTGGCCAAGATCCAAAACTCAGATGACAGCAGATGTCTTTGTTTTTTAAAATAAAGTTTAAAAAATCTTAAAAATAAAAAAATAAAATAAAATTATGTTAATTTTCTCAAAATATAATTAAAGTTTACTTAATTCCAATAATTCAGTTTCTACTAAGGCATAAACTGATTTCTAAAGGTGCAAATATTATCCTTGAAGAAATTTAAAAGTACTTTTTATGTAAAAAAAGATGTGAAAAAGTTCATGTAACTGTCAGTCCTTGTTTTCAGTGGGGTTAGGAAGCAATCAGGATGCATGGTCACGAAAGTTTCTAAAGTACACATGGCCTTCAACTACTTCTCTAAGTTTACTACACATCACCCTGTACTAGACAGCAGATACTCAGGGAGTCACAACTGTCAGGAAAGACAAGAAGCAGGTGCAATGTTGAAAGCAAATTCTAAAACATTTAAGGAGGACTTTTTTTCAAACCTGCCAACTTAATAATCTAAATAATTTAACTGTCAAAAGTGATATTTTTAAATCGCTAATTTTCTTCAAAATGTGTTTACTTAAACTGACTTATTCGGTACAAAAAAGAAATTTTTCTCTTCTTTTTATGTATGCTTGGTAAAAATATACAAACATGATTATGAGTTTCAATTAGCCAATATCCTTTTTCTCAGACACATTAATAAATTTTTAGAAAATTCACAGCTAAGTGATATAAATCTTCTTTCTTAATTTGATTAATGCTGTAGTCACTTATACTATATTTGAAAGGAGGCCTGCAGTTTGAGCAAAGAATCAATTTTTTCTTATTTTCCTATAAATACTTTTTATAGGACCATAAAAATACTTTGAGATTTTTCTTTAAAACATGAAAAAATTGTCAAATTTGAATTGTTTCACAAGTA
Source organism: Micromys minutus (assembly GCF_963924665.1). NCBI lineage: Eukaryota > Metazoa > Chordata > Mammalia > Rodentia > Muridae > Micromys > Micromys minutus. The sequence goes on from NC_137974.1 coordinate 71,858,686, forward strand.
AAAAATTAGTCATTAGATTTTAATGGGCTCACTTAACATTGTTTAACTATTAATTAAGCTGTTAATTCTTAAGATTTAGAAGATATTTCTTATTATATCATCTTCCTTTCTGGATGGTAATATTTTTATTTAAGTCCCATATGAGCAGATATGGAAAGGAGAGGGTTTTGAAGTGCTGTTGAGAACAGTAAAGATGTAACCAGAAAATCTTTAGTCTGATTTTTCACATTATTTTCATTGTCCTACATTTGACTATGCTGCTCAAAAAAAATTTTTTTTGGTAATATATTTACAGGATTGTTCACTAAAGAAAAGTAATGATATTATTTTTCTCCTGGCTCTACATATTCCTGTCCCATTAAAGTAAGTCATAGATCTACATTGCATTCTCAAACCACTGCATTGCCATAAGCCAAAGATAAGTGGCAAATTTATCTGACAAACGCATGATAGAATTTCTACTACCAAATGGTTTTCAAATCACGGCATAAAAAGAAGCCTTGGGAAATGAGTCTACAGATTTGGGAACAACTCTTCAAAAATTGCCAGGGTAATCTTCTTCATAGCCCAAAGCAAGATGTAAATTAAGAAGCAATATACTATGTGTGTAATGGAGCATGTACTTAGAAATTCATGGTTCCATTCATCTCGTGTAAACAGCTCCCACAATGTACCTCCCAGGAACAATTATACAACACTAAAGGCTTCTAAATTATAAATATTAAGGCAGAAAATTTTTTCTGTTCATTTCTTTACAGAGAAGTATGGAGAGGCAAAGGAGTATAATCTTTAATTGTCAGATTGCTTTTTAATTGTGCACTTTGTACAGTGAATACTAAAAAAATGAAATCAGTAGGAGAAATCCATCTGTTGGAAATGACTCTGCTATTTGGTTGGCATGGTAGCAATTTGTTGAATGACCAGCCATGCCTTTAGCATTCAGTAAAGGATATGAAGGTGCTTGAGTTCATATTGCTAAAAGCTGGACTCGTTATATAGGTAAAATTTGGTCTCTTCAGAGAGATCACTACTTTCCTTTGTGTATCAAGAAAATATTTGCTATCAACAGTTAATTTGAAATATCAAAGACATCTCTTTGATGAGATTGTAACAATTTTGAAAGTCAGAGTGTGCTTGAACTACTGATTTTATTATCAGGACCTTAAAAACGGTAATTGACATTGTCTTTAAGTAAGTAAATACAGAGTTAGGAGGCTGATGGGCTTAATATGCTCAAAAGACAGGGGGAAGTTGGAAACAGCAAGATACAGTGATCTTCTGGATCATCTTAAGAGAAAAGAACAGAATGAAATCTGAATTGCTGTAAAGGCATACAGAATTCTCAGGCTCAGGGAAGACGTGTGTGTGTGTGGGGGGGGGAGGGTGGGGACAGAATGTCCAAGTCTGGAAATAATCAAGCCAAGTGTCTTCAGCCATATAAAAGGCCAAGATCTTAGATGTAACCATCCAGTCTCAAAATTAAAACATTCATTGTTTGTGATTCTTAAAAGTGTGAAACTCGATGATTTGAAGGTACTAGTTTCTGAATCCTAATTACCTGCAATACTGAAGCAAGAGCTCCAGTTAGGAGCTGATGTTTGGAAAGGGGGATGCAGTTGGTTCAACTGGCAGTCAGCATTCAGAAGAATACAAATTGATCCTTTCTTATTACCTTGTCCAAAGCTCAAGTTCAAGTGGATCAAAGACCTCCAAATAAAATACTGAAACTACTACCAGAATAAGTGGGGAAAACTTAGAACACATAAGCACGTGGGAAAATTTCCAAAACAGAACATAGAACATAATATGTAATTTTCACCAAAATATTTACCTTTTTTCTTCCCTTTAAAGATATTGACTAAAATCTCTATTTACAAAATAGTTACTTAACAGAAAAAAATACTATATTTAAGAAAAAATGGTGTTTTGTTTTGTTTTCATAAAACTTTATACAATTGGAAAGTATTGCTGTCAATGAAGCCCCAACTGAAGTTGTATGCCTGGAAAAAAGCAGTGTTTTAATGGGCTCGAAAGAGCAAGTTCAGCTAATGCATAAGGAAATCAATACAATGAAGGAACTGATATACCATAGGCCATTAAAGGTCATTTTGAAAGGATGTTTAACAGGATAATTTGCCAAATTCCAATAAAGAAAATGGAGTGTGTTTTAAAACTGTTCAATGAAAAGTAACTGAGAGGCAGGCACAATGCCTGGAAGAAAGTCAAGTTAATCACATCAAGGAGAGAGAAAGCACTCGCACTGACCTCAGACAAACACAGTCAATAACTAAATTCTTGGAGCCCCAATTCTGGATGTATTGATGTACCAATGACCACCACAACAAACTACTCTTTAAATGTTTTTAAAATATATCATCCTGTATAATATACTAAATTAACGTGGCCTTATATTAGCATAAAAGAACAACTTTGGTCTTTAGTACACATGAGAGTTTATCCATCTTCACATTTATCTTTTCACACCTATGAAGCACAAACAGTAAAACCAGCTTTATTTTTTACACTGGTGTATGCAATGTCAGAATGAGAAAAATCCTGCTTCATAATGATTCAGCTTGTTCTGGTTTTGGGATATGAAGACACAACATTTATTGAAATATTACAAAGATCTCTCTACACAACTGCAGACAATTTTCCCCAAGAAAAAGATACTGTCTAACAAAATTAATATGAAAACAGAAGCCTTTATTCTGTAACATACAAGAAACATGCCTCAACAGTAAAGAAAGATATTTCTTCAGAGTAATGGGAGTTAAAAAAATGTTTTCCAAGCAAACAGACACCCCCACAAAACAAAAACAAATACAGAAAAACAAACAAAAACAAGCTGGAGTAGCTATTCCTGGGTCTAATAAAATAGACTTTCGACCAAAATTTATTCAAAGAGAGAGGACACTTCGTACTCATCATACTACTGAAATGATATCTAGATTCTGCAAATCCCTGCTCAAACCTCAAAGGCACATCTAATCCCACTCATTAATGATGGGAAACTTCAATACCCCATCTCACCAATGAGCAGATCATCGCAAGAAAAACTAAAGAGAGATATATCAAAACTAACAGACTTTATAAATAAAATGAACCTAAAATGAACCTAAGAGACATTTTTAAAACATTTGAACCAAATGATAAAGAATATATTTTCTCAGCACCGAATGTGTCCTTCTCCAAAACTGACCATATACTCAGTCATATGGAATTCTCAAAATATACAAAAAAAAAAAAAAAAAAAAAATGAAATAGTGCCTTTCATCACCTCAGAATACCATGAATTTAAGCTGAACTTCAATGACAACAGAAACAATAGAGAGCCTGCACTTTCATCAAAATTTAACAACTCTCTATTCAATGATCTCTAGGTCAAGGAAGAAAAGAAGAATGAAATTAAAGACTTTCTAGAATCCAACAAAAGTGAAGAAACAGGATACCCCAATTTATGGAACACATTGGAAGCAGTGCTGTGGGGAGTGTTCACAGACTAAGTGCCTCCGTAAAGAAATTAGATAGTTCTCATACCATCAATCAAAAACTGCTCTTGTAATATCTTAAAAGGTGGAGGAGGAGGAGGAGGAGGAGGAGGAGGAGGAGGAGGAAGAGGAGGAGGAGGAGGAGGAGAAAGAGGAGTAAAGTCAACAGAAGCAGCACATCAGAAAGTACACTTTGAATTCAGGAAGTAATCAAAGGCAGGACTGAAATCAGTCAATTAGAAACATAAAAACAATACAGAAAATCAAGGAAACCAAGAGTTGGTTCTTTGATAAAATCAACAATAGAGTCAATCCTTTAGACAAAAGGTAGCCTCTAACCAAAAGACAGAGGATAGATAACCAAACAAAAGCAGAAATGAAAAGAGAGATATAACAGACAATGAGGAAATTTAAAGAAGCAATGGTCTTATTTCAAAAGCCTGTACCCCACAAAGTTTGAAAATCGTCATGAAATGAACAGTTTTCTAGATAAATGGATTTCCACTTACAAATTTTAAATCTAGATCAAATAAACTATTCAAATAACCTCATAACCCATTGAGAAATAGAAGCTTTCATCAAAGATGTCCCAACCCAAAATATTCCAGAGCCAGATAGTTTTAATGTCAAATGTTACCGGAATTTTGAAGGGCTGATACCAATACTCCTCAAACTATTCTACAAAACAAAAACAGAAGGAACATTACTAAATTCCTTCAGTGAGTCCACAGTACCCCTATTACTCAAAACACAGGAAGACTTCACATAGGAAGAGGACTACAGACAGATTTCTCTTATGAGCATTGATGCAAAAATACTCAATAGAATACTCACAAACCAAGTCCAGGAACACATCGAATACATCACCCAAAATGATCAATTAGGCATGATTCCAGGAAAGAAAGGAGGCTTCAATCAATCAAAATCCATCAATGTAACTTAGCATATAAATCAACTGGAAGAAAAAGGACACATGAAAATTTTATTGGATGCTAAAATAGTCTTTGACAAAATCCAACACCCCTTATGATAAGAGTATTAGAGAGATTATGGATATAAGTAACATACCTAAATATATCAAAAATATACACCAAGCCAGTAGAAAACATCAAGCTAAATTCAGAGAAATTTTTAAAAATCCCACTAAAATCAGAGCCAAGGCTACCTACTTTCTCCCTACATATTCAATTCATGAAGTTCTATCCATGGCAAAAAGTCAACTGAAGGATATCAAGAGGATACATATTAATGAGGAAGAAGTCCAAGTATCACAGTTTGAAGGTGATATGATGTCATATGTATATATGTATGTATGTATGTAATATATATGTATAATGTATATGTATATGAATTCTGCAAGAGAACACCTACAGCTGATAAACACCTTTACCAAAGTGGCTGGATACAAAGTTAACTCAGTGAAATAAGTAGCCCTGTTTTATACAAATGATGAAGGGGCTACAAAACATCCGAAAAATGCTATCTCTTATAATACCCACAAATAATATAAAATATCTTGGTTTATTTATAACCAAGTATGTGAAATATGTGTATGATAAGAATTTCAATTTCCTGAAGAAAGAAATTGAAGAAGATATCAGAAGATGAAAAGATCTCCCAGGCTTCTATACAGGTAGGATTAACATATTGAAAATGGCTACTGCACCAAAAGGTGTCCACATATTCAATACAATCCCCATCAAAATCTCAACACATTTTTAATAACCAAAACAATCGCAAACATCATCCTAAGGGAGCAACCATCATCCCTGATCTCAGGACAAACTAAACTGCAATAGTTATAAAAAAACACATAATATTGGTACAGCAAAAGACAACTTGATCAATAGAATTAAATTTACAACCCAGAAATAAATCAACATAATTATGGTCACTTAATTTTCAAAAAAAAAAAAAAAAAAAAAAAAAAGAAAGCTGAAACAAAAAAGTCACACACAAGTTGAAGCTAAATTTTTCTTTCTGAGGACCATGCACTTTAGATATAGTTTTCAGAGGAGCCTGACCTAGAATTGATTTGCCTGACAGGTTGCTCTCCTAAGATGTCCTCTCATGGTACCAGACTGCTTCATGGAAGCTTCCAAAGGAGGGAAAAAACTAACAGTCCCATTCACAACTAACACCTCTGAACGAAATCAATTATGATCCTGGCAAAACTGAATAGTTTAGAGGTGGCATACATATGTGGTTTGTGTTTGTGTGTGTGTGTGTGTGTGTGTGTGTGTGTGTGTGTGTGTGTGTGTGTGTACCTGAGTGTGTATGTACCTTTTTTAATTTCTTGGATTTTTAAAATGATTATGGAATGTTCAGGTATAGGTATGAGGACCCCAAATAAAGTAGAGCATGAAAGCTTAAGATTAAAAAAACAACAAAAAAAAAAGAACAGTCTACTATGTGTGTGAATGTGTGTGTGTGTGTGTGTGTGTGTGTGTGTGTGTATGTGTGTACACAATGAGGAGAGGAATAGGAGCCAAGTGCTCAAAAAGTCAATCTGCACTAGAGATTGATTCAGAAATCATAAAGGCAATGACAGCCTGGAGCTTTGTTTAGGCAATTTTACAAACAAAACCCACTCTGAAAGTACTCAAAATATAAAAATTAATAAAATGAACTCTTAAAGAAAACTTAGTAGGTAATATTAACAATGTAGCAAATATGTAGAAGCTCTATTGGTATTAAAGCTGTTATAAACCATTGGACTTTCTAGAACAAGTTTATTTTTATATTTACTTGACAAACTGAAGTGTAATAAAAGAAAATAAACATTTTCAGGAGGATTTAAATACTTGTAATATAATAAATAAAAAAGTGCAATGTAGATTGCAAACACTTTTCATATACAACAAGACAGAACAGAAAATAAATAAATAAATATACTTCCACCAATAAATAAAATAAATCAAATAAACAAAAAAGCAGACAAAATATCTCCCGCTAAAATCCTGGACCAATTCTCAAGAGAATAGGTGACTAATATCAAAATTAATGTAATCCAGATGTTCATTTATTAATGTCCATTAATGTAGATATCATTACCATGTCTCAAAGTTACTAAGGCTCTTCAACTTTAAAAAATTGTATAAATATTTGGTGGGTAAGTATAAATGACCTCTTAGAGTAGACATGGTTTTGAGATTGAAAATAGAAGGTTAGCAACATATATATAAGTAAATGGCTCAATGGCTGAAGGATAGTAATAGGAAAGGGAAATGACTTTTAAAATGGAACAATTAACTTGACCTCTGAGGAAAAAAATGTTAAATTAGTGGTCTTTAATAGGTACATGGTAATATTGAAAAATACAAAATCTGAATATCCAACATACTAAATGTACATTGAAAGAATAATGTTCTCTCTGCATTAGATTATTTTATTATATGTTTAACTACTTTCAACTTATTCAAACACATTCTTTGACAATCATAAAATTAAATCCTTTTGCATCTTCTCTTCTTTTTATTATTTTATTAGATACTCTGTATTTACATTTGAGATGTTATCCCTTTTCCCGAGATCACTGAAGAAAGAACAAGTAATATTTAATGATTCAAATCTAAGAGTTTACTATCTCTAGTCTATGTGCCCAGTATACACACACACACACACACACACACACACACACACACACACACACACACAGTTAAATAATAAAAGTGCTTTTAAGGTTCTGTCTGATGATGAATAAGTATAAATAGACATGCTAACTAGAATATGCTGAGGAAACTTTGCCTAAAGTTAAGCAATTCAAGAGACCACAGGTGACAGGAAATTGTGAAATTCTACTGTGTATGAATTGTAAAATATGTCTCACTGCTTAAAAGTTCTGCAAAGAAAACGTTAGTTATAGTATTGTAAATGTTTGATGATCTTCAAAGTTTCTGAAAAACGTTTCTTCTAGATGTCATTTTTCCTTTCAGTAGTATTTGAGTTACAACACAGGCAACATCCAGTTTTCTTACATGGAAATTTTTGAATGAATTAACTGTCAACACCCATTAGTCCAGGTCCTTGTTATCATCATGCAGATTGCTTTAGTCTATCTCTTTTTAGTTTTTAAAAATTCATCTGCTCACAAAAGATATTCCTATTGGTTTATTTAAAGTACAATTAAAACACCAAATTGATTACTCTCTGGAGATCTGGTTTGAATTAATGTTACTTAAAATTAGGGTGAGATGTAATGGCTTATTCTCTTACTCTGAGGCAAAAAAAAAAAAAAAATATTTTCTAGAAGGTGATCTGCAATTCTTATATTTATATTTTTAGTTTACCCCTTATCCAATTTTTCTAGTATTTTTTCTTATAATGGACAACATTTAATTGGTTCAGGGATGCAGGAACCCTTCATTGGGCTGTCTGTTATCAGCCAGAGGCCTGTGCATACAGAATAGATGGTTAGGCCATCTGCCAACAGAAACACGTGGAGATCCAGGGACAGAGGCCAGGTACAAGGGAGAGGGAGAACCAATCGCTGACAATAAGATCATGTGTAAACACAGACAACAAGATGGCAAGAGGAAAGCAAAAGAATGTACCACAGGGAAACCAAGACAACCTGGAAACACCAGAACCCAGCTCTCCCATCACAGCAAACAGCAGAAAGCCAAACACTCCAGGAAAAGAAGACTAAGACCTGAAATCATACCTCAAGATGATGATAGAGATCCATAAACAAGAACAGGAGGAAAAGCATAAAGAATTAGAAGCTTTTAAAGAAGAAACAAGAAAAACACTCAAAGAACTCAAAGAATTAGAGGAAAACAGAACCAAAAATATGAAGGAATGGAAGAAGGAATTTAAAACAGAAATGGACACAATAAAGAAAACACTAAAAGAGACAAGCCTAGAGGTAGAAAACCTAAAAAAGAAATCAGGAGTAACTGATGCAACCATTTCCAACAGGCTACAAGAGATGGAAGAGAGAATCTCGGGGGCTGAAAACAGACAAAACACTCAGAGAAGATGCAAAAACCAAAAACCTCCTAACACAAAATGTCCAGGGGATCCAGGACACAATGAGAAGACCAAAATAAGGATAATAGGAATAGAACAGGGCAAAGAATTTCTACTAATAGGCACAGTACATATCTTCAACAAAATTGTAGAAGAAAACTTCCCTACCATTTTTTTTTCTTGTCATAAAGAGAGTACTTCGGGCCCCATAGACTCATGTATGTAAATCCTTGGCTATGGAAAGTGACTTTATTAGGAGCTGTCTCCTAATAAAGCAATTTGTGTGGCCTTGATCTAGAAAATGTGTCACTGCTGGGTTAGGCTTTGCAGAAGAGTCTCTCCTCATGCCTTTGGAAGCCAGTCTACTGGCTGCCTTTGAATCAGGATGAACTTGCAGCTCTTTATTCTAGCAACATATGTTCCTCAGACTCTACCATGCTTTCCAACCTGAAAATAATGGACTGACCCTCTGAAAATGTAAGCCAGGATAATTTAAATGTTGTCCTTGATAAACATGGCCTTGGTCATGGTGTCTCTACACAACTATGGAGACCTAACTAAGACAAACCAGTTTTTGTAATTTAATACAGTTTTGGTTGTTTTTTCAAAAGCATGGGTAAATCTGACCCTGACTACTCCAATTTTTCTAAGTGCCTTGATCATTTATTCTTGTGAATCAAGAGCTTGACAGCAAAGATAATGATTAAGGACACCAAAGTATAAATATGTCAGCCTGGAAGCATTTCTATTTGGGATCAAATCTACTGATTCACACCCAGAAAACAGAGAAAGAGCAAAATATAGTTGGAAACTGAAGAGATCAGTTTCCACAGAAGCTTGACAACAATTGATGTTGCTTTCCAATTAAGGAAACTCTGTTGGATTGGCAAAAAGTTAATGACAGCAAACCTGTCAACCAGCATCCACACTCCAATGTTTCTTGACAAGCTGCAAAAATGGAAGAAAAAAAGAAGAGAAAAAAAATATGGAGGGCTAATTCTTGTTGAACTGCAGATTCCATTATTTTCAGATCATAGGGAAACTCATCAATGGTCATTTTAATATAATCAATATGATGCTTAAATTGTTGTCCCCAATATTAAAGCTATTTCTGCTTAGGAAAGCTGCAAGGCTGTCTACGGAGGGTGTATTAAGCATGAAATGCAAGGATTAATATTCTAAATATTCAGGTTTTATGAAAAACATAAGGATCTGTTTTCTATGGTGCTGATATGAGTTATAACTGATAGAGAGTGAGCCTGGTACTCCAGGGAATCATTTCTAAAAACAAAGGAGAACAGATGCCATCTCAAAGAAGCAAAGGAAATTTTAGAAAAATACATTAGAATGCAATGATCCAGGAAAATAACCATAGGGAATTTTAGGAGAGAGGTTATTGAGTGTCACGTGGCTTCATGTAAAGCACATGACAATTATAGCACACTTAGAGCCTAGCATGATGCTCATATACCACCAAACTACAGAGACACCCCTTCTTACAATGCTACTAGATAACTGGCTGTTTAGTTCCTTGTAGTCACTCTGCTACAAATAGAGAAGGCTTGAATCAAAGTCTCAGGATGAGAACACAAAAGAAAAGTAAAGCAAGGATGTTGAGGATCTCTCAAAACTATCCTCAAGAAAAAATAATCATAAAGTAAATTATAGTTTTGTGGTTATACTTTATTACTGAAGTAGGGCTACACAAACATGACAATACATACGCAGAAGCATAGATAGGCAGTTGCTATCTGCCTTATAAATATATAGTTATATTTGTATGGCAGGTTTCTATTTTGAATAAAAATATTATGCAATGAATATATATATATATATATATAGATATAGATATAGATATAGATTAGATAGATAAATAGATAGATAGATAGATAGATAGATAGATAGATATAGATAGATATAGGTACAGATATGTGTGTGTGTTTGCATTTGTGTATGTGTGTATCCAGAAAGCATCTTCATATAATTTTTCTGATTATTACTGTTTGAACATTAATGTCTTCAGTGGTAAGAGAAAGGGCAGACTAGAGGTATAGTCACTCTAATACCAATGATGTTTTAGGCTATGTCAGTGTCTCAGGACTGCATTTAATAAGAAGCCAAACTTGCCACCAGCCAGTATCTTATATGTAACAATTAGTAACAATTTCAAGGAGAGTTAATTATTCAACAATGTCAGTAGAGGCTACTTGGCAACAAAGCTTGATGTGAATTATTAATGACTGCTAGCATCCCGAATCTGTAACAATAAATGGGTAGATCAGGAGAAGAACTGAAAATGTCTCTGATACTTCATCAATGTCTTGTACTTTTTCTTGTCTTGATCTGTGAATGTATCTACTAATGAGTTCTAAATACCACAAGCCCATCAGTAGCTTCCAAAAGAAATGCAGAGGCTTACATGGGTGTTCCTGCTGTCCCATCTTTGCTAACATGTCTTGTTGATACTAAATGTGACTTCCTAATACCTTGGGTGATCTAATTTGACCTTGTCAAGGACTGCTCAATGAAGGTTCTGCTTTGTTACACTCACTATTTCAAAAGCACTTAATACAAGTTATTTTCCCAAGAGTAATCTTTACCAGTCAGAAAATGCCATATGACAACTTGGTCCTTCTTTGGAAGGATCAAGAATACAAGATGAATGTCTAATAGCAGATTGCAGAGCAATTAATGAAAGGGAAGACACAGGCAGATTGATGGTCACCTTTTTGCTGTTACATTCCCTGTTTTTACTATAATACAAGTGAGAAGAATCAGGAAAAAATGGGAAATACATCTTTCAATATTTCCAAACTTATCTCCAATGAAGTATATTCTAATTTTGATAGATGTTAGAATGAGAAGTTTATTGCCTACTAGTCAACTTTCTAGATTTGATCCAAAATTATTTTTTTTTCTCTGTAAGATTGAAATTGCTAAAATTCACATGTTCCAGACAGGGGGACAGGTATGTGGCTATAAAAAGTAGAACAAACAAACAAACAAACAAAACCAACAACAACAACAAAAAAAGCTGAGCAATTACTTGGAATGTTTTTGATTCTTAGAATATAGAGACACTAACCAGTTGTTTTCCTTACAAATTCATCTATTATACATATCCCTATGAGGATATTTGGAAAATGTATGCACATTTAATTGAAATAATATAATTTGGATTTTTTTTTCTTTTTCAGTTCATATTAAAAGTATTTTATGTCCTGTAGTTAACATTCACTAGCAGTCTAAAATGCAGGGACTAGTTACATGTGTCAGTAGGGAAAGGAACTTGCCTTTGAGACTGATGGCCTGAAACATATCCAAGAAGCCACATAATGGAAGAAAAGAACCAACAGAAACCAGAACATGTTTCTCCATCACTTGTTTTGGAGATATTGACGGTTGTGACACCCCTACCCCCTGACGTGGGTTCTGTGAACAGAACTCATTTCTTCTGCAAGAACAGTGCATACACTTAACTCCAGAGCTCTTTCTCTAAAATTATCTTGTACATTTCAAAAGATTGTGAATGGGATTGAGGTATATCATATTATGATTAAGGCTTCTGTTCTTACGAAAATCAAAGGCAGGAATGAGTGTTTGGGATTAATAAGGAGTAAATTTCAAGTTGTCTGTGAGTGAACCTGTAATGATAGTCTGATGAAGTAGTCATATTGAGGAAATGGGAATTCTACTTAACATTCATCAATACAATCTGAACTGAATACAGTGATACAAACTGATCACACTACAAATTAATTCATTTAATTAAGCAGTGGCTGTTTCAGCAAGTTAGTCCTTGAACAAGTGCTTTGTGGTACTACAGAGATTTTTTTTTCCAATAATGTGGTTAAGGTTTAATTAACCTTAATTATAAAGAAACATAGTATGCTTTTTTCCTTCTAAGGTGCAAAGTTCATTTATGTTCAGCTAATTTAACTACAGCATTGTGTGGACATTGTAACTACCTTATTTTGAAAGGCCCCCGAATTGGGGAAGCCCCTCACTCAAGTACAGGGAGAACTCTAACCCAAGAATGCATGATGAGTTTAATCTTGCTGCAATCAGGCAAGAGGTTTATTTAAGCCAGAGCTCTGGGGAAGACATGTATCTAATGCAGGAGATAAAGGAGTCAACCCTGAACTCAAATGGGGAGTAGTTTAATAGGGAAAATCACATAAGCAGTTAGCAACAGGCACATAGCAATTCCATTGTTTCATTCAAATTGGCACACTCTGTCTATTTTGGACAAGATTCAACTCTAGGCCACTCTAATGTGGGGCACACTGACCTTGTACTTGTTTTTCTCAGGACTGCAAAGTCAGACCTAATCTAGTCTAGATGGACTGGGGTTGGGCCATTTCTTTGAACATGTTATTTTGTTCTTAGCCTTGAGACATACTTGTCCTCAAGGCAGGGTTGGTAGGGACAACTTAAAATATTAATTCTTTCAACTTCATATATTTCTATAATCCTGTAGATTTATGTTAAGTCAATACATGATTTGACAGGGAGAGGAGGTGGAAAAAAGAAGAGGAAACAAAAGAGGAGGAGCCAGGGAGTAAAACAGAAGAGGAGTCAAAGGAGGAAAAGAAAAGGCAGGAACAAGAACAGGAAGGTGGTTAATGGCAAGTTATAATGGATCTGCTAAATGGGGAATAGAGAATGTAGTCATAAATCTGCTTAATATAGACACACAGCTTGTGTTCCTAATTACTAAGTTGTGTTTTTATTAAATGGGTTTATTTGGGTTGCAGACGATTTTTCAACAAATTGGCGATTTGGGTCTAAGAGGATATTGCAACACAACCCTCCAAAATCTATTTTTTTCTCATATCAAATTCCATAGAATACCTGTAATTTAGTAATATCTCTGATACTATCAATTTGTCTGCTCTATATAAGAGTAATGAGCACATCATGGTAATAGAATATGTGGCTTTTCGTTTTTGGTTCTCTTCACACAGAATATGAAGTTTGTGATATGGTCTGCATTATTATTTATTTCTGAGAATTTTACTAATATCCACACATAGGCTGAGCATTGTTTGGCTACTGTATTTCATAAATACTGTGAATATTAATATGTTTTACTTAGATTTAAGCATGTGTTCTAATCACTTAGACTGCATTATACATATGTTACCCATTGTGAGAAATGACTTTTCAAAATGTGTGTGTGTGCATAATTTACTGTCTGTCATGGCTTGAGTCTGTAGTCATGTGTTTGAATTTCAGTTGCCTCAACAAGTAGCCCAAAATTAAGTTATAAAATCTTGACCCAAACTTTTATTTCTTTAAGTTGTTTTGGTCATTCACTTTCTTGAAAAAAAATGAGAAACAAACTAAGATGTTTACACCAGCAAATTCTAAACATTCCCATCATCACTTTTGGCTTTTTGTCTATCTTTATTTTTTATCTTCTTTAAAGATTTAAGTGGTGTTTGTGTGTGTGTGTGTGTGTGTGTGTGTGTGTGTGTGTGTGTGTGTGTGAGTGCCTACATTCAAGTACACATTGACATGTATATCATATGTGTATAGTACCCATGAAAAACAAGAGGAAGAACTGGAACTACAGATGATTTTGGTCCATCTGGCTTGCCTGTTGATATTTATAAGAATGATAATAAGTTATCAAATCAAATTCAGAACTTCAAATATTAAGCAGCAATTTAAAAAATATTTAGAAGTCTTTATTTAAAAATAGTTGATAAGGCAAGTATTTGTTAATATCAAATTGCTGTGATCCCAGTATATCAGCATTATGACAATTTTGAAAAAAGAGAAAAGAAAATCAGTAGTCTCATATTCACAGCAGTTTTGTGGTGTGTGTCGCCCTGGAGAAGGCAGAACAGATTTGGAGATGTTACAAAACACTTCTTGTTTGTCCTGCCTGGTAGTTCTTGTCTGGAATTTTTAAATTGTTTTAGTTTAGATCATTTCCACAGTAAACATCTGTTTTCCTTGGGAATTTTAGAAATTAATCAATAGTGTTTAACATCTCACTGATTAGGGGTCAGTGCACTTAGAGGTCAACAAAAAACCTTAACCTGAAAATTATAATGTCCATAAAGCACTTAGAAAAGATGAGCTACATCCACGATACTATGCAAGCCATGTTTATGTGTAGAGTTGTACAGATACATAGCAATTTCCCAAGAAGAAAATAATTATTCCTCACTGGCTTACACTTATGCTTTCATAAGAAGGAGATCAACATTAAAACTGAGTTAGAAACTACCAGCCCAAATAAAGAAGACACACTACAGATGAGCGCCCAAAGTATAAGCTAAAGTGGAAGACACCTTTCAGAGAGAATCTATGAAGTCTTTTTCCATTTGTTTGTAGCAAAATATGATAAGTGTGCAGAGACTAGGGTAACACAGGGCGAGGGATGTGGACAATACAGAATTTTAAAGTATTGAAATAAGCTGCACCTGCAGCAGAAAGGAAAAAATCAACAAGAACTTAGTATCAAATCTTGGAACCAGGTTCTCTTAGTTTCAGCTCTTAACTCTACACAGCCCAGCTTTCCCTGAGAGAGTCTCAACTTTGGGGATTCCATAATCAAATTAGGCTGGTTTTTGAGTGTTAATTAATATCATAGCCCAACAAGTACTTTTGGCGATTCTCTTACTGATGCAAAAATGAATGTCTCCATGTATATTAACTCTTAAAAAATAGTTTAAATTATATAGTGCACAGAAAAATGTAGCTCCAATATTTTTGTCCTGATTCTATACTGAAAATGTTAATCAGTTGATTTAATTTGTACCAAATTTATTTGTAGTTCACAACTAGTGAACATTAGTCTACCAAGGTCAAGCCCCTAGTATGTAGCCTAATGTGTTGTTTTTTTTTTTTTTTTTTTTTCAGATTTCTTGAGTTTTAGAACTTTGCTTAAAATGAAGAAATATGGGTTACCAAGATGGTTTCATGGATAATAACAAATGCTGATCTATCTATTAACCTAAGTTTGATCCATGGACCTCTATGAGAGAATTGCTCTCCAAATATGTCTCATGGTAAGTATGTGTAAACACCACACATATACACTCACCCACGTGCACACAGGAAAAAGATACTATAGAAAATATAAGAAATATAGAAACATTGTGTCCTGGCTGGTTGTATGTCAATTTAACACAAGATTGAGTTATAGAAAAGGGAGCCTCCTTTGGGGAAAAAAAATGCCTGCATAAGATCCAGCTGTAAGGCATTTTCTCAATTAGTGATTAAAGGTAGGAGGGCTATCCCTGGGCTGGGCTGGTAGTTATGCATTCTATCAGAATGTAAGCTGAGCAAGTCAGGGTAACATGTCAGTAAGTAACATCCATCCATGGCCTCTGCATCAGTTCCATTTATTGTGACCTGCTTGAGTTCCTGTTCTGACTTCTTTTGGTAATGAATAGCAATATAGAAATGTAAGTTGAATAAACCTTTTTCTCCCCAAACTTAATTCTTGGTCATGATGTTTTGTGCAGAAATAGAAACCCTGACTAAGACACATAGCCTCTTGGGTTTAATGAAAATTGGCTTTTATAAGTTCTGGCATGGTAGTATTTCAATTCCAAAAGATTAAAATCCTCTTCATGACACTGTTTAGGAAGGTTTATATTACATGCATTTGTTTGAATAAACATCACTGAGTGTGAGATTTGAGATTAAAAGATGTACAACTCTTCCAGTTTGCAACCTTTTCTTTAAGCTGTCATTTCAAAACATGAGCTCTCAGTTTCTGCCTCAAAGTTATTGCACCCATTTTCCATAAAAAACTCTTCTTTTGTATGAAATAGCAAGCCCAAATGAGCTCTGCTTTTTTGAGTGGACTTTGCCATGGTGTTTTATCCCAGCAGAAGAAGAGTAGCTAATGCACATTATAATTAGATGACAGATTTTTAAAAGAAAGATAAAGGGAAGATATCCTACACTAAACCCATTTTACTTTTCATCTTTTCTAGTTCTAATTTCATTAGTTTGAAATTTAGAAAAAGCTATTTTCATGATACCATTGAACAGAAAGAACTGATTTCATGGTTCATTAATAAGGAGTCACCTCATTGTAGTGGTTTGGTAAGAATTGCTGCTATAGGCTCCTATATTAGAGTTTTTGGTTCCCACTTAGTTTACCTGTGTTGAGAAATATTAGGAAGGATGAACTAGTTGGAGGAGACATGTCACTAAGTTTGAGTTTTGAAGTTTCAGAAGTGCAAACCAGCTCTGATCTCCTGAACCTGCCTCCGGCTTGTAGATTAGATAAGATGTAAACCATCAGCTACCGCTCCATTGCCATGTCCTCGTGCCTACTTTCAGGTTCCCTACCATAATGATTATGAAACAAATCTCTCAAGTTGTAAGCAATCTCCCAATTTAACTCCATATTTTATAAATTGACTTAGACATGGTGTAGCTTGTAACTTTTGCAACATTCATCCCCTTAAGTCCTAGGCACAAGACTCACTACCAGCTTCCACCCAGTTTCCAGTGGACTCATAGATAAAACAACAACAAAAACAACAAAAACAAGGAAAACAACACACACACATACACACACACACACACACACACACACACACACACACACACACACAAGTTAATCTTTAAAATACCTTTGATAACTCAATGACTGAGAACTCTTAAGCCTCCCCAGCCACCCCAAGAATAATCCAATAGAGTCCCCATTCTAACTGAAAAGTTCCATGGCTGATTGGCTTTATCTCCTACAACTACTCCTTCTTCTCCTTCCCCAGTTCTATGGCATCTGCTAGCTTGTGTGAGGGAACCTGTAAGTCTTCCCTATTTCACTCATTTCATTGACCACTAGCATCATTATGGATGGAACAAAAACCAATTGGAGAACAGGATCTTAGCATTAGACCCACCTCTTACATCATGCTGTTTCTTCATAATAATAAAAAAAAAATAAGAAAAACACTCACAGTCTTATCAGCTTTTTACATGAAGGTACATGTGTCTTGAACTGAAGTGTCTTTTAATTTCCTTGTCACCCTTTTCAGATTTCTATAGGCAAGGTCTCTCTCCTCCTCTGAGTTAATCTCTTAAGTATTTCCTTTTCTGCCATTTCTCAATTCATACTTTCCAATGTCTTTGCACATGCTAGGATATAAAATTTAAGCAATGTGATACAGCATGATAGGAATACATGTGCTTATTAAAAATCTATGACTCAAAATTGCCTAAGTAGCAAAATCAGGCCTATCACAAAATATCCCAGTGAAGTGGCTCCAAAATGCTTGATCACTGATCTATTTTCATCCAATGTAGACCAATGGTTATCTGGAATAATATATAAAATTTATGCTATGGAGCACATGCTTACACTTAGAGTGTCTCTTTCTCAGTATGCAAACATTGGCCTAACTAGTATTTACTTTTCTCATTGCCATTTCAAAATAAATGCTAATGTATAGTAAAAGAAGTAAAGGGTTATTGTTGCCCACATTCTGAGGCTTTTGTGACAATAAAACAGAGAAGTTGTGGTACAGCTGAACCCATGGGTTTACACTTAGGACACGGGGAAAAGGAATGCTATTACTCAACATGTATACTTGTGAGTTTTGTTAACTAAATGCACAATTAGAGTCACTTGATTAAATGTAAGATCAACTGAGGAATCTTCTCCATTGGATTTGCCTACGGGCAAAACTGTGGTGCATTTTCCTGATTCATGCTTAAGGTTGGAAAGCCCATGCCACTCTGGGAGGTGTCACACATGGGCAGGTAGTTCTAAGTTGGGTAATAAAGTAAACTGAGCATGTCATTGAGGGAAAATACAGTAAACTACATTCTTCTATGGTCTATGGTCTATCAGTTTCTACCTCAAGTTTCTTCCCTTGAATTCCAGCTCTGACAACCCTAAATGACAAACAATTATGTCAAAATATAATTGACTTATACTATTTTCTGGAGTTGCTTTTTGTCAGTAGAAAGAAAACAAAAATAATTTATTTTATCCATCTTTAGTCAGTCCAGTCATGAAATGGACTGTAGTGATTTGAATATTCTTGACACATGGAAAGTGGCAGTATTAGGAAGTGTTGGAGTGGATGTGGTCTTGACTGAAGAAGAGAATCACTGAGAGATGGGCTTTGAATCTCTGTGCAATGTGGAAGAAACACTTTTCTTGACTGACTGCAAAAGACAGTCCTCTCCTCTATGTCTGTGGATCATGTTGTAGAACAATCAGCTCCTCACCTAGTACCATGTCCTGTTGCTGCCATGTTTCTCACAATGATGACAATAAACTGAATCTCTGAAAGTGTAAGTCAACCCAAATTAAATTTTATCTTTTATAAAAGTTGCATTGATCATGGTTTCTCTTCACAGCAATGGAAGACAAAGTGTCCCACTCAAATTCTAGGTTTGTCTGTACACTTTAATTTTTCTAATCCAGATAATTCCCCATAGCTATATAGAATAAGAATAGTTAGTCCTAAAAAAATCTCAAGTAGAGGTCCATAAACCATAATACCCATCAAGGTCAAGTTTTGAAGCTCATTTTGCCCATCTGCAAGAGGAGATTAATTTCGCTCCTCTCCCATGGCAGCATAAAGATTTAATGACATAATGTGATTATTCAGCATAACGAGAGCCACATAGGACTTTGGGTTTGACATAATCATAAATAATAAATATGCTTCTTAGTAAATCATCATTACTTTAATTCTTTAATTATTATACTGAAGTTTCAAGGAGCATTCCATTCCATGTTCTATGTATCTATTTCTATATTTTGTGTGGTAAGGGAAAGCAAGCATATAATGCTCCTTTTCCATGGTGTTTCAAAGAGTTTGGGACAGACTAGAGATTCTCAGATTACAACTGAATATATATGGATAACAATAAGATCTACTTTCATGTTAGGGGACTTAAATGTATGTATTTTTCTCTGAGAAAAATGTAATAGGAATATTTAAACAGAAAAATATTTTTTGGAACTAAGCCTTGTGATGTAGTGGGCTGAACTTATAAACTGCTCTTATTTAATATTCATAACTTCTTTCTAAATTGTTAACCAATTTATAAGATGACAATATATTGATTTGAGGTAATCAGTCAGAATGAACATGATCTCTGTATTGTTCAGTGCATTAATATAGTATAGATTATAAATTAACTTAGTGGTGTATGTTCTTTTAGGAGGAAAAAATCCTTAGAGGTCATTTCTGAACTAATTCTTACAAAAGCAGACCAACTAAATACAATGCTATAGTACATCTCAGTAGAACTTAGAAGATCAAGGTTAGTAGTCATTTTGATGTATTCTTGGATTAGGTTTCCTTGAATTTTATTGAGTATTTTGGCATCAATATTCATAAGGCAAATTTTTGGAAGCTCTCTTTCTTGGGTGCAGGGTATGTTGGTTGACCTTGTAACCAGAGAGAAGAACTGGTAAGGTTGAGTGAGCTTAGACCCCTGTAATCTGAGAGACTCAAGACTGGCAGAAATCAATATATTCTTTACCTATTTATGTACCTGCTCTGGAACAAATAAATCATGAAACCCTACTGAGAGGATCAAGGACAGTCAGGCACATAATAAAACATCTGGAATCCTTTCCCATGCAAATAGAGCATCACTAACATCTCAAATTAGACAATAGGAAACATCTACCCCTAAGATGCACCCCACTCCCCAATTATTATATAATCCCTATTTACATCTGAGAATGGTTGATTTGCTCAGCTATAACATTTTGAGAAGAATTGTTTTTCTTAAAGCCTTCATCATTGAACTTTAGACCACCTGACTGGCCAGGCTTACTTTACCAAGACCACTGCCTCTCCCACTGGTGCTGTCACTGATGTGGTAGATGATGAGAAACCCAGGATCTTGGTACCTGCCAAATGCAGGTAAGGTGTCTCAATCCTGCTAGTGTCTCTTCTAAGAGCTGTTATACACCAACATTCCAGGCAGGATAAGAGCCACTTGAAACCTACTCATCTTGGCTCTGCTTTGCTCTCTGGGTGAAGAGGAGACAACAGTTGGGTAATATTAAAATGGAAAAATCCTCATTATATTTCAATACACTCATTTCTAAAGATGAATAAAAGGGATTAAATTACACTATAACTGTTAATTTTGTTCAGTGAATTTGTAGATAGTGTCAAATAAGAAAATTGTACTAATATATCTAAGGAAAAAACAGAGCATTCACTTACTATTATTTGTATGTACATTCTATGTTTGTGCTTCTATAAGACATTCCAGATAACATATTTCCTATGAATATCCCAGTATAAATACAAGCATTTTCTGAAAGTTATTTCGAAAACTATAAGAAAGCTTTATTTCAGTCAAAATATTATGTTATTTTTTCATCTCATAATGTATATTGGAGCTTGGAGATACAAAAACCTGAAATAAAGAATCCCAACGTAAACAGGAAAAAAGATATTTCTTTGAAAATGTTACATCAAAATAAAGATTATAATATTGACAATTCTATGACATTTTCAGACTGCATTTCAGAATAGCTAAAAGTTATCATTTCCCATAAAATTGTGTATAACCAGACTTTAAGGATTCATTATTCATCCTGATATGTAAAAAAAAGTAATTTACAAGGTTATAGTAGGTAATGAAATTTAAAAGTTATCCTGTTTATGCATGAGAAAATAAGAATAACTTATCCTTCAATGTGTAAGTTTCAAAGAGAAATAAGAAAAACTTCAGTATTTGAAGATGCATATTCACTTGTTTAAGTTTACATATAGATGGATAAAATAACCCTATTATTAAAATAATATTTGATAACAAATGGAAAAAGGACACTCTATACTTCAAAAATGCTACTCTTAAGGACATTGCTAAGGATCCTGTTTAATAAATTTAGTTTTTTATGGATGATGATGTGGTATTGAAATTTTGCTGATCTTTTCTTCTTCCTCACAGCCTAAATGTGTAGAGATTTTTGTAAGTTGCTTCAAATATAGAGTATCCTCTGAGTTACATTAAAAATGTGTAATGAATGCAAGAGTTAACTAAATAGAAACAACCAGAAAGGATGTTTTTCTAAATCATTTCAGTTATAGTGATAGATGTTCTGAAAAACTGAATGTTGAGCTGTTTATTCTGGGACTATAGGACTTATTCAGGAAGTTAAATAGTATGCAGAAACTCAATACAAATTGTCAAAACTAATCTTTATGTTTTATGACACAAATAACTGGCTATTTTGGTTTGAATAGAAAAGAATTTCGGGAAAAGAAAGTACAGAACAGGCCCAAAGTGGGATTCATCTCAAGGGGAGGCCCCAAGGCCTGACACTATAACTGAGGCTATGAAATTCTCACAAAGACAGATTTATCATGACTGCCCTCCAAAACACTCAATAAACAGCTGAAATAGTCAGATGCAGATATTTGTTTCCAACTAAGGAACAGAACCTGCTGATGCCCGTAGTTAACTTAGAGAAAAGGTGGAAGAGGCTGAGGAAGATGGTGTCCCTGTAGGAGGACCAGCAGTCTCAATTAACCTGGACCCCTGGGATCTCTCAGACACTGGGTCAACAAGCAGGCAGCATACACCAGCTGATATGAATCCCCCAACACATACACAGCAGAGGTCTGGATTCAGTCAGAGAATATGCCTCTAACCCTCAAGAGACTAGAAGCCCCAAGGAGTTTAGAGGTCTGGTGGGGTAGGTAGAATAGGGATATCCATACAGAGATAGGGAAGGTGTGTGTGGGGGGGGAGATATGGGGCATGGAACAGTCAGAGGGTGAACTGAGAGTGTAACAAAATCTGAAGTGTGAAATTTTTTTATTGAAGAACTTTATTTAAAAAAAAACAAAGATAAATGTACAAATTTTAAGCATTTTTGCATAAATGTGTACGAATACATTTTTGTCAGTGCTTGGCTTTTTTTTTCCAAAGGTTTGATAGTGTGCATTAAGGTCTTACTAGTTACAATGAGCAAAAAGTACATAAACTAATACAACCACTCTGGAAATCAGACTGGAGATTCCTCAGAAAATTGAAGATTCAGCTATTCCACTTCTGGGCATATACCCCAGAGACACTCCAATATACAAAAAAGGGCTTTTTTTTTAAGTTTGATAGTGTGCATTAAGATCTTACTAGTGAAAATGAGCATAAAGTACATGTAAAAAAGGATGTAACCTGGAATTAGTCAAAGTTTTCTTGGTGTGTAAGGAGTAAACATAATGGTTTTTTTTTTCTTTTCTTTCTTTCTATTATTTTTTTGAACTTCACACAGTCTGTGAGTTGTTTCTGGGGTGGTAGAGATTTCTGGGCTTACTATCCAATTATCAGTGATATCAGTGACTGCATATTATGTCTGTTCTTTTGTGACTGGGTTATCTCGCCCAGGATGATATTCTCTAGATGCATCCAATTTCTTAAGAAGTTCATGAAGTCATTGTTTCTGATAGCTGAGTAGTACTCCATTGAGTAAATGTACCACAATTTTTGTATCCATTCATCTACTGAAGGACATCTGGGATCTTTCCAGCTTCTGGCTATTATAAATAGAGCTGCTATGAACATTGTGGTGCATGTGTCTTTGTTGTATGTTGGAGCATCTCTGGGGTAAATGCCCAGAAGTGGAATAACTGGGTCTTCAGGTAGTACTATGTCCAATTTTCTGAGGAATCGCCAGACTTATTTCCAGAGTGGTTGTACCCATTAAAAATAAAATAATTTAATTTTTCTACATTAGCATGATCTTATTTAAAAAATACATTGTAGATAAGAACAAAATAAAGTAAGTAGGTTTTTGCATCCAAGATTAGTATTTGAAAAAATAATTGAACTCCTATATCCCCAAATAGGCAATGTTTGGGAGATATGAAAATCTTGAGAGAAATAAAATAAACAACAGGTTTTAACTTTAAAGCACAGCAGCATCTGGCAGGGGAAGACAGGACACGTCGGGTATCATCAGTAAGAAAGTGTCTCCTTAAGAACACTGGCATGTCAAAGAAAGGATGAGGTCAATGTTCAAGGGTGGATAATTGAGTATAATAATAGATTTTTTATCTAGAATCAATAATATAGTGGGGGAAATATTAAGGAATTTGACTGTATTTGGTAGCATGATGCATTTCTATATCATGTCATTTGAAGCAATATAATAGTTTAATAGATGGATTTGGTATATGTCTTTCTGTTTTTATTTTTTTTAAATGACTTTATTTTGCAAAACAAAGATAAATGTAAAGATTTTAAACATTTTTTTGCTTAAAATTATACATTTTTGTCAGTACTGTTTTTTCAGACATTAAAATAAATTTTACATAAAACCATGTGAATATGTTTTTTAGTCAGTACTTGATTTTTTTCAAGGGCTTGACAGTATGCATTGGAAACGTACTAGTTGCAATAAGCGTAAAGTACATGCAAAACAAAACGCAACATGGAAATAGTCAAAGTCTTCTTGTTTTGTGAATATATGTATATTTTTTTGTTTTCTTTATTAAAAAACTTTATTTTTTAAAAAAACAAAGATCAATGTACAGATTTTAAGCATTTATGCATAAAAGTATGTGAATACATTTTTGTCAGTACTTGGTTTTTTAATGGTTTGATGGTATGCATTAAATCTTACTAGTTACAATGAGCATAAAGTACATGTAAAACAAGATGAAACTGGAAATAGTCAAAGTTTTATTGATGTGTAAAGATTAAGCATAATGGTATATGTCTTATAAGAATTACTTGGAGACCATTGTAGTAAAGTTTACAGCAGAACACACTCATCATTAATGTCTAACATTGGCATAAATCTATTTTATTAAGCTCAGACTTCTAATCATTTCTGATATAAAAATACCTATTGTTTTTTTCTTTATATGAACTAGCCTTCAAAATCAGGAATTTCTCCAGTTTTCCTGGGTTCAAAAAGCAGGGTAGGTCTTAACAAGACATGCTACTTAAGTGTTTTCAACGTAAAAGTGTTGAAAACAACCCCATATGATGGCATCTGTGAAACACCTAGAAAGAGAAATAAACTAGAAAATCTAAGAGATAGTTAGAACAGAGAAGGAAAAACTCTAGGTTCAGTCCAAGCCATGTGTTTGCATAGGTATGACTCTCATATCACCCCTCCATTTGAGGGAATACAAACGACATTTTCATGTGACACACTATGTGACTGGGGAAGTAGAATTCCCACAAACATTGCAGAAAGTAGAGGGCGTCTGACAGAAACATTAAAGAAGACTAGAGACATCTGACAGAAAGTTTCAGAGAACCTCCCCTGAAATTGTCTCTAGAGAAAGAATCAATTATTTGCCTTTGGATGGATGTCCTGAGAGACTGGGAGACTTTCAGAGCCACAGGAGCCTCTGATACATTGAATCACAATGAACAACCCAAAAGACTTTTTTAATTATATGCACAAACTCTTCCTGCATTAAAATAGTATACTTTACTTCAGTTGCTTGAAGGAAAGGGTAGGACTTGAGGGAATAGAAACATTACTTGAAAACTCCATCAATGCATTCATCACAACTGTGACCCCTGAAGTAAACACTTACTGGCTTTCAAATGCAATCTTTATGTATTTCCTTTCAAATATTGTGAATAGTACCTGGACAACATTAACAATTAGCTATGATAGTACAAAGGTTTGAAAGGCAAAAGACAAATGAAGTAAGTGAATAGGAATTGTTTTATTGTATACCTATGACACCTAATCAATTTTTGGATCAAGGGAGATGGGCTCTTGAACCTACAGTGCTATTTCTTAATAAAATTGAAGACAGTTGACCACCTCCACAAGCTTTCCCTGTTAGCCAGCAAAAAATGCCTGGAAAAGGTAAAATTTCACAAAATAACCAACTAGTCAGGAATCATTTTAAAATACAAGATCATAATTATTTTAAATAATAAATTGTAACTCATGGAATGTACTTGCCCTATGTGAGACAGATGATAACTACATAGTCTAGCCAAAACAGAATATCCCCTAAGATTGGAAAAAGCTGGCAGCAGCTAAATTAGAAGCAGGTTCTCAATTACAATGGTTGACATGATGTCAAGAAGAAGCTGTAATTATGGAAGATCATAATAGGTCTAAAGGTGTTAATATGGTAAAAAATCAATTGTTAGGTGAAAGTCAATATGGTGGTTTATTAAAGTAGATGCAACTTGATGATTATATTATACAATATACTTCCTTGTAAGTATAAGTGCCTTGGATAAGGGGATAAGTGGAGTAACAAGGACAAAAATTCACAAAAATTATGCAAAGGCCCAGAGAAACTTTTAAACCTTTTCTTACATAGACTAACATTCATTATAAATAGCAACATACAAGGTCTAGATGTCAGGCAAATATTAATTGAAACTTGCACTTTTGTTAATGCAAATGCACAGTAGAAAATTGTTCTTAGATCTTCAAAGCTTGATCAGCAACAATGGATGAATGGATGCTAAACTGGTCCATTGTTTTATTTGTGAGGACTAGGTTATTTAAAAAGAGATTGTAGGCAACACATTCCTAGAGTCTTTTCTGGAAGACTTTAACTATCTCTGATTTGTGTCACGTGTGGTAGGGATTAGCATTGAACTAATGAATCCAGATCAGCAACAGATGTGCAAGATAATCCCTTGCCAATGGGAAACTCTCTAGAAGATAATCTTCTAAATAAGCCAAACTTCCTCGGGGGAGTTGCTTGTACCCTGGCAATAAATGACATCAGCAAAGTATCATCTGTCAGCAACCAATATAGAAACTATAGAGACTAAGTATTGGAGATCTGATTAATGTTGTAGAAGGAAGTAATTTGCTAAAAAAGGCCATGAGTAAAAATATTACACTACCACCAAAAATTCAATGTTATAAAATATCCACTGGAGTTCCTGGACCTCTGTGTCCAAAGACAGTAGGAATGGTTGTAGAAAAAAAGTGGACTAACATCTCAACGATTCATTTTTCATCCAAAAGTTAGAGATGAAGGTTTCAATGTAAAGATTAAAATTATGGTTTACATAAAAATAGACAGTTATCATGGGAGATGGGTTTATTTAGCCTCCAATGTTTCCATATGTCAAATCACAACTGTCCCAAATCAAAGAACAAGATTTAAAATTAAAATTAATACTAAATGTTATTGAAATCAAAGATTTATTGGTCATAGGGGCTGATAAAACTATAATCCCATGAGAGTTTTGGAATCCATATTTGCCTCTTCAGAAGATATCTACATGGTTTGTTGGGATAAGAACATAATTATTCCAAATAAAACAAAAGGTGAGACAAATTAGTTTGTGGAACCTGAAAGTCAAATAGGAAGATTGAAGCCTTGTGTGACAGATATAGCCATAAACCAATAGGGGAGAGGTCTACTATAACAATCAGATTCAGATTCCTTCAATCTCAGACAACAAATACACATCCCAACAGAAATTGTATATTGATATATTATGTAATGTGGGCATGGTTATGACATATTATGTAATGTGGGCATGACTGTTTCTGTATTTAAAAAGTAAGAAGCTTGTTTTTATTTTTTTTTAATTTTTTATTTTATTTTATTTATTTATTTATTTATTTTGGAGCTGGATACAGGATCTGTGTGCCTAATTCTCTAGTTTTTGTTTTTTTTAAATAAAATATTGTATTTACTTAGAAGCATTCAAAATTTAATTGTCTAGTTTTAAAGATAAAAATTACTAGCTCCTGAGATGAATGAATTGCAAAAAATATACTTCAACCTTGGTAAACAGAAAAGGCAAATGAGAGCTCCCAGAAATAGATTGAATAATTTATTAACTTTACATTTTTAACTAGTATTGACACAGGGACAAGAGTGGCTGAAATACACTGTATTGTAGATAAGCTGCTGAATTAAGTCAATCTGTATGCTTTAAAGATGGTTAAATATAAGACTGTACGTCAGGGAATATGTTATATTGGGAGATAATTTTTGCATATATTTCCAAAGGTTATGAAAGACCATGGGTTCCATTAAAATTGATAAAGAACATATCTGAATAACAAAAATGTCCATATAAAAGATACCGTTGTGTTTTATGAAAAAGGGAGTCCATATTTGCTAAAAGTTTGGTGTGGTGAGCTGGGGGGGATGCCTCTGCTGGCCCATTCTGAAACATACCTTCCTTCTGTTGTACCAGCCATAAGACTGATTTTGTATAGAATAGTTTACATAGGACATGGGGGGTGGAGGGGAGGAGCTAGTAGAGATGGAGAAGGGAGAGAGAGAGAGAGAGAGAGAGAGAGAGAGAGAGAGAGAGAGAGAGAGAGAGAGACAGACAGACAGACAGACAGACAGACAGACAGACAGACAGACAGACAGAGACAAGGAGACAGAGAGGAAGACAATGAGGTACAGTCAAAGTAATGTATCAGAGAAAGAATTGTCAGAATGAGACATAGAATACCTCCACCTCACATAAAAACAGCACAGAAAGGAAAGGCTACTTAAGAGGAATGAAAGACAAAGAGATGTGGAGATTATACATGAGGCAGCTGTGTTAGGACTGATTTACAGAGACAGGTTACAGGTGAAGACAGAATGAGTCAGGGAATGAGAAGGAGCCAGAATATTAGAATATACTGTCAAAGTTAGTATGAGGCCAAACAGAGCAATGGTGTCAAAGATGAATAAGGCCACATAGAATCAGCCAACCTCGAAGATAAAATTATGTGGAAGCTAGAAGGTCGCAGGCTTAGGCATAGAAACATAGAAAAGAAAGAATTGTGGTGGGCTCAGCCCACGTCATATATTTACACAGCTTGGCTATGGCTCTCATCTCATCTTTATATCCAAGGAAATAAAGCAACATTTACATTTTACCATGATAACACAAATTAATCTGAACTCAGTAAATTTATGGAGAAAAAAAACAATAAAGAAAATAAAACAACTTTCAGCTTGATTAATGGTTAAAATATAGGCTATTGAAACAAATGAAAACAAAACAACAAACATCAAATATGAAGAAATATCAGTAGTGATCCCATGAACCAACAAATAAACAAAATGATGAGTGTTGCATTTTATAAAAAGAGAGCTGGGATGTGTTTTGTAGAGGTAGTTATGGTGAGGTAGAGGGGTGCTTCTGTAGGCTCATGCTGTGACATCCCTTCCCTCCGAATTACCAGCCATATGAGAGGTATAGTGTAAAATAAAGTTTATTTAGAAAATGGGAGAGAGAGAGAGAGAGAGAGAGAGAGAGAGAGAGAGAGAGAGACAGAGACAGAGAGAGAGAGACAGAGACAGGCAGAGACAGAGAGACAGAGACAGAGACAAACAGAGACAGAGAGAGACAGAGACAGAGATCGAGAGACAGAGAGAGACAGAGAGAGAAGAGAGAGAGAGAGAGAGAGAGAGAGAGAGAGAGAGAGAGAGAGAGAGAGAGAGAAGAGAAGAGAGGGAAAGTGTCAGGGAGAGAAGAGAGTAGTAGAGACTAGTAGCAGAGAGAGTGAAATAGGTCAAACATCCCCTTTTATAGAAAGCCAGGCCTACCTGTCTGTTGCTATTTAACTGTTGAGCAAAGCCTAGAAGGAATGCTAACAATAATCAAATACTAATACAAGCCTAGTCAATAATGTAAATACAATCCACCAATATAATTCACCAATACTCCATGTCTCCTCTGTGACATTTTAAGACGTTTTCAATGTTATTCATTTATTCTAAGTAGCTGAGAATAAGCATATTACATTATATTACAGAACAGTATCTAATTCAGTTTTTCTGTGTATTTCATTTCAAAAAGTTGATAGGAATTTATATAAAAAAGCTCTTATTTCATCAAACTGTGTTCAATGCTTATATTAATGGTATCTGATGATTTTTAACATAAAAATTAATCAAGTGGTTATTATGAGGTCTTGAGAAAATATTTTATATTATTAGGTGATTTACCAAAAAAAATTCAAAAGAAAATATAAGGGATGTTGTATTTTGGAATCTCAACAATAAACCTATTTTTTAAATATTTTTTTA
Organism: Micromys minutus; assembly: GCF_963924665.1. Classification (NCBI taxonomy): domain Eukaryota; kingdom Metazoa; phylum Chordata; class Mammalia; order Rodentia; family Muridae; genus Micromys; species Micromys minutus. The sequence goes on from NC_137974.1 coordinate 71,888,111, forward strand.
AAAAAATGTATTTATTTTATGAGTACACTGTCACTATCTTCAGGCACACCAGAAGAGGGCATTAGATCTTATTAATGATGGTTGTGAACCACCATATGGTTGCTGGGAATTAAACTCAGGACCTCTGGAAGAATAGTCAGTGCTCTTAACCGCTGAGCCATCTCCCAAACTCCTCATTTTACTATTTTTGTCTTGCCAGTCAACAAAGATAAAGCAATATAAATATTTGCAGTTTCAGTATTACATGATAGAGTTCATATTTCCAGAGCCTATAGTATAGTAGATCTGGGTAGAGATCAAGTAAGAGACTGTAGCATTGACCGTGTAATAAAATCATTGAGAAACATGCTAGGTGCTGGGCAGAGGAAAATATGAATTACATTAAAGAAAATAAGCCAGATGAGTGAGCACAATGAATTGGAATTAATATAGTGTTTAGAGACTCATAGAGATCAAAAATACTCTGAATTTCGTGCATGGGTAACAATCTAGGATCACTAGAAAGTGTTAACAGGATGAAATGCAATGTGGTCAGTTAGAGAAACAGAAGAGGTCTTACATGAGACAAATGATTATGTTGGACACAGAATACAGTTGTATAGATCACTGCATTTAAAAATACGTGCTTTTGATTATTCCAGGCTTTTAGTAAAAAAGTAAGATTGTACTTGGAGTAAATGCTGCTTGCCAATTGCAAGAAAATACATTATATTTTATAAGAGGGGAAGGTACTTCGAGTCATGTTGTAGAAGATTTAGAAAATGTTGGTATGATCCCATATGATGCTATGGAAAGTGGTGTCAGTACATTTCTGAAAACATTAAAAGTTCAGCCCTTAGTCCTTTGAGGGCTCATTTCCATATATTACAGGAATGCCAAGATTATGAGGTGGGAGTGGGTGGATGGGAATGGGAATATCTTCATAGATGCAGGGAAGGGAGAGAAGAGATGGGTCAGGGGGAAATGGGGATAACATTTAAATATAAATAAATAAGGTATCCAATGAAAAATGATACAAAAATAAAACCGTTTTGAAGGCACAATTGTTAGCATTCATTCTAGGTTCTGCCCCACAGTTACCAGGCAATAGCCAGGTAGACCTGGATGACTATCAAAGGGGATATTTGAACTCTTTGGTCTTTTACTCTCCCTTACCCTCCTCACCCTGAATCATTTCTCCCTCTCTCCCCTTTCCCCTCCCTCCTCTCTGCACAGGTTCCTGGCCAGCCTGTACTTTTCTGTCTCCTCTTCCTTCCTCTCCTTCTCTTCCTTTTCCTCCTCTCCCTTCCCTTCTCCCCTTCCCATGCCCTAAATAAACTCTATTCAACACTATAACCATCTTGTGGCTAGTACCTCAGGGGTAAGTATACCTTACATGGGCCCTCAGATGCACCCTCTCCCACTGCCCCACTGCATGATATCTGGATCTACCAAAAATATACTTGGTTCTTTCTTTCTTTCTTTCTTTCTTTCTTTCTTTCTTTCTTTCTTTCTTTCTTTCTTTCTTTCTCTCTCTCTCTCTCTCTCTCTCTCTCTCTCTCTCTCTCTCTCTCTCTCTCTCTTTCTCCCTCCCTCCCTCCCTCCCTCCCTTCCTCCCTCCCTCCCTCCCTCCCTCTCTCTCTCTCTCTCTCTCTCTCTCTCTCTCCTCCACTATCACCACCAAACACCCTGCATAATGAACATGCATAATGGATAGGAATATGAATAATGAATGTGGCTATGTAATGCAGCAGAGGTCACCCTAGCATTGTTTGTCTATGTGGGGTTATTTGACTTCCCCATGGCCGTGGACACCCTGCACATGCATAATTTCACACTATGCAACCAATGAATAATGTCAAATGTACTTTCAATGACTACTTAGTGCTCTAACAGAAACACAGTAGTTTAATGAAATAAAACTAGGAGGAAACAAAAGTAAAAGACTTAATTGTGTCTGCCACTATAGCTCAGCAGCATATACTTGACAAATTTTAAGTAACTTTCAGTTGTATTGTGTCAGAATTTTGATTTTTGTTGTTGTTGATGTTTTGTTTTCTTTTCTTTTTGAGTTACTGTTTAAATTGTCTTTTAAGAGTTCATTTAAAAAATCAGTAAATGTATTTTTAGTTCTGATTAAGAAAGAAATATTTAAATTGACCACTAAATATTCTGTACCACTTTTACAGTACATAGTTAAGCAGAATAGCATTGCCCACACTGAGAATTATGAATAAAAAAATCATGAAAGGAAGATTGTTTTCAGTAGCAAATATTTATCTGGGGTGTAAAAACAAATGAACACCTTATTACCTTAATATAAAAATTTGTCATTTTTTCTATATCTATATATACATCTATATGTATCTACATATGTAGATATAGATATCAAAATTATGTAATTTTTATTTTGTTTTATTTTTAAGATTTATTTATTTTGTTTATGTGTGTTGAACTGGAGTTGCACAGAGTTGTGAGCCAACTACTATTGATCTCTGCAATGGAACCCAAGTCCTCTACACAAGCAGTAGTGCTCCAACATGTTAGGCTATCTCTGTAGCTCTTTTAAATCATTACTAGCAGAAAATTTTAATTTGTATGTTTATTTATATACTCTTATACCAGGGCTGATTAAAGATATTTTAAGTATACAGTTTCATAAATGGACAAGGTTTAACAGACCCTGGCTGTAGAAAGATTTTGGGGCCACTTCTAAGTATTTGCCAGTAATTTGACATTGGGCTAGGACAAAGAAGTATGTGCAAGGTAAATGTAGCTGAGGAATGCATTGCATGTCTTGTATCTTGGGCAATCTGTAGTAGTAACCAATGAATTTTTTATTCCTAGACATAGTGACCAAGGAACTTTTTGTTTATTGCCTTACGTATTTCTTGACTATTTTATTTATGCCTTACGACTGACCATATTCTTTGCACATATCTATTACAGTATAAAAGCAGATTGTAGAAAAATAAACCCATTTCAGCTTCAGCCCTGGCTGAAGTCATATTACAATGTTGTCTAATTGTCTTTTTCTTTTCAATCTTTGCTCCCTCCCTTGAGACCTTGTTTGACTGACTGAACTATCTTGTTTTCTAAATTAGAATAAAAAAGCATGATTGGTAAGCAAATATTACTGTTCTTATCATTACTTACTTTAACCATATTGTATGAGACTTACAAAGATATTTTAAATGATCTTTATAGAAATTTATATAACAGAGAACTGTTGTAATGATTCCATTGAACAAGCTGCAACTGAACAAGTATAATATCAAAGGGATTAGAAAAATAATTCCTTTTAATAAGACATAGTTTATCATAATGTTATTAAGTTCAGAGAGAAGCTTTAGTAGGAAAAGATGACTATGGTTACCATGCAAATCAGGTAATCTTAGCTCATATAAACATAGAGAGTCTATATTAAAAGCATAGCTTGCACACACACACACACACACACACACACACATACATACACACACAAAAGTAATAATATTATATGTAGTCTATCATATATTTTTTTATTTTAAGAAACAAATGACCAAATTGAATTCTTCATCATTTATGTGAAGTCAAGGAATTTTCTTACAAGAAAGCAGACCTGGACATAGACTTACTGGTACAGAACTTGCCTATCAAGCACAAGACCCTAGGTTTAATCCCCAGTTTGTTTTCAAATAAATAAAACAAAGGAAACAAAATCTTATTAAAATTGTATTGTTGTGTCTTTGTTGAGCCAGTACAAACTAAGCAAGCTATAGATCTCCTTGATAGAGAAGACTGCTGGTTTATAAACAACGTTTTCTTAAATGCTTGCATAAACTTCAGAGATAATTTGAGAATGTTTTACAACAGATTTTTTTCTCTGACAAGTGTAATGGCAAGTGCATACAAATGGTATCTTATAAAGCAAAAACCATAAAGTGGATATTCTACCTCCTGTGGCACAGGCAAAGCACATCATGCTTTAAGCAGAGGAAGGCATTAGCACTTCCCATAATGTACTATTGAAGGCTCTTTATATTTTGCATAACGACAGTGTTGACCATAAAGTGAGGTGTATTCCTTTTACTATCATTTTATGTTGTAAGTAGTATGTTTTATTAGGCTCCTGGGTAGCAAATTAATTTGAAAAATTCTCTTAAAGTGTGTATGTGCTTTAAATATTTGAGTGGTTTATTTTACTCTCCTTAATGTTGCCTATTTACATTTTTGCCATTTTGTGGAATTCAATTGCTTTTTCAGTAATAAGGATTCACACTATTTTTTAACATAAATGTAATGGAAATCCAAGTTAAAATCACAGACAGCCATGACTTAGAGCTGAGAAAGTGAGCAGCTCTCCTACTGAGATGACTATTAGAGTTAATTTTTGCATTTGAAAATGTAATCATGCAATCTACCCTAAATTCATTCTTTTCTGAATAATGGAATAATAAAATGTTACTCTGGAGACACATTGATAATTTACCTATTTATCCTTACTTATCAAGTAAATATCAATTTTCAAAGTTATTTTCAGAAGAATAAAATTATCCATTTTAAAATAACATTTCTTACCTAGGTTTTTCTGCCTTTTCTCTGAATCAAAGCAATAGGAAGTAACCGGGTCATGTAAAATATACTGAGTAGCCCTGAAACAGAAAACTGTTTGTAAATGGCAGCAAAGATTGTGATATTGTTCATTAGAATTTGGTGAGCCTCATTTTTTTCATTTAACAAATATTTAACAAACATTTTGAATAATTACCATTTAGGAAAATAAGTAGAGAAATACAGAAAGAGAAACAGATAAAGACACACACACACACACACACACACACACAGAGAGAGAGAGAGAGAGAGAGAGAGAGAGAGAGAGAGAGAGAGAGAGAGAGAGAGAGAGAGAGAGAGAGACAGAGAGAGACAGAGAGACAGAGACAGAGAGACAGAGAGACAGAGGGACAGACAGAGACAAAAAAAAACACAGAGAACAGAAAAGAGAACAGTCTTTCGAATATATTACCAAACTTATATTTGCAGTTATCTGAGAAACAAGGGTTCAGTTGTCCTGTTTTCATACCTGAGACACTCCTTAGTCTTGTGAACAAAGTCCCATGCTTTACATGAAGTCCTACTTTAAAAATATTGTCCCTTTGTTCTTGAAATTCCTAATTATAAAGGCTTCTTCCTTGTCTTAGCTCTATTAGCTGGATGTGAGAAACTTGAAATGAGAGTCCTTAGATGCACTATAGGTGTGGGCTGTGCCATTAAAGTGGACAAGTATAATCCACTTCCCTGTCTTAGCAGCCACATTTGACGCATTAAAGGGACATATGATAATTACAATTCTTATTACAGCAGGCTTTCCTTAAATGGACTCAAAACTATGGACCAACCAATTGTGGACTCAAAACTTCAAAAATATAAACATAAATGTAAAACAAAGAAAATAGACAGGCAGAGTCTGTGGTACATTTACACAATGCAGCACTACTCAGCTATGAAAAACAATGAGTATGTGAAATTCCTAGGCAAATGCATAGAACTTGAAGCTATCATTCTGTGTGAGGTAACCCAAACATAAAAAACACTCATAGTTTGCACTCACTAATAAGCAGGAACCAGACCAAAAATATCAGAATATCTAAGAAACAATTCACAGAAATTATGAATCTCAAAGAGAGCGAAGGTCAGAAAATATATTCCTCGGTCCTTCTTGAAGAGAGAACAAAACACTCATGGGAGGAAATGGGACAAATAGAAGAGTAGGGATTGCAGGAAAGATCATTCAGAGACTTTGTCACCTTGGCATCCATCCCATGTGCAGCCACTAAACCCATGCTCTATTGCTGATGCCAAGTAGTGCTTACTAGAAGGAATCTGATATGAATGCCTCTTCAGAGGCTCTGCCAGAGCCATACAGATACAGAAGAGAATCTTTGCAGCTAACCATCAGACTAAAAATGAGGACCTCAATGAAAGAGCTAGAGATAAAACTGAAGGTGCTGAAAGGGTCTGCTACCCCAAGGGAAGAATAAAATTATCAACTAAACAAACAACTCCCAGGGACTAAAACAGCAACAGATGAGTTCACATGGAAAGACCCATGGCCCCAGGTGCATATGCAGCAGATGATAGCATTCTCTGGCATCAGTGGGAGTAGAGGCCTTAGTCTTGCAAAGGCTCCTTTTCCTAGTGTAAGGTAATTCCAAGGCACCGAGGTGGGAGTAGGTGATTGGCAGAGGGAGGCAATGAGATGGGTAGGGGGGACTTGATTGGGCAAAAGGGGATAACATTGAAAATGTAAAAACAGAATATCCACTAAAAAAAATACCTCTTTGCCCTTTCAGTTATTCTAGGTATTAGATACAGTGGAGGGAAGGTGACTAAAACATATGGTTCCCCACTAGACTTTACAATAATAGTGTTTTGGGGATTCTTTGGAAGGGAAAATCAAGACTTCCTTGTATATCTGAATTAAAATAAAGCAACAAAGAACATGATATTTCCTACAGGAGCTACAGAGTATGACCATTTCACTCACTTATACTGAGAGAAAATCTTACACCGCAATCACAGAGGCACAAGTAAAGGGAGCACTGATGTCTACACAGCAGAAGAACAATGGGTTTAATATACTTCTCAGTATCCACTGCATATCTTCCATCACATAGTTTGCTTACATCAAAGTCTTGGTGTACTGCTCCTGGATTCAAACCTAGTGACAATTCGAGGTTTCCTCCATTATACCTTTTATTCCTCAAATTATTTATTTATTTATTTATCCTTCCTAGTTTTCTATGTACATTATTTGTATGTGCATTGAAGGAGTCAGGTATTTTCTTTGGTTCTTTGAATAAGATATGGAAATCACTATAGTAGTTCTCAAATTGTAGCTGAAAGCATTTTGCTAATTGATCTGTTTTCTACCCAGCAGGCAAATTACTTGATTGGCTTCAGGAAGCCTGAATCATCCCCCTTTATCCATGGCATCTCAAAATCACTTCCAGTTTTAGTTGCTATGCACACTCATATATTTGCACTCACAAACAGACATTGACAGGTGATTACACACATATGCATGTGCACCATTAAAATGTTTAAAATATTATTTAAAAATCCAGTAATCCAAGAATACCCACAAAAAATTATCCAGCACAATCAAGTAGACTTTATCCATAGGTACATAGATAATGCAACAAACATATATAAATAAATTAATAAAACATCTATCATATAAACAGATTGAAATGTAGATACCACATCAGTATCTTATTAGATAGAGAAGACCTTTGGCAAAATCCAAATGTCAGTTCTTTATAAAAGTCCAAAGAGACTAGGAATACAAAAAGGACATTTTTTATCTTAATAAAAATACTTTATCACAGGAAAGCAGCCAATATAAACTTAAACAAAAAGAAACACAAAGCATTCACACTAAAATTAAAAAAATATTAAAATGCCCATTCTCCTCATACTTGTTCAATATAGCATTTAAAGTTTTAGCTAGTGTAATAAGTGAATTATTGGAGATCAATGGTATACAGGAAAGAAATGAAAAGTTCCGTATCTGATAAACTTTTTCAACAAAGTAGCAGTACACAAAATTAAGACAAATAAATTTGTAGTCTTCAGATATACAAATGACTTATATACAAATTTAGAGATAAAACAATTTAGTACATTTACCAAATCGAGTATTTTCAAACCATTAAAAAAATAAATAATTGAGCACTCAGGTAATTGAATAGAACCTGAAAAAAAATATTTTTTGTCAGGAGAAATACAGAATATATTTTTTATCTGTGGATTTTAACTGTTAAGTTCATAATAATCAAGTTGTAATCTAAAGTATCACAGAAGTAAAGTTTACAATAAAGAGCTATGGGTTAGAACAGTTAGATAACCTTAGAAATGGGAAATAGAATGCATGGTTATGAAGTGATAGGTGGAGCTGCAAATGGAATGTTGTGTGAGGAAGTAAGAGGAATATGGGGTATGGGGACAAGGGAGACAGTAAGAGAAGAAACAACTAAAAGGAAGAGCTATTTAAAGGGTAGTCAGAAAACTTAATACAGTAGAACTATCCTAGAACATTTACATGTATGAAGAAGATCTAACTTGTATTGCAAAGTATTGGGTGACTGATCTTCAAATGGTCAACTCCAGTCAACAAATGAAGTTTACAACCCTTGGATTAGATTACTTCTTATTGAGTTCTTGGCCAAAGGAGTCCCATGGGAATCCCCAAACTACCAAGGTGCTTGCCAAGATTTTAAGTTACTCTCCGCAAAGAGAAGGCAGGGCCCTATTTCTGAAGACTCACAAGAAGATTTCACTGAACTTACGAGATCATGCTGTGCCAACATAGAATAGTTATATTTATAATCTGGTACTTAAAATGGTACCCAAAGAGAAATGCAAACAGGAGCTAAGCCTCAAACACTTTTGTTGACAGTGGTGCCCTGCCCACAAGTTATGCCAGTGCAATGTTAACACATAGCATGTGTGATTAAACAACTTATATCCAATATTATGTAAGACCAACTACACAAAAAGGAACCTATATCTGACACTACTTGGATGACCAATACATGAGACTAGAATGTTTTTAAATTTATGATTCTCAAAATATGTTCAAATATTTATACATTGTAAAATGGCTGTCAAAATAATAACCTTAATGATCTGATGTATATTGAAATAATTAGTTAGCATGTTATCGTGATTTGGGTTAATTTAGTTATTATACAAAGTCTGTGTCACCAAGGCACCTGTTTTGTCATAGTTCCAATGCCTAATTTATATCCTAACCACTTCTCTTCAATTTCTCAGGGATTATTCAGATAATAATAAGCAAAGGGATGAATCAACAGTCATAAGGAATTAAACGCTATGGCCTGGAAATAATTCAGTCTTTTATAAAACAGCATAATAGCGGGATTTCATCAAATGACACTGTTCTACAGGAAAAAGTTTACTGCTGAGTGACATTAAAAGAGCTGAACTGAGATGAGTTGATTTAACAGAACGCCATGTAACATCCTAAAGTAATGATATTTTAGGTATATTGAAATGCATTTCAAACAATTCATTTTTATCATATTATGTTCATTATCTTTGAGCTAATATGACTTTTTCCTTTAAACAGAATTAAATAAATAAATACACAGAAAATATATTTTAATGTTTATTATGTTTGGGGATCTTGATATCCAATTTTCAAATACTATCTCACTTAAACTCAACAAAGCATGTACAAATAATATATTAATAAAATTCTGCATAAAATTATCATTTAAAAAGACACAGACAAGCTGCAGTAATATCTCCAATAAACTTTAGCTAAGAAACTTAGAAATGTTACCTGTAGTAAATGTAATATTAAAACTAAGATTGTTGACCTTATTCCTCCCATGTTGCCAATGGTAGGACCAAAATCAACTACTTGAGAAATACTCCTTATTACCAAAGTCAATATGAGGAACCAAAAATTTTTGCAGTAATAAGAAACCAGCGAAATAATATAGGGCAAAATTTCAGGTTGAAACATAAAGTAAAAATATGCACTTGAAAGAACATTTTGGATGCTCAGCTACCTTAAACAATGGAACAAATAAAAATTCAATGTATCAAACTGTCATAATTTCTCGTTTGATTACTCATTCATTGAATATATTCATGACTTAAATATTCATGTATAAATATTTTGGCTGGCACTCCACCTGCTATTGACGACACAACTGTGAAGAAAAGGATGGAGTCAAAGATGTAAGGAACCAAAGAAGGGAGAGAGCAGTATCTTCCACTAGATTAGGAACATTTCCTTTTGGGGGAAAAAGTCCTAGTAAATCCTAACATATAAGGTTCAGTAAATACTATTCTAAGGAAACAGAACCAATGAGCAGGCAGTATTTCCAGAGACTGGTGAATAATATACAGTGATTTAAGAGAGTATGATCTGATCATCTAAGTGCACACTAATGTAGAAATCTAGAATTTATTCTCTGATTCTGCCAACAGGGTGAGAGAAAGATGAAGGAAGAGGCTGTGATTTCCTCTGGAGCTCAGCTAAGAAAGCAGCAGAGCTGCCTTAACACATTAAGCACAAATGAAAGTGACAGTGGAGCATTTTATCCCTCACTGGTACTGTAAACAAGAGGCTGAAAGAGAGAAAGCCACTTCCTTGTCTGCCCTTCCATTTTCTCCACAGGCACTGCACACCCCTAGGGTCAGATATGTCAGTACAGATGCTGAGAATTTGGAACAAAAGACTTCCACAATTCTTTCTGTTCCAGGCAAAGAGAGATATAAGAGAGTGGTGGGAAGGATCTCAATGAAAACAGGGAAGTGTCCTTTCTGTTCTTCACCAAGGTCCCAGTTAATGAACTAAATTATATTAGAATATATTTAAATTATATCTAAAAAGTCATGTTGGCAAATAAACCTGGAAAATGATTCTGTGAAAGGATTCCAGTTATACAACCTCTGAAGAGAAATAGGTAAGAACAGCTCCTGTCGTGAACTGCAAAGTATGAGCTACATTGCTCAACAAGGGGAGGGATGATTCTCTACCAAAAAGATCCTTTTGTTGTTTTGGTCCCTGAAATAAGATTACAGGGGCTTTTAAGCTACATGATTGAATTCTTAAATATGTAATAATTTCAAAATTTGTCTAAAGAGATATAATTTGATTTTTTCCATAAAAAATAACAGAAAGTACACAGATTGTTGATAATGATCTCTTACCTATGTAAGATTTAATGAATAGCAAAACGGGGTTGTGAAGATTCTGTAGCCAGAAAGAAAATGTTCTCACCAAATTGTGTTATAAGGAACACAGCCTGGAGGCCAGAAGTCATGTCAATGAGAAGAAAGTACAATTTGTGTTTGATCTCAGATCATAAAAATGGGGCAAGGAGCTCATAAAATAATAGAAAAACTAAAGAAATAGTACTGAAAACTTTTGAAGAAAAAGTAGTACCCTTATTGTGTTTTACTCTAAACACAACACCCATGTTTTTTAGTTCATTTTTCTTTTTTAAGTAAAAGAATAAAGCAAAAGATTTATATACATGTTGTTTGTGGTTGAATTTTACGTCAAAAATACTTATCGTTCATGTGCAATGTTGCAGCCATGGAAAATTGTTAAAATTATAAGAAAAAAAAAGTAAGCTTATTTTAATAGTAAAAGGCTTTTATGTATTTGTAGAAATAGCTCTGAGCATGGGAGCAGCTTGGAAGTAAAGAGTCACAGACGCCATGAATGTGGATTTTTCACATGCTTTCTGTACACATAAGTCCTGGGCTGAATTCTTTGCCTGAGTGGTCTGCAATATCTGTACACTTGAGCTCTTCATGCTGTAAATGGAGAAATGGTTTCTGCTCACCTAGGTGAGCTTAAATTTTGGGAAAATTTAGAGTACATTCATCAACATGCAGTTATTGGCAGTTCCTAGATAACAGTCCTCCCATTCTCATTTGAAGCATGGGATTTTTAAATCATGGAAAATGATGATAGACAGCAGTCCTACAAGGGCAATTGACTTTTCTTCTTTTTAATAATATTTGTTCACAGACTCAATGAAACAGCTAAAAAGTGGTGTATGTACTTGATTTTCTCAAGTGAAACATCAAAAACACCAAGATAAGTGAGCCACACTGTCCATGTTTATCTAAAAATAGGTGTGATCTCTACCCAATAGGAACCAATCCAAATAAGTAGTGGTGGCAGCCCTTGTGACAAGCTGTCTACTGGTCCTGAACTGCAAGTGGAAGGAAAATATAAAGGATACAATGGGATGGGATGAAAAAGAGTTAATCGTGACCAACTGTAAGAAGGCAGAACTGTAACTCAATAAAATGAGACAGATGGAGAGAGGATTTTCCAATTAATTAGTTGTGGGAAAGAGAAAGTAGTAAATATTTGTTCAAAGCTTTCTTAACAAATTGTGCTATCATTGCTCCATAGAAGTACCTCTATTTGCTGAGACTCAGCTGACCATGGATTTCTTTTATCTATTCCAAGCTTCAGCTGAGTCAGTTTACACTCAAGCCAACTGAGAATCATATAGCACAGGGAAAATTAAATGAAAAGAGGGATGCTGGGGAACTAATGTGACCATATTGCATAGAACTAATTTTGGTGTCTGTTTGCTTTCCAGGATGGGGATATTTGGCTTTTATCTAGAGCACCATTTTCTTACTGTTGGGTAGGCAACAAGTGATGAAATTACAACATCAATATTTTAAACAGCAATGACTTCAGTATTTTCTAAGTAAAAATCATGCCAGTTTCTAAAGACTGGGGAATTTTGCCTCAGAGATATTAATCAAACTTCCAAGTTCACAAAGAAAATAGCTATGACACAGAGAGATTCTTTTTAGGCAACACATACAGCTGAATGGAAGCTGTCCTCATCAAAACAAAGGTGTTTCCATGTTTAATAACCTAATCACTGAATGTGCAACTCTGTTCATTAGTAGTATGGTAATCTGAGGGACAATTATGGTAATCAATTCTTTTTTCATGATATGCTTCTCAGATATCAAACTCACCTCAGTAGAATCAGTATAAAGCATATTTGATCATAAGCCAGCCCTGGAGGTCACTGTTATTGGTACATACTATGTTAGCTATGCCAAAATCAGGTTCATTTTGAAAAAGTCCCATGTGACTTGATAGTTTCATATCAAACTACTCTGCTATTCCCCTTTATATAGCTTCTGTCTTCTTAGTGGTCCATTATTTTGTGCAATGTGATGGATATGAAGCTATATTTATTCAGACACATGTAAATCAATATCCAGTAATTTTATATCACTTTATATCCAGGTTTTCTTTTTCTCGTATTTTGTGCAGTGTGATGAATATGAATCTATTATTTTCCTAGTGTTTACAAATCAATGTCTAGTTTCTTTTTGACATCACTTTTTGATCAGGTTTTCTTTTTTTTTTTCTGTTAGTATTTTAGGAAATAAGCTATTGTCATACTTCCAAAATTATTGGTTTTTTTATCAGAATTCCCTGGCTATTTATTATGCCTGTCCTTCCATGTAAATTTTAGAATTGATATATTCTATTTCTATAAGTATTAATGCCATTAATATTTTATGGATATTGTATAAAACTTATATAATACTTTGATCATTTGTTAATTTTTAGAATACTAACTAAGCTAATCAATGAACATTCGGGGTATATCTTACTGTATAGTCTTCAGTTTCTTTGGTGTCTAGAGTAGTATACTTTGTAGTGTTATTTCCCTTATGGATTTAGGTTTATTTTTAAGTATGTATTTCAAAATCTTCTGAAATTTCTGTTTTTGTTTATAGTATGTACATTATTGGTATGCAGGCTTCTTTAATAATGAGAAACTGATACTGATGTGGAATGTCTTTTATCCTGTGGACTTGGAGAATGACATGCTCTGTAGCAATAGAACCAGGCATGTCCCGTGTCCAGCCAAAGGGGTGATTCTTTCTAGCATCACTGTAGGTAAAGTAAACACCGCTGAGTTCTACACTGGAGATGGTTGAAGCATCTGTAACTCTGCATTATTTGGCATTTCCATATAATGATGAAAATAAACTACATATCAGGAGCAAACAGTGTAGTTCATAAAGAGAAAGTCTACTGGACTTGTGGTCAGAACTTTCAGTCATGCCAGTCAGCAAAGTGCATATCACAAGGGGGAAATGTAAGAAGCCACATATTCCTAATTTTTTATGCATGCAACACCTAACCTCAGCAGTGAAACACAAGCAGCATGGCTTGAACCCCAATAAAGACGAAAAATGCCAACTACCACAATGGCTTACATAGCTTGAATTCATATTTGCTGAAATATTTCGGTAGGCCTACATCCAAGCCAACACCTCTCTACATGCCTTTATTTTGTGGCAGGTTTTCCAATCAAGCATGAGGACAGGCTATAGTTACATTTCATGACCTGTGATTGCTTTTTATTTTCAGGGTCCCAGAGCATCTTTACTTTACATTATAGGACTCTTCACAGGATGGAACTGGATAATAACATTCTGACATATGACGGAGGTACAATTGATTTTCTCCCCTTGACAATAGCTCATGACCCAAGAGTCAGTATCAGATAAATTCGTCTGGCACCCTTATCTGCATTTAAGACTTGAAGGACTGTGGGAAAGTTCTGCCTGTATGCCACATAGTTAGGTATAGTCCTCAGGAATACTTTGTGGTAAAGTTAAGGCTTTTTATTTCAATGCAGCAAAGGTTTGCTTTTGAGCTGATTTCTGTTTCTTGCCTAACCTATCCATTTCTTTAAATGTATGTTTATCTGCTAATCTCTTTCTGGAATTTTAATTTTTTTCTTTTGCCTTTTCATAATGTACTCTTGTCACTTTGGAAAAACATTGAACTTTCTATCTTACACTATAATTTATTTTCTAGATCATATAATCTTTATGGTAGCCCTTATATTAAATATTTACTTACATAAATGAAATGGTTTTTTTTCTAAGAATTAGGTACATTTTCTGTTATTTGCCAAAAAATAACTTTTATTAATATTATAAAATTCTGCATAAAGTGAGCAGTAAAGACACACTGGTATGATTACTTAAGGTTACCTGACCCTTTACTATGGCATAGAACATAACTCTAGTTGAATCAAAGTGAAACAGTTACTTTGTCTATTAAGTATACAGGAACTATAGGCTTAGAGTTCTCAAAACCTTATAAAAATACTAATTTCCAGATACAACACCTCACTAAGATGACTATTTAATAGTACCTGAGTAAGTATAATAAAAATAGATATGCTAACATGACATGGGTATATATCATGACACATTTCCTTCTTAGTAAAACTAATGGCAACTCAGGAATGTGGGGAGTAAGAAAATAGTCATTCTCAGGAGTGGGAGTGTTTCTGTATTTTGTTGCTTAATTAACCCTTTCCTCTCATTTTTTTTGTAGCCATGACATTTCATCATAGCAATAGTAACCTAAAGTGACAAACCTGACTATAGTATTTTACTGAAAATTGTAGAAGAATATTTATTGTCCTCAATGAGGATATTGGTACCCAATGGCCTCAATCTCAAAATTCATTTTATTTAATAGCCTGACATATTGGGATTTTAGGAATACAATATCACACCAAACACCCCCTCTCCCTCTACATCTCCCTCTCCTCCTTTTCCCCTCACTCCCTCACTCTGTGTGTGCATCTCTCCCCCCCTTTGTGTGTGTGTGTGTGTGTGTGTGTGTGTGTGTGTGTGTGTGTGTGTGTGTTGAGTAAGTACTATGAAAATTGCTTCTGGATGAGTGAAGTACCAGTGAAGATACTGCTGCCCTGAAGCATACAACTAACCATGCTCACCATGCTCATTCTAGAATGCTTAAAACTACCCTAGTTATGTTTTGAAGGACAAAGGACTGTGGTCCAACAAGGTTCTTATAATTCAAGGTTTATCTTCTATTGTCCAAGCTGTATTCCTTTCTGCTTCTCATTTGTGTTGTGACATAGCTAAATACAACCATTCAACCATTAAAAATAGGGCAACTCCCCAGAAGAGGGTAAGAATTTTAGGACACAGAGGTGGTGGAGGACATGAGAAGAACATGACCCACTTAATCAATTAGGTCAGACCTGTAAGAGCTCACAGAGCCCAAAATGACAACCATAGGACCTACCCACCATGTTCACTGTAGATTTTGTCAGTAACAAGGTTGATGATTTTATGGCACTCCCAAGAGTGGAAACAGGCATGTCTGTAATACATTTGCTTGCTCTTTGGACTCTTTTTTTTCCCCTACTTGATTGTCTTGTTCAGTCTTGATATGAGGGCATTGGTTTTTCTTACTGTATCTTCTTTTGCTGTGCTTGGTTGTTGTATTTTGGTGGTCTCCTATTTCTTGAAGGAAAACAGAGAGAGAATGAAGGGAAGAAGGAAGGTGGGGAAACTGGTAGGGGTAGCGGGAGGAAAAACTGGACAGGATGTATTGTATGAGAGAAGCATCTATTTTCAAAACAAATTAATTAATATACTATAATATTCTGTGTTGTGTTTCTGGTCAGCTATATACATGAAAGCAGCACTTATAACAAAATGTCGAGCAGTGACTGAAGGAAAGGCCATTCAGAGACTGTCCCACCTGGGGATCCACCCGAATGCAACACCAAACCCAGACACTATTTCTGGTATGAACACATTTTCTCTCAAGATTCTGATACTGCCTGTCTCCTGAGAGGCTCTGCAAGATCCTGACCAATACAGATGTGGATGCTCAAAGCTACAGGGACCCCAATAAATGAGTTAGGGGATAGTGAAAGGACTGAAGGAGCTGAAGAGACCTTATCTGAGATCACCTGGAGGGATGGATCTTGGTCATCTGAAGACATGATTCCTCAATGCAGAGGAATGCAAGGAAGGTGAGGCTGCTGGGAGTGAACGGGTGGGTGGGAGAGCATCCTCATAGAAGCAGAAAAGGGGGAGGGATCGGGGGTTATATAGGAGAAACCAGGAAAGGGGATAACATTTGAAATATAGATAAATAAAAATATTCAATTTAAAAAAATAAAAAGTAACTGAAGAGTAAATTATCAGAACAAATCTGAGATTACATTTTTTCACTATGTCTTCCAGTTATGATTAAAATGAAAAACAAAAGAGAAAAACATATAGAAATAATAATCAAAGAACTTGCAATGTTATCTGCATAGTTATATCCCAAGGAATGAAGATAACTTTTCAGGAGCAAACACCACATCAAGGCACTCTCAGAGATCTCTTGGCAAACATTTGATAAAGTACATATGAACAGTACCATGGTTACTTTTTTATTGCTTTGATAAAACAGAGTTCAAGGAATCTTATAAAAGTCAGTTTTAATTGTGCTTAGAATTTCAGAATATTAGACAAGGATTCCAGAGAAACCACACAGTGTCAGGAAGAGCTGCAAGCCTACATCTTAATCCCTAACTGAGAGGCAGAACAACAACAAAAAAAGAAAAAAAAAAAGAAACTGGAAGTCATTGAAATTTAAAGCCTATACCCAGTGCCATATTTCTAAATCCTTCCCATATAATCCAACCAACAAGGATTCAATACTCAAACATATTAGTCTATGGGGGCCAATCTCATTACAACTACCTGAAATAGAAACATAATGTCATTCTCACTCTAGAAAGATGGCTCCTAAAGAATTTTAAATGTCTTTTTGAGGACTGTATCTGGTAGAGCCTGTTAGGTCCACAAACTGGAAAGATATAGTCTGCCTGATGGAGTCAACTGAACCCAGATGCAAAATACACAAACTGAGTAATGCTACTTCAATCTAGGTTTCAGATGCTGCTAAAGAAGGAATTGATACTCAGACAAGGAAGTACTACAGAGACAGGACAATTGTAAATACCTCTTCTACTATAACATACAGAGACATTTGAAATCATGGCATTGTAATAAACTCCATAAAGTATGATATGTAAAGATTTACATGACAGGTCAGTACAGAAAGCTTGTAGTATGGTCAAACCTCTGGAGCTGTGAAGTTGGAAGCACCTGTGTCCTGTTCTGATGCCTGTAATTAGTTTTCACTTCAGGGAGACAGATTTAATAATCCCACCTCAATATGTTTTACTGATCACAGTATAAGCAATAATGCATATTTAAATATAATTTATTCTATTTCTGCAATATTAAACATTGGCATTTGTTGAAAATACTCATCTAAAGGCAGAAGTATTTTTACAAAAGGAAAAGTGAATTGTATCTACAGTTATCTAAGATACAAATTCGGTTCAATATTCAAAGATATGGAGAAAGTCAAGAAAGATTGACCAGTTTCCAAAACCTAACATATTCTTTATGCAGCAAGCACTTATGGAGTTTTTAATTATTCCTGAGAGACATTAATGAACTTCTATTTTAATTGTAATGTTTGCCTTTGGTTTAATGAGTTGGTTTTTTAATAGTGTGCACTGTGGAAGACATTCATTTGTCTAACTATGAATCAACAAATATATGGAAAGCATCTCCAGTTTAGTAGTTTCAATAAAATATGTAAAATCATATCCACAGAAGTGCTTCATCAGAAATAATCACAACACATTGAATTTTATTTGTGCAGTTTAATCATGCTGTTTAACGACTCTATTTTGACAGCTAGTGTAATCTTTCACATGTGCAAAAGTGTTGAATGCTATAATACAACAAATGTTTGGTAAGCATTTAATGAAAGGACAAATAAGTAAATGGTTAGATGAATAAAAAAATGCTTTCAGAACTGACAGATAAAGAATAGCTGTGTCATTGTTTAGCAGAAATAAACCTCTGAGTAAATCAAACACACTGTTTTCGTTCTCAGCCACAGTGGAATATATGTGTGTTGAGAGATAGTTCCCTCTGTACCTGGCCATCCTCCTAAGAGAGATAAATAATGGAGAGAGCCCTTTCTCTTTGCCTGTGTCCCATTTCTGACCAGAAAAGCTGTCACCTTGATCTATTAACATTGTGGATTTCTTTCTTCAGTCCAAGTGACAGGATGGCTATTTTTGAAATAAATTCTTTTTTTTTTTTTTTTTTTTTTTTGTTACCGGCACAATGAATGATTAAAGGTTTCAGTGCTGAAAATTACCAACCTTTGTCTAAGAATATAGGCGATCTTAAAGTTGACTTATTGTGATAAGAAGAGAGAAGAGACATTTCACCCCATCTGTCTGCTCAAAATGGACAAGATATGATATGATGGGTTGTAATGAAAGGCAAGAGTTATTCTTTTTCTACTTTCAGTGGAAATTTCTTTTATGGAACTGAGAAGTGCATTACCCCAAGTCTAATTCCTAAAAAGAAAGAAGATAAATCTAGGGTTGAAGTAAAACCTAGTCAATCTTGTCTCACATGAAATTGTGAAATCTATCTGGATTTCCTCACTATATTTAATGTAGGGCAACCATTTCACAGCTCTGGTAAAAAGTGAAATTAGTACTTTACATACACACACACAAACACACACACACACACACACACAGAGAGAGAGAGAGAGAGAGAGAGAGAGAGAGAGAGAGAGAGAGAGAGAGAGAAAACACTAAAATAATCAATAATCACTGTTTCTATGAAATACCCCCAGTAAGATAATTTATTTAGCTTGTAATTCTTTCATTTTGTGGTCAATGGATTTTTTTAAATACCATCTAATAATATGATGTTGGCAGTATAATAATCGTGTTTAAGATGAAAGTGTGCAAATACTATTATTTGAAAAATATGACTTTAAAATTATACACCTGAATGAAAATATTATTGGCCATCAGAATGAGATTATCAAGCAGCGATGCTAACAGTAGTCACAAAACAGAAGTCTCCTAGATACAATAGGAACCATTCCACAAAACTTTAATGATTTTTAGATAGATGTAGAAACATTTGCATGGTTGTAACACATATTATCATGCATGATACTCCTATAAGTATGAGAAATATGATCGCTCTCTCTCTCTCCCTCCCTTCTTCCCTCCCTCTCTCCCTCCCTCCCTCTGGAAACCTCTCTCCTATTCTGTCCTGGATACCTGGAGAAGGAACCTGGCACCTTACACATGCTAAATAATCCCTTTTCCACAAATCCTTAGTGGACCCATTATTATTTCATTTTAAGACTTTACTGTAGTAAGGTGGAAGTTACTGTATAGTCTAATCAGGCCTGGGACTCCAGTTAATCAAACTTTCTCTGTCTTCCATTTGTTGGCTCTCAAGAAGTCCCCACATCCAGATCACAGATGTGTTTTGTTTAGATTTTTGTTTTTCAAATAAGTTTCAGATATAGCATTATTTGTCTAAAGTGGGCATAAGTAAGCGTTATTCAACTTACATACTGAAAGACATTTATATGTGAATATTACTAACATTAAAATGGAAGAAGGGTTGTTGGGAGAAGTGAGAATTAAAGCCATCTGCTTATCTACTGCACGTTTCCTCAGTGTCAGCCCAAAGACTTATGAAAAACAACCTAAAGAAAGGTCAGAATAATTTACTAAATTTGCAATATAAGTTGTTTTTCTGAAAAGGCATGTCAATTCCTGAGTATAATGGGCATGTGATCCTTTCATAGGGTAATTCACAAAAGCATGTGTTCCAAGTCTTGAAATACTTGTGGTTTTTCATGAAGAACAAAAGAAAAAAAAAATAAGAAATAACACACACACACACACACACACATACACACACACACACACACACAGACAGACACACACACATAAACACACACAAAGACACAGACAAAAGACAAATTCTTAATTCTATTTCTTTGTGTTTGTGTTTGAATTTTCCAACCAATAAAATGCAAAATAAGGGTTATTATACAATTTACAATATTCTCATTCCTCTGATATAACCTAAAAATATTTCTGTGTAGACACCACTGCATTAGAAGCTTAGAATGATGCTAAAATCCATCCAGGATATGAGCCTGCACATAAATTAACTATATAATCATGAAATAATTACAGGCAATATGAATAACCTTGTGCTCTATACCTGTCTGTGCTGTGAGTTTTGGGCTGTGTGTGTGTGTGTGTGTGTGTGTGTGTGTGTGTGTGTCTGTGTGCACTTCTATGTATGTAAGTAAAATAGAGATACAGAAAGACAAAGAAAGAGAAATGGAGAGAGAAGAAGGAGGGAGGGAGAAATGGAGAGAGAGAGAGAGAGAGAGAGAGAGAGAGAGAGAGAGAGAGAGAGAACAAAACTGTGGCAGCATAGCAGGCAAGCATGTTTTATGGTGGTTTCTTTGTTTGCTTGCTTTTTACTTGTTCACTTTACATGTGCCCACTGTCCCCTGGCAGGTCAAACCTTCCAAATTCTCCCCTCCCAGTCTCTGGGAAAGTAATGATTCCCTTGGTATTACCCCAACCATGGCACTTCAAGTCTCTGAAAGTTTAGGTGCTTCCTCTCCTGTTGAGGCCAGACAATGCAGCCCAGCTAATAGACCATATTCCAGTACAGGCAATAGCTATTGGGATAGTTCCAGCTCCAATAGGTCAGGACCCACATAAAGATGAAGCTGTGTATATGCTACATATATGTGGGAATATCTTGGTCCAGTCCATGTATATTCTTTAGTTGGTGGTTGAGACTTGTCAACCCACTCACATTCAACCCAAAATGGATCCTGTTTACAAGTAATGCAGGCACAGGGAATGGAGCAGAGACTGAAAGAAGGGCCAACCAATACCAACCCAAGGTGAGACCGATCCCATGGATAAGAATCGATCCCAGAAACTATTAATGATACTCTGTTATGCTTGAAGTCAGGAGCATGTTGTCCTTTGAGAGACTTTACCCAACAGCTGACTCAAACATGTACTAACACACAAAGCAAGCAGTGGATCTAGTTGGTGACTCTTATGAAAGAATAGGAGATAGGATTCTGGATCCTGAAGGGTAATGTAACTCCACAGGAAGACCAAGAGGGTCAAATAACCTGGGTCCTTGGGGCTCTTAAGGTATGAACCACCAACCAAAGAACATATACAGACTAGATCTAGGCCTCCCTGCTCATAGGAAGCAGGTGTACAGCTCAGTCTTCATGTGTGTCTGGCACACTTGGAGCAGGGGCTATCCTAAGAGCTGTTGGCTCTATGTGGGAAATGATCTTTTAGTTGGACTGCCTTGTCTGGACTCAGTGGGAAAGGAAGCACCTGGCCTTGCAAAGACTTATAGTTCAGGGTATGAGGGGTCCCAGGAGGTTCCCAGGAGCTCAAAGCAGAAAGGGGATAAGGATTGTAAGGTGACCTGGAGAGCAATGAGTTGTAAAGTGAATAAATGAAAAATTAAATTAAGTTTAAAACAGTGTTCCTGTGAAATATTGTTGTACTTGCCTTTGCTTCTACCTTTCCTCTGCTTCCTCTTCTCATCTATGCCTCTTTCATTCTTCTGCTCTTTAATTATCTAGCCCAAGTATCATCAGCTACTAAATGAATACCTCAGTCACTAAGCATTGGGAACATTATAGAGATCTGATGTCCAATTCTTGGAGCAGATGGGAAACACACAGCTTGCCTAGAAAGACATTACTGAAAAGACTCATTTTCCATGCATCACAACCCACTCTCCTGTACATGTCAAACGAAAGAAAGCCACCCAAAACCATGTTGAGATACACCTTATTTGGCAATTATTTATTCCAAAAAATTGATTTATAACACATTTTGTTTTAAATCTCTAAGTGTTTTTTCCTGATGTCTTTTATATATTTAAGATTGTAATATGATTATATCATTTTCCCTTTCTATTTCTTCTCCCAAACACTTCTGTATTGCCTTTCCTGTTCTTTTAAAATCTATAAGCTTTGTCTGCCTTAATTATTGCTATCCAGATATATGTATAGATACTTTCCTTGCTAGGTTGTTTTGATCATGGAGTTTCTTCACAACAATTGTAACACTAACTTGGACAACTCCCTTCCTGCTCTTCTCTCCAATATGTCCCGTGTCTCCTTTACTCACTCTAAACACAAATTTTTCTTAATTAGTGAAACAGAAATACATAATTATATAAATATTTCATCCTCGGTTAATGGGGCTTAAATATAAGGTGACCATGGATGTGATAAAACAACCTGACCATATATGACTTAGGAAAGAAAGGGTTAATTTTACTCAGTCTTTCCCATAATTGTTCACCATTCAAGGCAATGAAGACAGAAACCCAAACAGAGGCTGTATCAGGAAGCCAGAGATAAGCTAGAAACTATGGGAAAATGCTACTTATTTGCTTGCTCAACCTTAAATCTTGAATAATCTAGGATTAATATTCAAAGAGTGACTCCACCGACAATAGGGTGGGTCTTGCACACCAATCACTAATCACAAATTTAAAAAAATGAACACCAAGTGTATCTACAGACAGATTTTACAGAGGCATTTTCTTTTCAGCTGAGATTCTCTCTTTCCAGATATCCTGTTTTTAACTTGACACACAAACACATCCCTTGTTAAATGTAACCTTTCCTTCCTTCTTGGCCATAAGATCCCACATCAATATTTATATTATAATATAAAATGTGACAAACTTCAAAGTCCCACAGTCTTTAAAAATTCAGATGTTTTTAAAGTTCATTCTCTTTAAAAATCCAAAGTCTCTATTAAAGTCCAAAATCTATTTTTAAAAGTTCACATCTCTGAATTGCAGGCTCCAATAAAATAAAAAAAGTAAATTAAACACTTTCTTCTTTGAAAAGAGATAAAGAAAGCACAGCACAGTGAAGCAGAACAAGATTCCAAATGCACAAAGTTAGTGGCCAGTGTCTCAGATTTACTCACAGTACTTGAGGTTCCTCCAAATGCTTTACCACCATAGACTTGGTTTTTCTCATAGGCTCATCTGGCCTCAAGTCCACATTTGTTGTTCTTCAAAGCCTGGGGGATGGCGGTTGTCTCCTACTTTAATTGGGCTGCACCAATAAGCTGCCCTGTTGTTTTTCTGGTAGCAAGCCTCAAGTGTACCCAATGACCACTGCATAACTTAAAAATCTGTAGGACAAGAAAAACTCTTAAGGAAGCACAAGTTGATAATGCAAGGTGCTACCTTAGCCACTTAAGTAAAGCCTCTGTGTTGATTCAGAGAAAATACTTCCCGATTCCACTGTAGTGATGCTGATTCCAACCGTTTCATTGTTTCCTTGACTGCAGAATTTTTTCATGCAATATGTTTAATTGCAGTTCCTGTCCCCTATTCTTTCTCACATCATCAGAATCCTCCAACAATGCAAGTCACATCTTTTCTTGGTCTCTCTCATTAGAAAACGAACAGGAATCTTTAAAAAAGGAAGAAGAAGAAAAAAAAAATGAAAGGAGCTTGAGATAAAAATGAAAACAAACAAACCTGAATAGGACAAAACTTACACATGCATGTAAAACACACACACACACACACACACACAGACACACACACACACACATGGAAAATGTACAAAAACAAAAACAAAACAAAGAATAAATTCCACCACAGTGCAATATTTACATATTGACACAGACAGAGTCACATATTAAGGCATATTCAGAAATCCCCTAAGAACACAAATTTGGAACCATAAGATATAAGCAAAAGGCTTTCAAGTTAGTAAAAAAGAGAGGGGGGTGGGGAGGGAGAGGGAGAAACAGAGACAGAGAAAGTGGGAGTATTTATAAGACAAAGTATTTGTAAGTCAAACAAACAGTTTATTCTGTATTTGAGATCTAATTCATCAGATGGGGCATAGACCTAAGAGAGGTTTGCATATCCATTGAGACTGTTAGAGAATACTAATTTTTCCATTCATATGTGATAATCTGTGGAGGTAGCATGTGGGTTAGCAGTAGGCTCTTAACTCTACCTCCACTCACAGCACTGGGACTACATCAGGCACAGATGTCCATGCAGGGCCTGTGCATGCTGCTATGACTTCTGTGATTCATGAACATCAGTCCAGCTGTGTTCAGAACTTGTTTCTTAGGTGGTACCTCAGTAATGGCCACTAGATTCTCACAGTCAGCATAAGTCCTTTATCTTCAGTGGTGTTGCTATCATGAATTTTTGGTTTTGGTTATTTTATTTATTTACATTTCAAATAGTATCCTCTTTCCAAGTTTCCCCTCCAAATACTCCTATCCTTGTCCCCTCCTTGCATCTATGAAAGGGCTCCCCCCTCACCTACCCATTCCACTTCAGGCCTAGCATTTGCATACCCTGGGTCATCAAGCCCACACAAGACCAAGGGGCTCTCCTCCCACTGATACCAGATAAGACCATCCTCTGCTACACACTGGCTAGTGCCTTGGGGCTCCCACTGTGTACACTCTGGTTGGTGGTTTAATCCATGAGAGCTTTGGGGGTTTTGGTTGGTTGAGGAGGCACCATGACCAAAGCAACTTAAACAAGAAAAATTTTAATTATGCCTTGTTTACGGTGTTGGAGGGTAAGTCATGTTCATCATGTCAGGAAGCAAACTATTAGATAGCCAGGCATGGTACTAGAGCAATACCTAAGAAATTACACATTGATCCAAAAGTTAGAGGCAGAGAGAGAGAATGGGGCTGGCATGGTTTCTTTTATTTTAATCATTTTTATTGGTTATTCTCTGTATTTACACAATTGTTATACCCTTTCCCTTCACACCCATACGCCCTCCGCCTCCTCTTGAGTCCATGGATTCTTGAAACCATACAGCCTGTCACATGTTCCAACAACTCCAAAAAAAAAAAAAAAAAAAAAAAAAAAAAAAAAAAAAAAAATCCAGCAAAAACAGAGCCAGACAAAATTAAATCAAACAATTTGCTGCTATATAACAGAAATGCTTTTTGATTCAGGTTCCAACATTATATTCTTTCTGTCCTTTTGAGATTTTTTATCATAATGAACTTATAGTGCACAAGTCTCTTAGCATTTTGACCAAAATCACTTAGGCAATATAATTGAGGCCTTTTCTAACACTCTTCTCTTCTTATGAACCCTCATTATAATCACCATTTATAGATCATGGAAAATAACATACACTTTACATGCTGATTCTTCCAGAATGTTTCCCTTTACTCTGCATAAAAGCCATGTTTACATCTGTGCTGTATTTTTAACAGCACTTCACTTCTGCAGCCAATTCCTTTCTCTATTTTACTAGCACTAACAAGATACCACATACCGGTAATTTATAAGCAATAAAGTATACTTTCCAATTGCAGTAGCGGATCAAAGCACCATCAGATTCAGTGCCTGGTGAGGTGTCTCTTTTGCTTCAAAGACTGTCTTCATGTCACATCCATATATGAAGAAAGACAGGTTAAGGCACCACCCTTTAACCTATACAAAGTATTAATATCTTTCATAAGAATGGATCCCTCAGGGTTATTAATACTTCTAAAGTACAAACTTTTAACACTATTTTTTTGGATATACCTTCTGAAATATAAATGTGCAAAGAGTACTGGATTTAGAATAAAGAAAAAGTGTGCTACAACTTAATTCCTTCACCATACATTATTTTATTTTATAATTTATTTTAATAACTATTAAGTTTATATTTTAATATATTATATTATAATTAATATATTTAAAACATTTACAAATTATTTTAAATATGTAATTTTCCTGACCATTTCTATGACATTTTATGTTTGCTTAATGCTAAACCATTCATATATTTTCAGAGATCACACTGATAATAACTGAAAATATTAAAAGCAGGTCTCCAACTTTAAGTGCAAAACACTTTCATTGTAACTGATCGTGTTCAGTTATAGGACAAATATTGAAACATACAATAGTTGCACAGTAAATGAACTTACTTTTCATTAAAATGGATAGGAAGTAAAAGCATACCTTTTGTATACATCTATATGACTATTAATATCTGGGTTTAGGTGTATTTTTATCAGTTTGTCAAAATCAAGACTTAACCTGAAAAAAAATGTTCACAGAATATATCTGTGACTCTAAATGCTTGTGGACAGCTCAAATTTAGAACAGAATTTAAGACCAATATCAAATTATCTAAAAAATATTGCTGTGAAACATACATACAACTTATTCTTCATAATATTTATATGATGTATAATAAGGACAGTGAGTAGGAAGTTCCTTCCCAATCTCTGTCATGAAGAATTATGAAGAATAAACTATTTACTTCTTTGCTGCTGCCTAACATTGAAAATCATGCTATTCTATTTCAAAAACCTATATGAAATGATTTAAAATTTCTGCAAAATTTTTAAATGTCTTTTCACATTTACAAATCTCTTTGATGATAGATATTTAAGACATTAATTTATTATTAATGAAAAGTCATTAGTGATAACACTTGATATTGATAAATAATATGAATTATACATTATGTTATTTTCCTTTTTAATTTATTTGATTGTATATTTTGATGGGTCTCTTAATTTAAAACAATATTTAGCTTTTCACCATTGTTCTTATAAAGATATATATATATATATATATATATATATATATATAAAGTGACTCTTATGATATAAATTATACTAGTGTAATAGGTCACATCAGCTATATACACTAATTTCAAAGTTAACATACTTATCAGCATACCTACATATAACAGTAATTATTAAGTTTTCTCATGAAATTCCTTAAATTTTTTAATATTTCTTTATTTCTCACTAATTGCCATGAAGAAACTATCTTTCCACTGTCAGTGAATATTTAATTCAAATTCTAAGAATACACATATAGCTTAACATAATTTCACAGAAAAAATATGGCTTTCAAAACTTCAGGGGAATTTTAATATAGCAACATGAGTGGTCTGGCAATGTATCATGTACAAAAACCTAAGTAGATATGAACTGTCTGGAATACAGACATGCTCTTAGGTCATACCCTTAATGCCTAAGAATGAAGTTAAGGTTAATTTTTAGAAGGAAGTAGCCATGTTTGAAAGTAACATCTAATTGAGGCAGACAAAATGATGAGTCAGAGAATAATTTATTCGGAGGATTATTTAGTCAGAGATAGGATAAACCCAACTCACAGGAGAACTGTAGATTTATGTAAGTTGATATATGATTGGACAGTACAAAGGTAGGTAGGGAAAAGGCTAGGAGAATGGAAGAGGAGGAGATTCCAGGGAAATCAAGATGAAGCTGGAGAAAGCAGACCTATATCCTGGTGGCCGTAATTGACAATAGTTAGATATGAATATTCTTAAGGGATTCTATACATCATTTTATATATACAAAAGGGCAGTTTGTATCTTTTCCCATTACATGTAATCTTATTATATAGTTTGTGGATTGAGAATTCAATACATAAACCTACAAGAAAAGCTGTCAGGCTTTGGAGTAATGTTTGTGGCATGCAGTGGAGGAAAGAAATCGCAGGGGCGGTCATATCCACCCAGGACAGAATCAGCAGGGTAGCTAGAGTGAACCATGTGGGAAAGGGATCCTCAGGAATGGGCGGCTTATGGACCAAGTGCCAGAGTCCGGATGTATGACTCCATACTAGAGCAGTGTCTGCAGAGTGAGTATGCAGGGGCCAATAAAAAGATGAGCTATCCAATTTAATATTAAGTACAACAGAGAACAGCAAAGAAAAAAGAGGCTGCATAAGAGCAGGGGAGAGAGAGTGGTTTGTGGTGTTTGGTGTGTGGTGTGTATGTATGGCCCTTCTTTTATTTGCACAGTTTTGACAGATTGCAGAGAGAGCAAGCTAGAGAAATGCAAAGGCGGAATGGGCCATATACTAAGAACTAACCAGAACATTAGGATGTATTGCCAATGGTAGTATGAGGCAAATCAGAAGCTTAGAGAAGACAGGTTGAATTAATCTTCCAAAAATTAAATTGAGCACAGGCTAGGAGCTTCTGTATCCTGGATTAAGAATAGTTAGGTCAGAGAAGGAAACACTCTGGGCTCAGCCCTCCCCATGCATTCACACAACTTAGTAGGCCTATTATCATTGAATGAGAGGAGATAAAGGTGTCATTTACACAATATTCATAATATGAAAAAGTAATATTCATGGCTGGAGAGATGTCTCAACAAATACAAACACTGGCTTGCATATGGAAGAGGGAGGATCTGGATTTGCTTCCTAGAACTCACGATGTTGGCTCACAACCATGTCCACTCCAGTTCAAGTGATCTATTTCCTGGTTCTGATGTGTGCAGTGCACCAGGCAAGCACATGACAAACACACCTTCACATGTGCAAAATATACACATAAAGTAAAGAAAAATATGTTGGATTATTGATGATAATTGCATTGATTTTGTAGATTTCTTTTGGTAAGATGGCCATTTTCACTTTGTTAATCCTTCTGATCTATCGAGTATGAGAGATCTTTTCATATTCTTTTTTTTTTAACTTAAGGCTAAAATTTACTAAGAAGATATTAGTTGTGAATATGTAAATTACCAAGTCACATACTGAAACAATTTACAGAGAAAAACTAACAGAATGAGTAAGAAGAAATATAAAGTTGTATATTAATAAAGATATGATTTTAACATCTTACGGACATCAAAGAATATTCCTGTGGGAAAATATGGTATGTATAGAGTAAACCTAAGGA